>NC_058130.1:780447157-780666868 GCF_016433145.1 Gracilinanus agilis | reverse complement strand
CCTTCCCCCCTCCCTCCCTCTCTCCTTTCCTTCCTTCTCTCCTTCCTTCCTTCCTCCCTCCCATCTTTCTTCCCTCCCTCCCCCCTTCCCCTTCCCTTCCTCTTGTACCTGTACAAGTTGGGAAGGAAAGGGGGTTTCTTGAGCTGCTGTTTTGTCCGCCCTCCCTCCCCCAAGTAATAGTAACCAAGGCCACCCAGTACTTACACAGTGTGTCTCTGGCATCATCTCCTGGGATCTTCCCAGTTGCTTGCTTTATGAGTTGGGCACTATAGTGCCTCTAGTATTTGCAGATGAGGAAACCAAGGCTCAGAAATGAAGTGATTTCTTGCCAGTTACAGGCCTTCTGAGTGTCTTGTGCGGTATCTTCTCTTAAGCCCAGTGTCCTCTCTTCTGTACTGTTCATTTTCATTATAGTTCAGTTTCCACTTGGGGAATTTGGAGCATCCCAGCAGCTCAGAAAAGTGTGGCTGGCCTGTGTTTAAGGACTAGAAGTTGGGCCTAGGCATGGAAAGGGAGTGTGCCAGTGCAATCCAACAAGTGTTTATTCAGTGCCTGCTGTATGCAAGGATGGTGAAGTGCTGGAGCTACAGGCCAAACCAAAAGAGTGTCAGTCCTCAAGGGGAAGAGGTACAGTGTGACCCCTTGCAAGGCACTCGAGGAAGGAGGGAGTGTCAGATCAGGGACAGGCTTCATGGAGGAGATGGCATCTGAGCTGGAGGGTAGGATTCTGAGAGGTGGGCATAGGCTCTAGTTTGGGCTGCAAGAGTCCTATGAATAAGGTTGGAAAGGAAAGGAGCATGAAGCCAGGTTGTGGAGGCCCTTTAAAGCCAGGCCAGGCTGAGGAGGAGTTTGTAGTTACTCCTGGAGGCTTTTAAAAAAATAATTTAAATTCGACTTTTCTCCCTGATATTCCTGCACTTTAAAAAAACTGCCGTTAAATTTTCTACCAGTGGCCCTTTGGGACTTGAAAAACTTAGCAGCCATTAAAGCACTGCCAAAATGTCCTGCAGAAAGACCCAGCCTAGTCACTGTGACTTTGAAGCGCTACCAGAAGCAGTGGGTCCAAGCTCCTCTCCCATCAAGTCTGGCTCGATGCTGTGAAATCAGATGTTTGCCACAATTCCTGTACCTTAAAGGGTGCCAGTGGCAGGAGGGATAGAAATGCCCACCATCTTTCTGTGGCTCTGACGGCCATGGGGAAGGGCATCCCAAATCAATAGAAAGGAGTTGTATGTGTCAAGAGGCACAGCAGGAGTCTAGGGCACTGATGGTGGTAGGTAGCATCCAAAAAGCCAGAAGAGAAGATGGCTGGCAGTAGAAAGTACAGGCTGAATTTGGCTTGGCTAGTAGTGAGAGAGACAGGGAGACAGAGTGTGTGAGAGTGTGTGAGAGTGAGTGTGTGAGTGAGTGTGTGTGTGTGTGTGTGTGTGTGTGTGTGTGTGTGTGTGTGTGTGACTTTGCACTTGGTATTGTTAGAGCCAGACCCTGTGGGTACTTCTGGAGGGAGTGACTACACCATCCGTGGTTCCATTTGTGTCCTCTTGGATTTCATCTGCTGCTTTCTTAGGGTATTGAGTATGGTATCATTCCATAGTCTCATGGACAACTCAGCCTGGGGACCTGCCAGCTTTCAGTGCGCCCAGGGCCAAGCTGAACACTGCCCTTCTGGTCTGAGCTCTACAAATTCCTGCCCTGGCTTTGGGTCTGAGCAACATAGCTGTGGGCTTGTCCTTGGTTTGAACTCCAGTAGACCACCGCCAGCTGGTCTGCAGCCCTGTAGGTTCAGCCGTATGGTCTGAGGCTCCCCTTTGGTCTGGGCTTCTTGCCCTGGTTATTCTGCTGCTGGCTTCAGATTAAGCTGGGAGTTGGCTCTGAGACCCCATTCTGTTGCCTTTGTACTCAAGAAAGGACTGGGGACCACCACTCCTAGGTCCTGATTCCCTCCTCGAGCCACACTGGAGAGTGGGTGACAGAACTGCCACTTGGCACTTGTTCCTGCTCCTTGAACAGTGTCAGACACTTCTGTGCCAGCTCTGGGACCTCTTGCTGTGATGCCCAACTATAGGCAAGCAGGCCCTCCTCATTCAGCTCCTAACCCCAGTTTCTACCAACCTCTTTATTTCCCTATACTAGCCTGGCTTGGAAAAATGATTCCCTGGGATTTTTCCTTGGATTTCCTTGTTTTTTTTAACCCATAACTTCTCTGAAGTGGCTCCTAGGTAGAAGAGTGGTAAGGGTGGGCAATGGGGGTCAAGTGACTTGCCCAGGGTCACACAGCTGGGAAGTGTCTGAGGCCAGATTTGAACCCAGGACCTCCTGTCTCTAGGCCTGACTCTCAATCCACTGAGCTACCCAGCTGCCCACCTTGGATTACCTTGATCAGGGGTTGGCCTGCTGCATTTTCTAGATCTTTCTGGATGAGGTATGGGGGCAGCTGGGCTCTCCTCGTTCTTGCTACTCTGCCGGTTTCATTGGTCTCGAAACAGTTATTTTCAATTAAGTCATCTTTTCTTGGTTTTGTCTTCCTCAAATGCTCATGGAAATTGCCTCCAAACACTCAGGTCACAACCCATCCATGGCCACCCATCTTGGCAATTTTTGTTTCATGTCCTCCCCAGAAGATCCCCAAAGGAATTGCACTCAGTGTTCTGGGAGGCTTCCTCACTTTCTGTAGGCATCTTGAGAGTACCTGTGGAGCGTTATGGCCGTCCACTGGGTATCTCTGGCACTGGCCACTTCTTTTTGTCGTGTAGTTCTTTGATGACTTCTGGTAATCCTAGTCTCCCAATTTCCTCACTCATTCTGTGTTGCAGCCAGCTCTCACCCACCCTGTGCCTTGCCATCACCTTCTGCGTGATAAATTCATTTCAAGTTTTTTGTAGATTGTCATGGCCCACGTCTTGCCACTCTCCAGCAGGGCCAGCAGAAGGTTGCTATTACGAAGATGGGCCTCTGCTTTCCCGGCCTGGCATCATTAAAGGAGTGCTGTGGTTTCCTGAAGGCAGGAAAGCCCCCTTTTCTTCCTCCTGTTCAAGGTCAGACAGGACTTCTTAGTGATAGTTAAGCCTTCTGTTTTTGCTCGATTTTTCATGTTTTGGTCTCCTAGAGGGCAGGGATGGTGTCTCATCTGTATGGTGCCTTGCACATAGAAATGGTTCAAAGAGACTTGCTGAGTAGGTTGGTAGAGTGCCCAAGTCTCCTGCCAGCTAGGAATGGATCCTGGAACAGGGTTTAGGAAAATCTTTTAGTTATCTTTTAGATAACCGAGAGGTGATTATAACCTCAATGTATCCTACCTGGTTTAGCTCCTTTCCCGAGTCCGGGTTGGAATATTTCCACAAAGTAGACTTAGAATTCCAGAAGTCAGAAAGAGAAGAATTAGCTATGAAGGGAACGTGGAGGGAGGGCTGCTACTTGTGGCTAGAGGAGCCACCTCCAGTAGGTATTTCTTGTTGTTCCCTTGTGTCTGACTTTGTGTAACCCATTTCAGGTGTCCTTGGCAAAGATGCTGGAGTGGTTTGAAATGTCCTTTTCCAGCTCATTTGACAGATGAGGAAACTGAGGCAAACAGGGTTAAGGGACTTGCCCAAGTTCACAAAGCTAGTTAGTATCTGAGGCCAGATTTAAACTCATGACTCTAGATCTGACAATATCTGCTGTGCCTCCCAGCTTGCCCTCTGTATTTCTTGGTTCAGGCCTATTAGGGATCAGTGGGTTCCTGGGCTTGACACTTTTCTTCCCAGCCTCTCAGTGTGTTTGGAAGTTCCCAAGCCACCCTTCAGAACCAAAGAGCAAATAGAAGCCCCAGTTAGCTCTTGGTCAAGCCCAGTAAATCCCTTTTGATGTGCTCATTTATCCATTCCAAATGCTGAAAGTGAACCGTTAGTAAAATCAGCCAATGGCCCAAGAGAGAAGTGTAGACAGAATGAATCTGCTGAGGATTGGCGGACTTCGTTTTAATCGATACCTTTTGTTTTCAATTCCATTGAGAAAAACCAGAGGCCCCGGAGCAGCAGCAACAATAGAGACCAAACCCCGAATGACTCTCAGGCGATGAAATGCCAAGTGGTTGTGGGGGATTCCACATGTGGCAAAGCCCTTCTGGTATTTATTGATTGTTAAAAGAAGCCCAGACTGGGCTGGAAGGAGGTAGAGGCCTTTGGTTTTCACTGATAGGGCCTTGTGAGAAGCTCGGGAAATCCTTCATTTTGAGATTCTGCTGTTAGAGGCCATTTAGTCCAACTTCATTATTTTTTAAAAATTAAGCAAAAATCTGCCTTGTCCCCCTGCTAACCCTTTCCTCCTAATGCAGTAGTAAGAAAGAAAACCCTTGTTATAAGCATGTGTAGTCAAGCCAAACAAGTTTCTGTATTGGCCAGCCATGCCCCCCAAAATATACATGTGTACATACACACACTCATCTCGTTCTCAGCTGACTTTCAGGTGGTGGTAAGCATGCTGCCTTCATCACCATGAGTCCCCTGGCATCGGGGCTAGACATTGCCCTGGTCAGAATTCCTAACTAAGTGTCCAGCTTCTGCTTCTTCTTGGTCCCCCCCATCCCCCCGCCCCCCCTTCTGCGTATTGATTCTCAGGCAGAAGATTAAGACCTAGGCAATGGGAGTTAAGTGACTTGCCCAAGATCACACAGCTAGGAAGTATTTAAGACCAGATTTGTACCCAGGACCTCCTGTCTAAGCTGGACTCTATCCACTGAGCTACCTAGCTGCCCCCTTCTGCCTTTTCTTTGAACAAATTTGGGAAGTGGGAGCCCAGAGGAGAGATGGGACTTACTTATCATCCTGCAGTAGGAAGGGCAGAACATCGACCAGGACTCTCATCTTCTCACTCCAAAATCGAATTCCTTTTTCACTGTACCTCATTTTGCTGCAGACTGTTTCCAGCAGCCTGTCTTCTTAAGGATCCTTGCCCAGTGCAGGCTGATGCTTCCCAAAGAGGGAAAGGTTCTTTGGTTTGATTTGGGGGTCGGGGGCCTGGAGTGGGAAGGGTGCTTCTGGAGGACTTCTAGGGTAGACACAAGTTCTGGGGAAAGAGATTGCCAGCCCCCCTCCACAACTAGAAACTCTGACGTAGGAAAGGCATTTAGAGCTATTCCAAGTGCTGAGTCTTATCCCTGGAGCTTCCTGGCTATGGGATTCTGGGCAATTCCCATCCCCTCTCTGGGCTTCGGTTTCCTCATCTGTCATCTGAGTGAGCTGCCTTAGATTGCCTCCGGCTGCCTCCAATTCTAACACCCATTGACTTTCTGTGCCACTGGGGCACGGGTTAACACCACTCTGAGGAAAGTAGTAGTTGTTAAGTAGTCCTCAGCTTCCCAGCGCTTCAGCCCCGCTGGGGTCTGGCTGTATGACCAGCAACTGTGTTAAGAGTTATCCTAGCTGACCACCCTCCTCCCTCCTGCCCTCTTCACATGTGGCTTTCATCATGACCCCTTGTGCAGGTCCTCAGAGCAGTGAGCCTCAGGCTCACTCTAACTTAGCCTTCTCACCCTGTTGTTCATTTGCACGGCCTTTCTTCCTGCTCCCTGAACTTGCCTTATACTTTGATACCATCCTGCAAGGGCTCCCAGCCTCCTGCTCAAGTCCTTTCTATCCTTGATTGGAAGATTGCAGTTGTCACGCTGTTCTCTCCTGGTTCCGAGGGAGGTCAGCCAGGCCTCCCAGGAACGAGGAACCTAGAGAGGAAATGCCGGCCAGAAGGCTGTAATTGCTAGTGGCAAAGGCTGCAGAGAGCTAGAAGAAAAGGTCCTCCGATTTGGGCAGTGAGAGGTGCTGGGTAATTTGGAGAGGGCATTTTCTTTCAGTGGGCTGACAGGATTGAAGGCCAGACTGCTGAGGCTTTAGTAGAGAAGGAGAGAAGAGGCAGAACACAGTTTCAGAAAACCTGCTACAGCAAAAGGGCTTCATTTGCTGTGTATGTCCCCTTTGTAGCAGGTTTGTAGCAGGTTTTCATGTTTGGAGCCAGTAGGGAAGCAGCCATTAGGCAGGGTGCGATGGAAGATAAGTGAAGAGGGGAGGAGGACATGGAGGTATTCAGGACAGCCTTTTGGAGAAGGTGGCATCGAATGAGGTCAGAGGACATGCCGTGAGTTCATCCTTGGCAAGGAGAAGGACCTTCATGGGAGATGGAGGAGGTAGGAGGGGATGGCATCTTAGCGGGGTGAGATGGTGAGAGGGGCAGCATGAGTCCTCAGCTGAAAAGGCAGTGGGAGAGGGTGCCAGGGGAATTGTTTAGCAGAACCATTGAGATGAGTGGGACTTGTAAGAGGATGGCTGTGCCCCAGTGAGAGGGAGTAGTGGACCCAGTCTGGACAGGCTCTGATTCTTTCCCCTCCAGCTTCATTGTGCAGTATGTGACTAGTAGGGAGGAAGGTGGCAGATGGAGGAATAACCCAGGATTGTGGTTTGACAAGGAAGCAAAGGACCTCATGCACAGAAGGTGATGGGGAATTTGGTGAGCATCCTTTCTGCATTCTGGTCCTTAACAAAAATGTCTACTCTTGACCCTGCATGCTAAGATTTAGTGGTACCTTCCTGAGACACGGATTTTTCCTTGATACTCTCCTGCTCAGAAATCTGCATTGGCTCCCAGTGACCCCAACCACAAAATCCAAGTTGTGTAGCCTGACGTATAAAGCTGCCTCCCACTCTAGGGCCTCTCTGTCCTTCCACTTTTATTTGACACTACTCTCCTTTATACACTAGATGGTCCAGCCAAATGAGCCTACTTGCTCTTCCCTGGTTGGTTATAACATTCTCCCTCCTATCTCTGCCTTTGCACAGGTCGATTTCCACGCCTGCAGTAAGCTGCACAGGGCCTCGCTTGGAGGTGGAAGCTCTACGCTTCTTTAAGGCTTAGGTTCTTGGAAACCTTTCCTGGTCTGTGACTGTCAATGGGCTCAGCCTGCTCAGAGATTTCTTAGCTGTTTACCTCTTGAATCTGCTCCCCCAGATAGATTGCAAGCGCGCAAAATGGCTTTGCATTTTGTCTTTATGTCTAACCCAGAGCAACTCCTTGCTCATCGAATCAGAGATTTAAGGCTGGAAGTAGCTGGAAGGTCATTAAGCCCTATTCCCTCATTTGAATGATGAATCTGAGCTTCTGAGAGGTGGCCACATCACACAGCCAGGGCCCTATCGCTGGTAGTGTCTGAGGCTGGATTGGAACTCAGGGCTTCCTGTGCCCTGTTCACCTGACTCCCATCCTGCTTCTAAACCCAGAGATGCTTAGGAAATATTCACGGATTTGAATTTGAACTTACAGGATCATTTGAAGAGTGTATTTCTATAATGCTTTGGGGTTCCAGAAAGTTTTTAAAATCTCATTTCTTCTTTTTTTAATTTAATTAAATTTTTTTTTTTTACTAATTACCTGTAATAAATTTCCACACATGTTTTTCGAAGTTATCTGATCCAGATCATCTCCCTTGGGGGCAGCTGGGTAGCTCAGTGGAGTGAGAGTCAGGCCTAGAGACAGGAGGTCCTAGGTTCAAACCCGGCCTCAGCCACTTCCCAGCTGTGTGACCCTGGGCAAGTCACTTGACCCCCATTGCCCACCCTTACCAATCTTCCACCTATGAGACAATACACCGAAGTACAAGGGTTTAAAAAAAAAAAAACAAAAACAAAAAAAAAACAACCAGATCATCTCCCTTCCCCCTTTCTTCTCCCCTCCCAAAGCTGGCAAGCAATTCAGTCTGGGTTATACATGTATTATCATGTGAAACATAGAAATTTCATTTATTTTCATATCAGCCCTGTGAGGGGAGATGATTAAGGGGTGGGGAAGGGGGAGAGAGAGAGAGGAAGAAAGGGAGGGAGAGCAGTCTGTTGCAAATATTACTATTATCATCTACATGTTTCTGATAATAAAACTGAGGTTTAGAGAATTGTGTATTGCATTGGGCTGCCAAGTTTCTCTGCTCTCTATAAGCAGCAGAACTGGTTTAATAAACAGTGGGTTTCTGGGATCCCAGTATTGTACTTAATTTAGGAAAATGGATTGTTTTTCAGTACCTGCCAGAAAGAATTGAGTGCCAGACCTAAGTCAGGTCAACCTGGGTTCAGATTGTACCACTGTTTGACTTTCAGCATGCCATATCCCCTCTCTTGGTCTCAGTTTCTCACTCAGAAATTGAGTATGTCAGACTTAGTGTCTAAACTCCCTTCTGACTCAGAATTGGCAAGCTTATAATCGTCTTTTCCTTGGCTAGTTTTTCAGCGGCAGATAGATGCTGCTATTTACAAGTGAGTGTTATTGTGAAGGTTTGCAATGTTGATATTTCTGGGATAAAACTCTTTAGTTATTAGAGTTATTTTCTTGAAAATGGAATTTTTTCCCATGTTTTTAAATTAAAAAAAATTTTTGATGAACAAAACCTATCTTTCCTCTCTCCCAACTCTTTCCTGCCCCTCCGACTGGAAAAGAAAGAAAAACAAAACCCGTGTTACAGACATGCATAGTCAGACAAAACTGATCCCCATATGGCTTATGTTCAGAAATGTATGTGTCAATCTGTTTCCTGGGTCCATCATCTTAGTGTCAGGAGGTGGGAAGCAGGTTTTATCCTGAGGCCTCTGGAATTAGGGTCAGTCATTGCATTAATCAGAATTCTTATAGCTTTCCGAGTTGTTTGGCTTTACTGGCTTTACGGTGTTGTTCTTACCGAATAGACTGTTAACTGGTTCTGTGTATCAGTTCACACAAGTCTTTCCAGGCTTCTCTGAAACCATCCCCTTCATCACTTCTTCCAGCATAGGCCAGCGTTTGAACCTTTAGAGACCGTGTGCCCAAACTGCACCTTCAAGCTGGCTGTGTGCTCCCCAAATTGTCCGATAGCAGAGGGAAGAAGCGCTCCCATTGGGCTGCTGGATGGAGGGTCCAGGCATGTGAACATTGTCCTTAGGTGCGGTGGAGAGGGGGAGGACAGCCACCCCCTTCGGCACGCTGAGGCATGCAGGCCACGTCTTTGCTAACATGGGCATAGGCTATGATTTGTTCAACCATTCTCCAACTAATGGGCATTTCCTCAGTTTCCAGTTCTTTGCTACCACAGAAAGAGCTACTAGAAACCTTTTAGTCCACCTAGGTCTTTTTTTCTGTGTCCTTTTTGTTTTGGGGTAACAGACCTAGCAGTGTTCTCATTGGGCCATTGAGAGGCTCTGCACATAAGTAGGCATTTATTAAACATTTACTTTGTGCCAGCCAGGCAAGGAGGCGAGTTAGACGTCCTCTAAAATAGTCTAGGCAAGAGGTAACGAAGGCCTGAACTTGGGTAGCATTGAGGTGAGTTATGGTGACCCGAGAAGTTATGGGACTTTACA
The DNA here is from genome assembly GCF_016433145.1 of Gracilinanus agilis. Classification (NCBI taxonomy): domain Eukaryota; kingdom Metazoa; phylum Chordata; class Mammalia; order Didelphimorphia; family Didelphidae; genus Gracilinanus; species Gracilinanus agilis. The sequence continues at coordinate 780,657,524 of NC_058130.1, read as the reverse complement.
ATTCAAATCGACCTGGAGGTGAGCTGACAAGGCAGACTCCAAGGTTTTGCCCCTGGAGAATGGGAAGAATGGTGATGTTCTCAGTAGAAATGGGGAATTGGGGTTAAGCAGGGTCCATTTAGGAGAAAAGATGAGGAGTTCCCTTCTGGTCAGTTTGAGATGTCCAGTGGACAGGTAAGGCTTGTGGGCCTGGGATTCATGATAGATATAAATCTGGAGGAAAATGAAAATGGAACCTATATGAACAGGTGAAATCAGCAAGAAAGAGACGGGAAGGAGGCCCAGGCAAGTCGTAGGGGCCATCTACACCGAAAGGCAAGATGAGATCTGGCTAGCAAGGAGATGAAAGACCATGGTGCATGGCGGGTTTGTCAGTCAGAACCTGTTAAGGGGTTGAGTAGAATGAGACTGCAAACGGACAAATTGGATTAAGAGAGACAGTCAGAGGGCAGTCTTGGATTCAGGTCTTGTCTCTGATCATCCTGGCTGTGGGATCCTGGCCAAGTCACCCCAGGGGGTTCCCAAGGGTTATCGATTGTACACAGCAGATGGCGGTCTATATTGGTAGAGGCGGGGATCTCTTTTCCAATGAAATCACAAATCAAGGCAAAGAAAGAAAGAAAAGCAACTGGAGTTCACTGCACATTGACCATTGTTAACCTGAGAGCAGTGACAGTGTGTGGAGGGGTCGAGCTCCTGGGCACAGAGAAGGAAGGGTAGGGAGAGGAGATGACTCTTTGTTGAAGAGCTAGAGGATAACTTGAGGGGATGGCTGGCTAAAAGAAGGGTGGCTTTGTTTTAATGATGGGGGAGACCTGAGCATTATTGTTTTGGGCCTGAAGGGAAGGAGCCAGAGAGATAGGGCCCATGAGAGAGGCCATGATTGTAGGTGGTGACTGCCTGAAGGAGCTGGTAGAAGGATAGGATTAAAGGGGAAAAGTAGGCAGTGATTCTCCCCCGAGAGATGGTCCCTCTAATCATGTCTTAGTTTTACTTCTGTGTGTCTCCCTCAGTCTTTGATGTCATAAATGTGGGTGCTTCCCCTTCTCACAATATTCCACACCCACTTCATCTCCCTGAGAGGCCTGATGCCTTCTTGTTAGAGCTTTAAATATTTTATGGACACCAGTGCAGCACTTGGGCTGGCCATCTGTTTGTATCCTTCACTCTCCATACCTGAGTGACCTGCCTCCTTTTTGCGTCCCCAACAATGTATTGAGTTCTTACTGTTTTTAAACAGAGTTACTCACCAATTGTTCTAGTACTTTCCTATATTATGTGCTGAATTGGTAATGTTTTATAGCATTAATTTATTATTTTTTTTTGTGGGGGAGGAAGGTGGGGAAACCTCCAAAATACCATTGTGTTAGGAGGCAAGTGTTGTATGTACCTGGCAGGTGTGAGAGGAAGCGCCCCAAGCTTGGGCTCAGAACACCTGAACTCAAATTCCAGCTCAGTCACTAACAGCCATGTAAGGCAGAGCAAGTCATTTCCTTATTTTCCATCAGCTGGGCCTGCTTAGTTTTCTCCTGAGGTAAAGCTTATCCCCTAAAATTTCATTGTCCTTAAGGTTGATTCTGTTTTGGTGCTCCCCAGCTTCTCCAGCCCTAGGATTGGAGGGTTAGCAGGTGAAGTGATAAGACTCCTTGCCCAGGCTTCTTTGAGCGATCACTCTGAATGTTCCAGCTAGCTCTGCGGTTCCCATCAGCTCTCTGCTCCATTTCTCCTCTAAGAACCTCCTGCTCCATGACGGTGCCCCTTTGGCCCTTTCTGCCCCTTTACCTTCCGTTTGTGTGTTGTCTTTTCTCATTCCATTCTAGGCTCTTTTTGGAACGTGTACCCCCTAGTGCTTAGTTCTTGATTTTGGACTATTGAGGCCTCACTGAGCAGAAGCTCTGAATAGGATTCTCTTTCTGAAACCAAACTTGAATTGTTAAGAACAAGGTGCCACCTTGTGTGGGATCTGTGCTTGATCGGAGGCCAGGAGTTTGCCTCAGCATTGATAGTGGATCTTTTTTCCCCCTGAGTGATAGCAGTGTGTGCTCCTGGAGCTTTTGCCAAAGGGAAATATCTCTGAGAGAACTTCCTGGCCCTACATCACAGAGTCTTCTGGGCTATCTTGTTCTTCAGGCCCCACTTCCTTCATGTTGCAGAGAGTCTCTCAATTCTTAAATTTGAGAGAATTTCTCATTGAAACACTGTCTATAAAAATGGCCGTTTTGGACTCTATAGTGCCTCCAATGAATTGGTGTGGGAAGCCCTTATAGAGCAGCTCCACTTGGACAGCTGCCTAGGGGCCCCTGGAGGTCCAGAGATGCAGCCTGAAGCTGAAGTCTTCCTGATCTCCACACCGCAAAGCAGCCACTCTCCTACTTGGCACTAATTTGGCCCAGTTTGTGTGGCTGTGCCTCTGGAGCCTTCTTGGTCTCAGTTGGCACCATCTCGTCACCCTGAGTAGTCCTGTATCCTTCTTCCTCATCTCCATTCTTAAGAGGGGACACATAAAGGCCAGGATGTATTCTTTTGGGCCATTGTGATACTTGACCCTCATTCAACTTCCTTACTGTCATTTCTGGGGTAGCAAAATCATGTATTTGGGTAGATTGAGACAAAGCCTGATCTTCCCGTGTGGTGTGCTTTCGCTGGATCTCTTTTCTGTGCCTTCAGAGGGCAGACGGTTCATCATTGCTCCTTCCCAGCCCTATTGCCATCACTCTTGTTCTATTTCCGAGGGGCCTTCTATGGAGCACCTTCTAGTAGGCACTGTTGATATTCTTCACCTTCACTTCCTTCCCACCATATGAGATTCCTGTGTTTCAATGCATTCCCTGCTTGCTGTTTCTTTGTTGGGTGGTGAGTCTTCATATTCAGGTCCCCCTATTGTTCAGGTCTCGGGGATGTACCCAACTCGTTTCTTCTATTTTGAGACCATAAAAGTGCTCCTTTGAATATTTTAAGATGTGTTCGACCTTGTTTTTCTATCTTGAATCTCCTTAAGCCAGATGTCCGGGAGTGGGGACCATTGGATCAAAAGCAGTGAATAGTTTAGGGACTTTACTTCCAGAACTCCAGATTGGTTTCCAGAATGGTTGGTTGCCAGAAAGCCCCTCTAATGGTAACTTTCCATCTTCTTGACATCTTTGACAGGTGGGAGGGGTGAAACCTCACTCAGGATTGTGCCCAGTTTGCACTTCTCTTATAATTTGAAGTAGTCTTTGTTTGGTTGTTTTTAGCTGCACTAATACTTTGATAGCTTCTTTGGAAACTGCCTGTTCATATCCCTGACCACTTTATCTGTTAGGGAATGGCTCTTGTTATAGATTTGTATCAATTTTTTAATATCTCGGACATGGGACCTCTACCAGATATTTACTGCAAATATTTTCCCTAGTTCATTACTTCCCTTCTAATTCTAGCTACATTGATTATGTTCATGCCAAAACTTTTAAAGCACTTCAGTTGTTTATTTGTGCCTTACTTTGAAGGAAAGTATGCCAACTTCAGAATTTATTGAAATCAAAAGACTTGAGTTCAAATTCTAACTCTGTCATTTGCTGTGTGACTTGTGGAAAGTTAAAGCTTTTGAACCTGTTTCTTTAACTGCAAAAATGAGTATAATACACTAACTACCCTATGGAATTGTTTGGAGAATTGCTTTTGTCATCTTTGCCAATTTGATTAGTATGATATGTAACTTGAGTTTCACATTTTCACATTTGCAGTTTTCTTATTAAGGGTAAACATTTTTTTCATATGGTTGTTGATTGATTGCCATTCTTTTTTTTTTTTTTAAACCCTTGTACTTCGGTGTATTGTCTCATAGGTGGAAGAGTGGTAAGGGCTAGGCAATGGGGGTCAAGTGACTTGCCCAGGGTCACACAGCTGGGAAGTGGCTGAGGCCGGGTTTGAACCTAGGACCTCCTGTCTCTAGGCCTGACTCTCACTCCACTGAGCTACCCAGCTGCCCCTGATTGCCATTCTTTTAAAAACTGTTGATATGCTTTGACTGCTTATCAATTGGAATCGTTTTTGATTGTAAATATTTGTGTCGGTTCCATTCCTATATATCTTGGATGTCAACTTTTATCAGATATCTGATGCAAAAAAATTCCCACTTGACCGTTTTCTTACAGTTCTAGTTGCATTGATTTTTTTTCTTCAAAGCTTTTTATTTTTATACAATACAAATTATTTTATCCTTTTTGATTATGTCTGTCTCTTATTTGGCTAAGAGTTTTTCCCTAGTTATAAAGGGTACTTTCCATCCATTCTCAAAAATTGTAATGGTGTGATCTTTTATGTTTAAATATCTTATGGGAGCTTATTGAAGTGTATGGTACAAGATGCTAGTATAAGCCTTTTTTTGGTCAAACTTGCCAATTTTCCCAGCAGCACATATTGACTAGAGTTTCCCCTTGCCCCACCATATTTCTTATATTCTTAGTTATTTCTGCTCTTTGTTTCTTGAAAAAGGACTAGAGGAGTCCAGGGCAGCACCTTTCCAGCTGTGTAACAAGGTTGTTGCTTTTTTACTCTGTGATTTTGTATTCTGCTACTGTATTATTTCATTGACATGATTGTAGCAGTAGAACAATGCCTTGGAAAGATTCTAGCCTCCCCAGAGAAACAAGTCCATGGGAAGATGGGGAGTTCCATCTCATGCCTCTGTTGGAAAAACCAAACCAAACCAAACAAACCCCAAGGGAATAGACAAGGCTGAAAGTGGGCATAACTTGAATCAGACCCCTGTAAAAGATAGCAAGTTGGGCCAGCAGTGGAGCAGGAAGGGAAGATTCCTTTGCACTGAGCCATCTCAGACCAGCTGAGTTTCTTTCATACACTGTATCTGTGAGCTTAGCAATGTGCCTGTTCCCTGCAGCCATGCCTCTCATCCTGGCCCACTTCCCACTTCCGGCCATGCCCTCCTGTAAGAAGTTGGCTTCAGGTGTGGAGATCATTGACACCTTCATTTCTGAAGATCTCCCTCTTACCTAGTGAGGTGTCCCTGGTAAATACAGATTTATTCTAGTTTATTTTTTAACTGTTACCTTCTGATTTAGATTCGATACTAAGTATTGGTTCCAAGGCTGAAGCGCAGCAACAAGGGCTGGGCAATTGGAGTGAAGCAATTTGCCCAGGGTCACACAGCTAAGAAGTATCTGGGGTCACATTTGAGCCCGGGACCTCCCATCTCCAGGCCTGGCTCTTTATCCACTGAGCCACCTAGCTGCCTCCAAGGTTTGATTTTTAAAAAGAATCTCAATAAAACTAGTCCATACTTCAGCTATATGAGAGACTTCGTGGAAGATGCAAACATCTGAGGAAAAGAGATGTGACCGGGCCATTCCTTTGCTCAGTAATCTCTCAGGCCACCTTTCCTTTTAGTTCTACGTTCCTGACTCGCTGCCCACACTCTTTGGTCCTATTTCACACAGGACGCTCCATGGCCTGTCTTTGTGTCCCCCATGCCTGGAGTGACCTCTCTCCACATCTCTGCTGGTTCCAATCCCTGTTTCCTTCGGAACTCCACTCGAGGGCCACTTTTAACACAAGGCCTTTCCTGAACCTGCTACGTGCTAATGCTTTTCCCAGCCAAAAAAAGGTCTTGTTTTGCTTGTTTATATTTTGTAGGTATACGGATGATGCTTGTCTGTTTGGGTCTAGATCTCCCTCTATCAAATATAAGCTTTTGGAGAGCAAGGGCTCTTTCATTTTTGTCTTTGTATCCCGGCTACTTCTCCCAGTGCCTGGCTGGTAGGAGTTGCTTAATAAATGGCTCGATCGATTTTTTTTAAAGAGAGAGATTAAGATGGTGAGAGTGAGAGATAAGGAGAGACAGTCAAAGAAAGCTCCAGTGTGTTTGTAGACCCTTGATGGAAGATTTCGCGGAGGTTTAAGAAGGCATGGGGGAGATTATAGTGTGCTCCGGTTAATGATGAGGAAATACCCGGATGAAGCCTGTAGCTCCCTCCCTCAGTGTATCTCTGTGAAACAGGATCAGAAATTTCTCCCTGTCTGGTTGGGCCCTGAGAGTGACCTTGTGAGCAAAAGCCTGGCTTCAGGTTCTTTGTCTGTGCTATACCACTTGTTATTTAATCTCATTGAGCCTCACTTTCCACAGTTGCACAGTGGAATGACACTGGGAACCTTGTCCGGTCACTATATAGATGCAAGCTGTTATTTTAGAGGGTCCTGATTACCAAAAGGTAGTAGGAACCCTTGGTAGAGAGAATTCACTGGATTATGAAATAGCTCCTCTTGAAAAACAAAAACAAAACCAAAGAAAATACCCCAAATGCAAGTGCTTTCTAATGGAGAGAAAGCCGATCTGGAGAATGTTTACCCAGGGAAATAATTAGGTGAGGATTCTTTTAAGAGGGACCCCTCAGTGGAACTGAGGAAATGGAACCAATTCTCCAGTCCAGACCTAAAAGGAACTATTAAGCAAACTGTGGAGGTTGATTGTAGGAAAAAATAGACATCCTCTAGAGCAGAAGACCACTGGGAGGACGTGGGATTGAAAAGGCGGTGTTTACCTTGTCTCATGGAAAGATGCTGCCGTGTGCAGCTTCAGCAGGACTAGTGCTGAGCGGGCTTTTTCCTGAGGCTGTCTGCAGAGGAAGGCAAGCCCCAGGGATTAGAGACCCTGGGCAGCCTTTGAACAGCTCTGCCAAGCTCATCATGGGGCCAAGATGAACAGCTGACTTTCTCTCTCATTCAACCAAAATCTAGTAAACTACTTTGGGCCAACTGTAATAGAGTACTGAGACTCTGGGAAGGCAAAGGGCTCAAGGTTCAGAGAAGTTGATTTCAGCCCAAAGGACTGAAAAACTTAGCAGAGATAGTTGTGGAAAGTGGGCAGGACTTACTGGGAGCCAGCCAGTGAGCTGCTCCTTCCTGGAGGGATTCCAGCACAAGATGGCTGGACTACTTGTCTGGGATACTCTGCCAGGTAAATTTTGGACCATGAGGCTTCTCAGTTCCCTTCCAACCCGAATATTCCCTGATTCTAAAAAGTGTGTCACAACTAAGCCTGGAATCGAGAGTCCTACCTTGGTTTGCCACTTACTACCTGTGTGACCTTTGTGTCACTTCCCCCTCCATGGCTCCCATTTCCTATTAAGGAATCAGGCTTACATGGCCTCTGAGGGCTTTCTTTCTCAAAATTTCTTGTTTTCTTTTCTTTTTTTTTTAAACCCTTACCAGAAGAGCGGTAAGGGTAGGCAATGGGGGTCAAGTGACTTGCCCAGGGTCACACAGCTGGGAAGTGTGTGAGGCCAGATTTGAACCTAGGAGGCCTGGCTCCCAATCCACTGAGCTACCCAGCTGCCCCCATTGTTTTCTTGATTCTATACCTTAAAGTAATTTAATTTTTATCTCTGCCTCAGGGATTGACTTTTTTTCCTTGTGGGTCCAGGGCACTGCATAGATAAAAGATTCCCAGTTCCCCCTTGTACAGAATTATTCATTGTAGATCGACAAGGCTTTGTTACTGTGGGCCCCATGCCCAGATGTGGAAATGGTTTTGTTATATAGACCCTGGCTTTGTAGTAGTGTTTACTCTAATGAGATTAATCTGATGACAAATGGAGTTCTTGGAAAGGACCAGTCTCTACTGAATGGACTTCTTTTCTTCTTATCATTTCTTTGCTTTGTTGTCCTCATCTGGAAAGTGAAGTAGAATTCTGCTGTTTCACAAGTTCTCTGTCCTCAGTTTCCTCTGACAAAGGTGGTTGGATGAGGCAGTGTCTGAGGTCCCTTTCAGCTCTTAGATCTGCCTTCTGAGACCCTCTTGTTTCAGTCGAGCGCTCCAGTCCTCAAGAACTTAGGTACTGTTCTTGCTGGTTTCCTCTTCTAGTGCCCAATCTTGATTTTTAGTGTAGAAGCTCCTCGATCAAGGCAAATCCATTGTCCTTTGGTGAGCACGTGATGCTCCTCCTGAGCCCAGTGTCTAGTGCTTTTGCAGCTGGAAGTAACATGGCACGAGGCCAGTTGGGACTGATCCGGACTGGTGGGGGGAGGGCAGAGGGAGCATAGCCACTGCCCCACAATTGAAATTTTGCTTTGTAGTCTGTTGGAAATCTGCTTGTACCTGGTGGCATTTCCCTGGAAGGAAGGAGGTGGTGTCAGCTGGGAAGTTGGCTCTCCCATCCATCCATCCATCCATCCATCCAGCAGCAGGCCAATCCCTGCTCTGACTGGCCAGTAGTACTGACCCAAGCCACGTTTAGACCTTCTGACTCTAAGGGACTTCAGCTAGAATTCAAACAACCCATGCATAACCCAGGCAAAAAGCATTCATTAAAACAGGCTCTGGCCATACAAGTAACAAAGGATGAACCAATCCCGATTCCTAAGGAACTGATAGTCTGATGGGGTAGACAGATGTATATACGTAAATATACAGAGAATAAACATACCCATAAACGCAAGGGAAGGGAGGAGGAAGGTACCAGCAGGTAAGAAGAATTAGGAGTAATGGGGTAATAATGCCAAGTATTTGTATAGCAAGTCGATATTACCTTACCTCATTTTATAGTTAGGAAAGGTTTTATATAGAACAGAGATTCTTAACCTGGAGTCTCTGAACTCAAAATAAATAAAAATGTGTGTGTGTGTGTGTGTGTGTGTGTGTGTGTGTGTGTGTGTGTGTACACGTACACATACATACAGTAGACTGCTAGGTGGCTCAGTGGACTGAGAGCCAGGCCCAGAGATGGGAGCTCCTGGGTTCAAATGTGGCCTTGACACTTTCTCAATGTGTGACCCTGGGCAAGTCACTTAAACCCCATTGCCTAACCTTTACCACTCTTCTGCCTTGGAACAAAGCATAGTATTGATTCTGAGATGGAAGGTAAGAATTTTGAATACACACCCACCCACAGGGTTTGATAATTGTCTCAATAGAATGGATTCCCTTGGCAATCTTGTATATTTTATTTATTTAAAAACATGATTCTGAGTGGGGTTCTGTAGGCTTCATTCATCAGACTGATACAGAGGCCCAGGACACAGAACAGCAGCAATTCTAGCTTACCTTTCTATCATGCCTACTGTGTGCCAAAGACAAAGATATGTCACTGATCTTTTCAACAGTCCTGGGAGAGATTTATTCCCATTTTATGGTTGAAGAAACGGCAGCTGGGAAGTTGTGTCTTGTCTTAGGCCACACAGTTAAGGAGTGAGTGTCTGAGCCCAGTTGAACCTAGGCTGGAGCCTGACTCCACTCTTCTCTAATCTGCCCCAATAATGTGTCTCTGTTCTGTTGGCTTTTTCTTTAAACTCTAATATTCTTTCTCCCCGAAGCCCTCTGTGCGTTCCTCAAGGGCAAGGACTGTTTCCATTTCAGTGTCCCTTGCCTAGCATAGGCTCAGCAGCCTAGGTTCTCAATACACTTTTTTAAGTTAATGAGCTCTGTCTGGCACAGGGCTTTGCATTCATCCCTAGTAAATTCCATCCTCTGTGCTGAAATCCTGCTGTGATGGATCACCTATTTGGATCCTAGGGTGGAGCGAAGGGATGCTAAGATCTGGAAGGCTATACCTGCATGTTCCATACCCCAGCAGGACCAGTGAGGTGGAGAGGCTTCAAGGACAGGCCAGGCGAGCTCATTTTGGGGAATTTTGTCCCGGTGAAGTTGCTCTTGACTCTAGAGGCTGCTGGCATTCTGATTTCCTTGGAAATGTTTAATCACGTTGTCTTGGATCAGCCCAATGTCACAGCCTGTCAGAATCTCTTTGGGTCTTGATTCCATCATTCAAGGCGGCCCCCTTTCTTCCTGCTGTCTGATGAGTGGCAGGAGCCCAAGATACGGTCAGGAGAGCCTAGGTTTCCAGTCTCACCGTGACCTGGTGCTGTGTGACTGTGCTTTCATAAACTCTTAGAGCTTCAGTTTTCTCATCTAAAGAGTACAAGTAAGACTAGTGTAATCAAGACCTCCTGTGCTTATGGGAAAGTCCCAGGAAATAATCGATGTACTATGCTCCTCAGAATGTCATGCTGCAGTCATCACCACCAGCTTTGGGCTCTTCTTTTGCAAGTTTGATGAGCTTATCACCTGTGTCTCATCCCTGACCCAGAGCCAACAGAGACTCCTGGATCCCTCCCTCAAAGATGGACGTGTCACTTCAAGGTGACAGGCAACCATTCTCGTGCCCATCAGTCTACCCTTTAAACTGTCCTTGTCTAGGCCACATCTCCTTATCTCGTCTATCTGTTAATTTAAAAATGTGTGTTTATTAAACAAATACTGTTTCACGAACCATGCTAAGCACTGGAAATACCCGCTAAAACCCTCACCCAAATAGTCTCTGCCTCTGTTACATTCTAATGAGGGACACACCATACATCAAAGTAGTTGGTCGGTAGCTTTAAAGAGGGGGCCGCTAGCATCTGGGAAGGCCATGACAGGCCACTGGCAAAAGGCAGTTGAGTCAGAAAGGACCCTAAGAAGCTTGATCTGGAATCAGATTCCAGACATGCAGAGACTTGGCCAGTGACCTTGTTGGGATCCTCCTGGTCATTAGGCTGGCCGTTCTGTCAAGGTAGATAGGTGATAGATACTCCCTACCTTCTCAACAAAGCAGTTGGATAGTAAGGTGAAAAACTGGGCCAGTGCAAAGCTGCTGGGAGGGAAGACTGGGGCTTCACTAGTTTGAAGGTGGGAATAGATGCCCCCGATTCTGGAGCCAGCATGGCCCCATTCAGCTCATTTAGGCCATTACTGGGAAGAGCCACTGGTGGAGAATGCTGTGGTTTAGTCATAGTTTGCCATTTCCTTCTTCAATGGATTCTGACACACACCATTTAGTGACCTGCCCAGAGTGTCTGAGGCCAGATTTGAACTAAGGTCTTCTGATGCCTGGCCCAGTGCTCTATCCACTGAGCCACTCAGCTGCCTCTCCCCAAATTGGAGACTATCCCTCTTTTTATCAAAGGGGTATCACTCCTTCTTTGTCTCTTGAGGCAGGCCATGTTCCCCATTAGAGATGCTTCTATTCCTGTTCCGAACTGCATTCTTCAAGACCTTTGTGGGCCTCTTGGATGTGGAGCCTCCCTCTCCATGCCTTCGCATGTGCTGTGACTCTTATCCACATAAGTCATAGGATCATACACTTAGAGCCGGAAGGAGAGGTCTTGAGGCCATCATGTCTACCACCCACAAAGGCCCTGAGAAGTTACAGCAATTAGCCCAAGGTCACACTGCTGTGAACCAGGTCCTCTGCCCCAAGTCAGATGCCTCTTATTTAGTGCCAGGCACTGTGCTTGGGTGCTGAGGGGACAAAGACAAAAACTGAATAGCTACTGCTCTCAGAGAACTTAGACACTGGGCACCATTACAGTCTAGGGTCTCTGCAGGCTCTAGATAGTCAGCTGGCACCTAGTAAGCACACCCTTTGCCCCAGGCTCCACGCTAGGCTTTGGGGACACAGATCCAAGTGAAATGGAGCCCACCTTGTCAGCTCTGACAGCTTAAAACTGCCAAAACCTTTTGGCCCATGGGCAGTATATGCAGGATAAATACAAAGAAGTTAGGGAGAGCAGGAACCTTTGGGATCTTCAGCAGAGGCCTGAGGCTTCTTCCAGAAGGTGGTGCTTGAGGGGGGTCTCTGGGTGGTGAGGAGGGAGAGCGTTCTGGGCCTGTAGGACCTGCTGGCAAAGGCCCAGCCTTGTAGTATTGTACGTGAAGCTGGAAGAGCTAGAGAAGGGGCAGATGTGATGAGGACATGGAGGGCTGGTGGGGCCCAGCTCTGAAAGGCTTCATTAGGCAAACAGCATTTATATTTGATCTGTTTGGTTTTAGAGGCTGTAGAGAAACCCTGAGTAAGGGTGTGATTCGGTCAGGCCTGCTCTTCTTTCTGGATTTAAAAAACAAGCTGCTCTTGCCTCTTCCCTCCTCTTTCCCTCCCCACATCGAGCAAGAGTTAAAAGATAAATAACCCCCTCAGTATACAGGGAGTGTTCTAGATGAACCATGTAGGGAAATGGAGCTCTCTTGGCTGCCATGTCACCTTCCACTGGAATATTTAATCTTTACTCTTTTGGATTCCTGACTTATAATGGCATCTCGCAGAGTTCTAGTTGTTCCCCTTCATCAGTTCAGAAAGGTCCCAGTTTCCTCTGAAACTGCCCTTTTCATAATTTCTTATGGCACAGTAATATTCTGTTCCATATTCTGTAGCACGTTATTTTTAACATTCCCCAACAGGAGGACACACCCTTAGTTTCCAGTTTGGGCTCCTACAGAAAGAGCTGATATAAAAATGTTTGTACATAGAGATTCTTTCCCTCTTTCTTTGATCCTTTGGGGCTCTCAACCTGGTAGTCGTATATAAGTGGATCAGAGGGTGGGCACAGTTTGGTAACTTCTGAATGTAGTTCCAAACTGCTTTCCAAGATGGCTGCACTAGTTCCTTCAAAGGTTTATTAACAGTGCCCTGCTTTCCCCCAGCCTCTCTAACATTTACTATTTTTTTCTTTTGTCTTCTTTGCCAGGTGCTCAGGCCCACCCTTTTTTAACTAATATTTTATTTTTAACTCAGTTATATGAAGAAACAGATTTTAACCTTCATTTTCTATAAGTTTGAGCCAAATTTTCCCTCTTCCTCTCTTCCCCTTTCCAATTTGATATAGATTTTCTGTGTGTAATAGAATAAAACATCTTTCCATATTAGCCTTTTTGTGAAAGACAACTCAAACAAATGAAAGAAAAATGAAGAAATGAGTAGGATACAATACAATGAGACTTTGAAGGAGTTGCCTTAGAAACGGACTGACAGAGGAGCATTTCCTTTCCTTTTGGCCCCCTCTTTAAAAAGTTTGCCCATCCCTGATCTTACAGATTGAGAACGAGGTTGTAGAGCTAGAAATGGCAAGATTTGGTCATCAATTAGTTGTGTGGGCTGAGAGAGTAGAGTTGAGGGTAGTCCTGAAGCTGTAGAGGTGGCTGCATGTGGGTGCCTTGAATAGTAATAGGAGAGTTCAGAAGAGGGGCATATTAGAAAGGAAAGATAATGTGGTCTGTTTTGAATAAGATTCATGGTATGAGTTTGACATGTCCAGTAGGCAGTTGGTGATGGGCAGGATTGAGCCAGATGCAGAGAGGTGTACTGAGAGCTCAGTAAGAGTGAGAATGTAAAGAGAGGAGAGGTGATGGCCCAGGGCAGAACCTTTGAGTTTAGGGATGTGAGGGGGTGTGAAGAGCAGGAAAGGACCCTGAGAGGGAGTGATTGGGCAGGCAAGAGGAGAACCAGGGGAGAGCAGGGCCATGCAGACCAAAGAAGAGACCATCCAGGAAGGGGAGGCCCTCGTTGTCAAATGCTGCAGAGGTCAAGAAAGAAGGGGACCAAGAAGAGACCATGATGTTCGCCAGTGAGAAGATCACCAGCTCACTGAGCTCTTTGAGAGAGAGAGACTGAGAGAGACGGGATGGGAGAAGATAGAGAGAGAAAGAAACCGAGAGAGAGAGGGAAGACAGAATATTCGGTTGAGTAAGAGTCAGAAGTCGGTTTTACTGAGCCCTTTGCAACTGGTCAGGTGTTCTCTAAAGGTCAGCTGTTATTCTCTAGTCAATAATGTCCCTTTTGGGACTTAAAACCGGGGGTTCTCCCCTACTTTTAGCCATCAAGGACATAGACTCTCTTCTTCTTTATCTGTCCTAGGTAACAATAACTAAATAGCTAGGAAAGGGCATTTCGAGGTGGAGGTGGCCACATTTGGCTTTCCTGTAGTAGGTTGTTTGTGGGAGAAGAAACATTCCAGAGCATTGCCTGAAAGTGAAAAGCAAAGTCTTAGGAGAATGGCTGTTCTAGCCTAGCTAACAAGGTCAAATTGGGTGAGCCATTAAAACCTTTTGCTTTAGCCTGGCCTGGCCTGAGCTTCAGCCTCAATTCTCAATTCCCCGATTTCCGGAATGATTTGGTGGTTATTTCCCCCAATAGACAGCAGTTCCTGTTGCTTCTTCCTTTCAGGTTGATGAATAGGGAGCTGATTGGGGCCCATTCACCAAGAAAGAGGAGCCCTGGTTAACTTGACTCCAGCTGCCCAAAGAACTTAGCATCACAAAATGGGTTGAAACTGAATAAAGGTTTGCTTTCTCTCACTCTCTAGCTTGAGATGCTCTGAGATAACTGACCTTCTAGGAATTCCCATCCCAGCTGAAGCTTTATGTGGGCATCTGAGTCATCTTCCCTGTCCTTTCCTGCTGGGCTGAAGGCTGGGGGACCTTGTTTGTCCAATGTGCCTGCTCATTTCAGAGCGAGAAAGGAAGTCAGAGAAATGACTGACTTTCAGGATTGGCTCTTTGGACCTAGCCTCCATTTTTCACAGGCTCTAGCACCAGAATGGACTCTTGAGAGCCTTCAGTTCAGTCATCTCTTTGTTTAAAAAAAAAAAAAAGAACTTGAGGTCCCAGGGAAGGAAGGGCTTTACTAAAGAACCCAAGGAGTTTGGCAGTGCCTGATCTGGGATCCAGAGCATCGATGCCAAGATGAGGATGTTTTCTCCTATACTGAGGGATAAAGGGGAAGGGTTCTAGCTGGCAGGTGGCAGAACTGAGACTAGAACCCAAGTTTTCTGCTGGCCCATGTTATCTCTTCATAGGAAATCCTAGCCTCACTTTAGCTGGAGAGAAAAGTCTGGGAACTTGAAGATGGCAGTGCCTTCACAAAACCCCAGGGCAAAGGAAGCTGGTCACATGGTGCTTGTTGTTCTTCTGGGGGGAGTTTCCTTTCCCTTGCTGTCGGGACATTTAGCCCAGTCATTTATCAGTTTAGTAGACTGCTTAACTATACCCTCAGCCAGCGAGTCTAGCATCTTCAGAGAAGTTCTTGGGCTTGTGTAGGTTGGTTCTATTCTGCTCTCCTGGCTTCTGCTTGCTTTGGTTTGGGTTCTGGTTGCAGGTTCTTGAGGCAGTGTTCACTGTTCCTTTCATTCTTAGCAGCATCAGAGGCATGAAGCCTGGCATTGAGGAAGAAGCTTGAGCTTTAGTGTCAGTGCTAATGTGCCTAGACAGGAGACCCATTCAAGCCTCTGAGCCTCTGATCTTCAGCATCCTCATCAACTCCCCAAGCACCTGGCAGCACAAAGTGGAGTAGGGAGTCAGGAGCAGAAGAGGCATGGTGTTAGGACGCAGCTGGCATCACATATGTGCCTGTCTCATGCTCTCCACCCCTGTCATTCTCTTCCTCACTCCGGTGCTGCCTTTTCCCCTCTGATCCCTTCCTCCTTCCAAGAAGTGATCTGTTCTTCCTCAGGCAGAGTGGCCTCTCTGTGTGGGCCCTGAATCGTTTCTTTCTATGCTTTGTCACCATCTGCTATCTTGTTCACTGCCAGGGATGTTGTTCTATTAGTCTTTGTACCTTTGGCACACTCTACATAGCCAGTACTTAATAAATGTATAGTCAGATTTTTGACTGGCTCAGTGTTGCATGTAGGGGGTTTGTCTGCGTAGCCCAAGCTAGGACCTTGGTCATCTGCACCTATTAGGTGACAGACACCATTAGGCACTAGGAATAGAGCCTCTACCCTCAAGGGTCTTAACATTCGAGTGAAGGAGACAACATGTAGGTTTGTACAAGACCGTTTCCAGGTAACCTAGAGGGGAAGGTGCCATAACCTGAGCATGCCAGAAAAGGCCTTGCACAATAGGTGGGTCTGGAAGGAATCTAAGGATCTTGGGATGCAGAAGGGGAAATATTTTCCAGAGTGGAAGGAGATAGGCTGCTTGTGTAAAAACGTGGAGTGAGAAGGGGTGTCATGGGTGAGGAATTGGTAGAAATAATCAGTATGGCCGTGCAGGAAAAGAATGGATGGGGAAGGTCAGAAGGAGCCCATTGTGAAAGCTTTAAATGTCAAACTATATATATGTATATATGATTGCTATTGGATCTTAAGAGTCATAGGGTGTAACTGGACTTCATTGAGTAGGGGCTTGTGATGTAGTCAGACTTCTGCCTTAGGGAAATGACTTGGATGTCTGTGTGGATGATGGATCAGAGTGGAGAGATTAAGGAAGAGAACCTGTAGGGGTCTATAGCACTGTCTGCTAAGAGCCTGATTTTAAGAGATAGTTAAGTGAGTGGAGAACCAGGCTGAGTATATCCAAGGAGTGTGGTAGAGTCAGGAATGACAGGATTTGGCAGAGGATTGGATGTGCAAGATGACTGAGAATTATTAGGTGTGAGGATGACACCAAATTTGTGAACTTTCTAGTGACTAGAAAGATGATGGTGCCTTTTGACAGACATCGGGGAAGTTAGAAAGAGAGGAGGGCTTGTGGGGAAAGGGGAGGAGTTCTGTTTTGGGCATGTTGAGTGTGAGATACCTAGAAATGTGTTCAGTTTAAAATGTTTAATTTAGTTAGTGGTATGGACTTGGAGAGCAAGAGAGAGACTACAACTAGGTAGAGGGATTTGGGAGCTGCTGATGAAGTCACCAAGTAAAAGGATGTAGAGAGGAGAACTGGACCTGGGAGAGAGCCTTGGAATCAATCTCTCTCTCTCTCTCTCTCTCTCTCTCTCTCTCTCTCTCTCTCTCTCTCTCTGCCATGGGGGGAGAGAGTATCCAATCAACCATGCCATAGAGGTGAAGCTGGGTGAGGGTTAAGAAAAAGGCTGTTCATCAGTCAGTGGTAGCTTGGGGGAGAGAGAATAGGGTCTGTTGGAGGATGAGGTTGGACAATGTTCTGAAGTAGATGAGAGCAAACTCCAGGAGTTTGGTTGAAAAGGGAAGAAACCCCAGGAAAGAAGTGAATGGGGAGAGTGGGACTTTGTGGGAAATTCAAAGTAAAATCAGGAAAAGAAAATCAAAGGGAAGCCAGAATTGGCAATCACAGGTATGGCTACCAATTCAACCTTTGACTCCCAGTTTGCCAAACTCCCTCCAACTCTCCTCCAGGAAGCCCTTTTGGACTGAAAAGAGAAGGATTGCCTCCAGACTCCCCTTGTTCAAACAACCACCTCTCCGACTGACTTGTCACCCCTCTTCTGATAAAATGTACCTGCCTGTCAGTCTTGGTTCTGTTGTTTCCACTGTCTATTCATAGAGATACATATGTTTCTACAGATACCCTCGGCTCTTGCTGGAGATTAGCCAGCACATTTCTAGGGTTAGACTGAGTGTGGGTGGCTAAAGACAGAGCTCCTATTAGACAATGAGGTCAGGATCTTCCCAGAATAGTCTTGAGGGTCTGGCCCTTTGTGGTATCTTCTCGTCGTATCTCTCGTGCTGAACTTGGAGCCAGCCATCTAGGAGATGCTTGCCAGATATGTTCACAGGATGTAGCTGCCATGAAATGTCACGTGTGTACAATCCCCAGGCTCTTCTTAGTGAGTTCCTTTTGGGTACCAGGCCACGTGCTAAGAATCCAATGAGTCTGCCTTTTTGGAATTCATTCAGAGGAAAGGAGTGAGTTTTGGGGATGAAGCCAGTTGGGAGGAGGTGGGCCTGGACAGAACATAGGAAGACTTCGTTGACTGTCAGACCTGAAAGACCAGATTGTCCTTTACAGCTCCCAGGGAAGGATACTAGAATGTGAGGAAGGTAGGTTTTGAGGACTGCCGTTAGCCTTCATCCCCCCTAATTATACAGGAGGTAACTTGGAGGAGGAAGTGACATGTGGAGCAGAGGGCAGGAGCAGGCTAATACAGCTTGTCCTGAAGCTCTAGTTAAAGGTGACTGTTTTCCAGTAGCTTCTAACTCCGGCAGAAGAGAAGAAACCCCCACAGCAACCCTCTTGGAATTAACAATATGAATCACCTAGTGCCTTTCTCTGCTACAGCTTTAAAACTCCCTGAGGAAGAAGAAAGGTCTTGCTATGCCCACAGAACTCAACCTCAGTGTCCTTAGTTTGGCCTAAATTGTGATGCTTGAAAAGTCACTTTGGAGCCAGTGTGGTTCAGTGGAAAGGGCTCTGGAGGTAAAGGATCCAGGGTCAGATTTCACTGCCTCTTATACCTGTGAGGCCTTGGGCAAACCTCTTGACCTCTGGGCCTTAATTTCCTCATATGTAAAATAAGGGGGTCAGACTTAGTAGCCTCTGAGGTTCCTTCCCACTCCAGATCCGTTATTGTGGGACCCTCTGATCTCTGTATGCCCCTCTTAGTCATTTGGCAAATGAAAGAATGGCTGGTGGACCAGGCAACCCCTAGGGTCCGTTATGGTTCCAGTGTATTGGAGAACAATAAACAAGAATGCTTCATGTCAAGACTCCCCAGTGGATTTGGATCCCCAGGGCAGTTTAGACTGTCATTCTGACTTTTGTTTGCTTTCCATTAGAGTTGGACCCCATCTGAGCTGGCTGTTGAGCTTGGAAAGCCATTTGGAGCATGTATGAGAGTGTAATAAAGCTCTGCTTCATAGAATTGGGCCCTGTGATCAAGGTGTGTGGAGCCATCCTTCTTTTTTGCTTTTTCTTTGTTTTTAACCCTTACTTTCTGTCCTAATAACAACTCTAAGAAGGACAAAGGCTAGGCAAATGGAGTTAAACGACTTACCTGGGGTCATACAGCCAGGACGTGTCTGAGGCCAGGTCCTCCTGACTCAAGGCCTGGCTCCCTCCACTGACCCACCTAGCTGCCTCCATCCTTTTTCCGCACACCATCCTCTCACCTGTGTCTGGCTGTATCTTATTGGTTTGTCTGTGGACAGCAAAAGGGTTTAAGTTAACATCTTCCTAAGCCATCACATTGCCTCAGCTCAATCCAAGGAGGAACTTGGCTGGGTTGCTCTCTCTGGATGCTTCCAGCCCATGATGCTCAGAGGAGGTGCCCTGTTCCCTACACTAGGGCCAAGGGATAACTCTCTGACTCTTGGTTTTCTTTCCTCTCCTGCCATGGGAGCCTTTATTGCCACAGTTTGATCTGCCTCCTTGAGGGTCTTCCACCTCATTCCTCGATTATAAAATTCCTGTCTGTGACCGCTCTTTTTTTTTTTTAAACCTTTAACTTCTGTATATTGGCTCCTTGGTGGAAGAGTGGTAAGGGTGGGCAATGGGGGTCAAGTGACTTGTCCAGGGTCACACAGCTGGGAAGTATCTGAGGCCAGATTTGAACCTACGACCTCCTGTCTCTAGGCCTGGCTCTCAATCCACTGAGCTACCCAGCTCCCCCCGTGACCACTCTTGAAGAAGCTGTCCTCAATCTGCTCAGCCATTCCCCTAAGACCTCCAAGAGCATTTAGGGGAGTAACTTTCAGATACCCATCTACCATTGCCTCTCATAGCTGTCTATGTAGCTATTTCCCAGACAGAACATACTCTACCGGGCTGTGTCAATCCCATCACATCCTGGGATTGGGAAAGAATCTGGCTTTGTTGCCACAGGGCTGAATGTGCTGGTGTGCCTTGACCCTGGGAAGCTCTGTCTCACAGTGAGTGCTATGACACCTTGTCCTTTGATACACAGTAAGGGCTACTAAGTGTGTGTTGTTTTTGTACTCTCCAGGCTGATGGTTTAGTCTGTCACTGCTGCACCTCCCTCTCTTCCTCCAGATGACTTGGAACTGATTCTTGATTTATACACACACTTGGAAAAACTTGCAGGAGTCTCTGTGCCTCGTTAGGCTGATCCCTCTGTCTGCCTGAAATGCTTGGCCTCCCTGATTTCCTTCAAGTTCCAGCTAAAAGCCTATCTTCTATGGGAAGTCTTCCCTGAGCCCTCTGAATTCTGGTGCCTTCCTTCGGTGCTTTCCTTCTTATTTCCTCTTGGTTTGCTTGTTGTCTCACTCATAGATTGTGAGCTCCCTGAGGGCAAGGACTCTTTTGCCCTTTTTTTTATCCCTAGGACTTAGCACAATACTTGGCACCTAGAAGGTGCTTTGTATTTATTGATTGTCTACTTGGGGACAGGAGTGCAGGGGTCTGTGCTTTCCATTCTGACCTGTCACAAGGTGTCCTTCCCCCGTCCCCTGGTGTATATGCCTTTGAGAACCCAGAATACCTCAGATGGGGCATTGCCAGAGGATGTGCTCTACTTAAAGCAAATGATTGAGTTTGGCCCTCACCCACCTCCGAGCCTCTTTGGTTCTCTCATTGACTTGGACTTTTTAGAGTTTCTCGTCCCTTTCCTAGTTTCACCAATGGGAGCTCGGCCTGTACAGAAGATGTTTATGATCTGAATATGCTCCCTGTTTGTGGTTGTAACTCCTCCCAGGGAAGGGGCTCAGGCCAAATGCACTCTGTAACTAGGTGCGGATGAGAGGCAGAAAAGTGATCAGCTGTGCAGGGGACGTGTATTGATTGGGGTGGGGGGAGCTGGTACCCAAGCCAACTCATCCAGGCCTACTGAAAGAAGCTGGAGTTTCTGCTCCCATGAGGCCTCTTGATTTGCTGGTGTGCCTTAGCACTGAGAAACACTTGTTTTGAAACAATCCTAGCCTCATCTACCCTCACTTCCCTCCTTTCTGTTCAATTCCTTGGCCAGCCTCTGGCTTCCACATCTCCTTTTAGAAACAGAAAGATAAAGACTGTAAGCACTGACAGGTATATCAGAATTACATCCTTCCTTTCTCATGTCAGAGCACTATTAATAAAGCTCTTCTTGTGGCCGCCTTCTTAAATAACCGGGTGCCTTGCTCATCGCCAGTCTAGCATATTGGGATTCTGATTTGAGCTGAGAGGCTTCCCTAGGAGGCAAGGAGCCATTGCTAGGCAGTTCCCTTCACTAACGCCAAACAGGATGACTCAAAGTGACCCTGGAGAACTAGTTACCTGGGAAAAATGTTCCTGTCAGATAAATGGTAGAAAATGAATGCTAAAAATTGTTTTTGCAGGTAGTTGGGAAAAATAAAACATTACTGAAGAGTGAAAAGAAGAAAAAGGAAAAAAGGTCTTATTTCCAAGTGCTATAAGGGACAGATTTAACTTCCTAAGAATGTCCATTCCCTATGGTCAGAGGATATGGCTAGGCAGTTCCCCAGGGAGACAGTCCAAGCTTTCTATAACCATATAAAAAATGCTGCAAATCACTAATAATTAGAGAAATTCAAATCAAATCAACTCCTGAGGTTCCATCTCATACCCGTCAGACTGATCAAACTGTCATAGAAAGACAGTGACAGATGCTAGGCAGGTTTGAGGGAAAAGACACATCAATGCCCAGTTAGTGGAGCTGGGAATTGGTCCATCGATTCTGGAGCACAAATTGGAACTCTGCCTAGAAACTGCCAGATTCTGCCTACCCCTTGACCCACTGGTACCACTACTAGGCTAGAAGAAAAGTCACATATGTACCCATTTTTTGATGTGGCAAATGTGGAAATTTCTTTTGTTTGACTCTCCTTATATGTTATAACATGTTTCTGCTTTTTCCTTTTCTAGGAGAATTAGGGAGATAAGAAGGGAAAAATTAATGCTTCATAATTTGGGGAGGGGGGTGAGTTAAGAAAACATTTGAAAAGAAAAGTGGCTCTAGAGCATCAGAGATTAATTCAGCTTGGATCTGGAGAGAACAGAAAGGAACTGGACTGTGAATCCTTGGCATATCCTGGATACTGTTGGCTTACAGGACCTTGGACATCACAAAACTCTTGAGTTTGCTGAAAGGAGCTATGAAAGTGCAGAATGAGAGAAGTAGAAGGTGGTTGGAGGAGGGTGCTATGGACTACAGACACAACAAGAGAAGCAGCATGTTCTAGAGCAGGGGGTCAGCAACCTTTTTGGCTGTGAGAGCCATAAACGCCACATTTTTTAAAATGTAATTTCGTGAGAGCCGTGTAGTGCTCGCAGTGCTGCTCCTATAACAACGCCTGAAAAAAAAAAAAAAGGACTTTATGGCTCCTGCAGAAAGAGCCATACGTTGCCGACCCCTGCTCTAGTGTTTAGGCACTGGTTTTCTAGTCAGGAAGACTCTGGCACAGGCCCTTGGTATTTCCTGGGTGGGGTATGTGGAGCCGAAAATCCCTCAGCCTTTCTCCGACTCAGTTTGCTCCCTTGGAAAATGAGGCTAATAACTCCTGTAGTAGCTGCCTTGAAGGAAGGCTGTGAGACACAAGGAGAGAGTGTGAATGAAGCACTGTGCCATTGAGAAAAAGCCAAGGAATTGGTTATCATTAGGTGTTAATGTGATGTGGCAGCAAGAAGAGATGGTGCAAGTTTGAGCCCCTACCAGTAGTGGAAGGCTGCTGTCCAGAAATGATAGAGCTCCTTTAGTGGGCCTGGGTGAGACCACAGGGAGCTGGCCTAGTGTGGGCCCGGCATTTAAGAAGGATGTCTCTAGGCTGGCGTGTTTCCAGAGAGAGGAAGAGGAGGTGGAAGGAGACCAAGAAACAAGGGTTTGTCTAAGGATCAGTTGAAGGAATTGGGGATGGCTAGGCTAGGGAATGAAAAATAACGTACACAGACGGGGCGAGAGGGCATGGCAAAGCAGGATATCAGAGAAAACTGTCTGGGAACAGTTTCCCTTCAGGGGAAGAATTGCTGGGGGTCGAGCACAGCCTCCCTGGTGGGATGACCACTTGTTGGCTCTGGTGCAGGCAGGTTTGGTATTTTAGGTTCCAGTAGGACCAGATGAAAATGTGGCTCACTCCCAACACCACAGGGGGAGACAGAAGCCCATTTTGTGTTCTGTAGTTCTTTAATTCAGTTAGTCTTGATTTAGCTTTTGACTATCTACATCCCTCCCAAGAATGATCACGTTTTATTTTTTAAATAAGTATCAGACTCATTTGCAGATATGGGCTGCCCTCCTTCTAGCCAGGAAACAGTTGAGCTGGCTCTAAGAGGCCCAGTGACCACCCGCATGACTATCGATGGGCTCCATCTCTTCTCTTCTCTGGGACCTGGGCTGGGGGCTGGTCCTTACAGCTTCTTCAGTTTGGCTTCCTTTGACTGTTCTCTTCAATGACCTCATTACTGTCATTGTGTAGCCTTCATTCCAATCTCCTGAGTATTTACTAAGGGCCCATTAGTATGCAAGGCACCGGGAGAGCTCTCCTTCTGTGGGGGGAGACTCAGGCTGTGTGCCTGACCTGACATCTTAGGGGCCTTCTCCTCTTGAGCTATTGATAATGTGGATACCAGGGAAGCCCTTTTGTTATTCCATTTGTCATTCTTCAGGCCTGCCGCAGAGCCAGCCCACCCCCTTTTCTGCCCATACATTCCCGGACATCTCTTCTCTGTTCAGGTCTTTGTCAGTGATGGCTACTCCTTTCTTGTGTCCTTTGCTCTGCTAAATCGAATGGTTGCTTTTTTCCCTCTGGGGGAGGGAATAAGTGTTTGCATTAAACCTATAACTACATGCCAGGCACTGTGCTCAGGGCTTTTTTTGAATAGTATGCACTCGATTTCTAGTCAACAAACAAGCTCGGTGGGGTAGTATATTTTATTTACTTTTTATTCAGTCGCAAAACTGTAAAATGTCATCAGCTCCAGAACTCAACCTGTGTTTCCAACTGTGGGTGGAACTCCTAGATGAGAGAACTGCATCCATCCCAATGCAGGTGGCACCTTCTTCGCTATTGTTATAAAGAAGGTATCTCTGTCTATTATTCTAGTTATTATAGGGTATATTAATCAGGGAAGTTGTGCCTTGGATTCCCTTGCTAGCTGGTGCAGGGACAGCTGAGTCCTGTCACTCAGCTGGATGTTATAATAACTGCCCCTTCTTGCTAACAGTGCCCAGGCAGGATCCCTAAAGGTCAGTGAATGGGTAACCCTTTCAGGTCCCACCTGGGATTGGATTATTAGTATTGGGCTCTATTAGCCTTGGATAACATTTTTTTTAAATATGTGGTATTTTATTAGGGTGTTTATTAGTGCCTTAATTCATTTTTTTTTTAAATCCTTAACTTCTGTGTATTGGCTCCTAGGTGGAAGAGTGGTAAGAGTGGGCAATGGGAGTCAAGTCACTTGCCAGGGACACACAGCTGGGAAGTGTCCGAGGCCAGATTTGAATCTAGGACCTCCTGTCTCTAGGCCTGACTCTCAATCCACTGAGCTACCCAGCTGCCCCATTGGATAATGTTTTCATCTGACTGCGTTGCTCCCTCCCCAAGGGTTGTGATGTATTAACCACTCAGGCATGTACTTAATGAAATTTTATCTATAGTTGTTAATAAGGGAAAGAAATAATCAGGAATGGATTAGGGATAGGAGACCTTGTCTCTAATGGCTATGATCACTAATCCCTCAGGACTGTAGGCTATTTCAGTAATGCTGGAGCTCTTGTTCTTCCCCTCCTCTGGCTCAGCTTGGCCACGGCCAAACCAGAGAAGGCAATCTGCTCGGTTGATACAGATATTGGTGATCCCTCTCAGCTTCTTATTGCCAGTTGTTATGTCAGTCCTACAGCCGTCAGGAAATACCTCCCTTACCTCCTTCTGCTTCTTTTCCTTCCCTCTTCCCGGTTCCCACCCGGGCCTGGATGCCTAAATATCTAATGATGGTTCAGATGTCTAAATATCTAGGGGGAATTCAGAGAGAATCAGAGGACCCACGGTCAGAGATCTACAGGTCAATGCTCCAAGATCAGAGATCAATGTCCAAGGCCAAGGGTTCCAGGCCAAGGGTCCAAAGCCAAGGGTCCTTGTCAGATGGCTGTCGGGGTATTTATATCCTCTGGCCAACTGCCTTTCCTCTTGTCCTCAAGGCATCTGGGAACATTCCGATGTCTCCAACTGTCTTCACCTGTCAATCAAGGTGAGACTCACAACTCCCAGAGTTTGAATATGACACTATAGAATATTGTTTGCAAAGAGCCTTCTTGTTCCTTTCCTCATAGCTCAAGGATGCCCTCAGTCTTTGTGAACAGTTTTCTCATGAAGATTTTCTAGAGATGGAAAAGGAGTTGTTGGGTCAGCAGTTTTCTAGGTACCTTTTCCAGTGGAAACCACCTCCTTGACTTATTTTAGGCATTTGGTATCCTCTCCTTTTTCAGGTATCTGGAGAATTGGTCCCTTGACCTGTGGAATTGAGCTGCTTTCAGTCTGGCCAGCTCTACCTACTTTCTTTAGGTTTATTTCTCCTTTAACCCTTTCAGAATGGTGGTGGCAGAGTGCCTTGTTGGGCTTCCCTGCATTGGTCATGGGTGGAGAGAATCTTTGACCATCATCGGCACTCTTCCCTTGGTTCTTGAATTCTTAAGCATGAGCCATGTGATTGGGTGGCTCATCCTTCAACCTTTCTCTATACTTTTTTGTTCTCCATGGTGTCTGTTTTAGGAGTTGATGCTGTGCCCAATTGTGCTCTGGCCTTTCTCATGGGGACTGGAGCTGCTCTATGCAGTTATTATTATTGGGATCTCCCAGAGGAGGATGCAGGTTGGTGTCTTCTCTGCAGTCTGAAGTCACATTGAAGTGTCTTGAGCCCTGAGAGGCTTAGGGACGATTTTTGTCATGTTCCTCAGGGATAGGGCCCCTCATCTGGAGGCAGGTGGCCTCTGTTGTCAGCAGCCTAGTTCTTCCTCTTGAGGTCTATTTTCTCTCTGCCCTTCTGCCCACCTTTGCAAGGAAACCACAAAATATTTGTGAATTAATTTGGAGACTTATCGAATTCTTTACAGAATTTCTCTACCTTCTCTTCATGGACCCCAGTTATTGTTGAGTCACCTACAGTTGATCTTCCTGGTTGTCTTTTTCCATGTGATCATCCCATGCCCTGATGGCCCTCAGAGCCTTTGGAAGGAATGTAAACCAATCTGGCTAACTCCTTTGTCAGTCACTCTGAGGAGGAGTGGCAAGCAGAGAGGAGAAAGTCCATTTTTTGTGATTGGGACAACCCATACAGATGTTTGTAGGTGGGAAATGGAATGGCTGGCAGTTCAGTTTGGCGGAAGCAAAGAATGTTCGAGAACCTTAAATGGCTGGACTTAGCATTTTAGCCTGGGGGCAAGACAGAGCCCCAGAAGATTGGTTTTTGAATAGGGTAATATGTTTAGATCTGTGTCTTAGAAGATGAATTAATCATTCAAGGTAGGGGTGATGGAGGCCTAAACTAGTGTGGTGACTGTGGTGAGGAGAGGGCAACTGATTAGACATGGGGGTGAGAGAGGGAAGGCGGCAAAGAGGGCCCCAAATGTTGTGAATGGTTGACCAGGATGACTCCAGGTCTGAGGATCTGTGCCTGATCCTGTACTGTTTAACATTTTTATCAAAGATTTTGGTAAAATTGTAGAGGCTTTGCCCATCCACAGAGCACACCATCTGAAAGGGTCTGGCTAACACGAGTTGGGAATTGTTGACTGGCATAGCTGATAACGGACCTTACGGTCTAGAGCATCAAACTGAATCTAGCCGGGTGACATTCAGAAGGCGCCAGTGTCAGTCTTTTGTACAGAGGAGCAGCTTGTCAGGTATAAGATGGAAATGCATATTTAGACAGCAGCTGTTTGGAAAGAGATCTGGAGGGGTTTCAGTAGGCCACAAGCTCAGTGGAATTGGCAGTGGAATGTTGGAACCAAAGAAGCAGCTAATGGTGTGTTGGGCTACATTCAGAGATGTCATTTCCTGGAGGAGGCAGGTGATCACCCCCATCTGTTCTCTGCCTGACTCAAACACCACCTGGAGTTTTGCATTCTTTTCCTCACACCACATTTTAAAAAGGAGAATAGGAAGCTGGAGAATGCCCAGAGGACACCATGTTCCTTGAGCGTGTCATCTCTTCTGAAGACTAAATTGAAGGAACCAGAAAAGAAGACTGAGGAGAAGCCCGAGAGCTGCCTTCAAGTACCTAAAAGGCCATCATATACAGGCAGGATATAGAATTGAGAAGTGAGGGTGATCCCCCTCCTTGGAGCCTCGAGCCAGACTGAACCTGCAGTGGATAGTCATTCTAGTGGACCATCCCTCTTGTGTATGTTGAACTAGATCAGTGGTTCCCAAACTTTTTTGGCCTCCCGCCCTCTTTCCAGAAAAAATATTACTTAGCACCCCCTGGAAATTATGAAACTATTTATTGAACTCAGAATAGAATGTAATACTAACAAAGTGTGGCCGTCGCCATTTCCCTGGATCGCGGCAGCACCCACCAGGGGGCGGTAGCGCCCACTTTGGGAATCACTGAACTAGATGGTCATTGAACTCGAACATTTCAGCTCAGAATTTTGTGCTTCTATCACAGAAGTAAAGGATCAAGGGGGAAGCTGTGGTGAGGCAGATTTGTGCTTGCTGGAAAGAAAGACTTCTTAATCAGAATAGCTGTCTGTCTCCGAGGGAGGGCTGTGAGTGCCCCCTTGCCAGAGTTTATCAGTTAAATTTGGGTTGATGGGGATTTTACAGAGGGGATTCATATGGTGGTAACAGGTTAGCATCTGAGGTCCCTTCCATCTTTGCCATATTGTCACCATGTCAGGCAAGAGGGTAGATATTCCATGTAGTATTGTGGTAGAAAGAGTACCAGTTTGGGGGCCTCCAGCTTTGGGTTCAAATCCCACTTGTCACTGGTGATCTTTGTGACCCTGGACAAGTTCTTTCCCTGGACCTCACATCTCTTGTCTCTCCAATGAGGGAGGGCCTTTGCAGTGATGGGCAAACTTTTTAAAGAGAGGGCCAAAGGAAAGGAAATGCTCATCTGTCAGTCTGTTTCTAAGGCAACTCTTTCGAAGTTTCCTTGTAGTGTATCCTATTCATCGTATTCGTCAGATTAGGAATAATGTTGCGCAGCCCGATAGACCATTTCAGGGGGCTGCTTCTGGCCCACAGGCTGTAGTTTGCCCATCACTGATCTAGATGATCTCCAGGGCCCTTTCTTGCGCCATGTGATTCTTTGAGTGTCATTTGAGAATTTCATGGCGATCCCATCAGTCTTGGGTTGAAACTAGCCTGAAAACATGGCCCCTCCATCATGCTTCCTCCTGGGACTATATCCTTGTATCATCTCACTATGTATTAGAGAGCACAGCTTTCTGTTGACCACACAGGTTCCAGACGATTCAACAAATAAATTCAATTTGATTAAACACTTATTAAATGCTTGCTATCTGCAGTGCTCCGTGGCAGGCACTAGAGATGGAAAGATAAGACAAGTTGTAGGCCTCACCCTTGGGAGTCTCACAGTCTGGTAGAAGGGAAGACAGATATACTCTATGACAAATGTATGGAGGAGATAAAAATCCAGGGTCTAGCCAGAGGGGACCAGAGAAGCTCTAAGCAGGAAGTGGCACCCACGCTGGCCCTCGCAGACCAGGACAGGTCTCACCCATTGGAGCACATGCAGATGGGGGAGAAAAGGCAGGACACAATTGGGGAATGTCAAGAAGGCTGGTGCGAGCCTCAAGGGGAACATGAGACAGTAAGGCAGAACCCTCTTGTTGAAAGCCTTAAAGAAGCCAGAGTATGACACTGACATTTTTCTTGGTAAGAAGTGAGGAAGCACAGTCATCTTTTGAACTGAGCCTGATGGGATTTGTTCAATGTTTTGGGCTAAGATTCTGATGTACAGAGCTTTAAAACCATAAGGACCCTCTAAGATCATCCGGTCTCTGACTCATTTTAGGGCTAGTACCAGAGAGATAAAATGGGTCACCTGGTGGTCACCCAGGGAGTAAAGGCTGAGCCCTTCAGAGACCCAGAATTCCCTTCTCCTCTGCCTGTGTGCCACTGGCCACCTTGTGAAGGATAGATAGTGGAGAGAGAGTAGTCACAAGCTTGGGCCACCATTTAAGATGATGGTGGATTTGGATTCTGCCTGGGTTACTAGGAGGAGTCTGGGATGGCTATTTGCCAAGGGAAAGAGTGTGAGGTGATGGTGGGTCATTAGGAAAAGATGTCCAGTGGGCAGTAGGAAACTCAGGCCTGATCTTCTGCCATTCCTTCCTACCTGCGAATAGTCAACATGCAAGTTATAAATGTGGTATTTACTTACAAAAAATGAACTTACAGTAAGTTGATTCACCTCCCCACCTCGGTTAATTTAGGATTGTCCCTCTTAAGACCTAGGGATTTGGAAGCATTTTCGTATTTTACTCATTACTTATGATAACAAGTTTCCATGCAATTTTCCCCAAGTTATATGATCAAATTTATCTCCCTCCCTCCCTTCCCTTTCCCCTGCCAGTGCTGGCAGGTGAGTTGATCTGGGTTATTCATGTATTATCATACAAAACACTGGAACCATTTTTATCCCTGGTCTTAAACCCTCTTCTCCACATGAAACTTTCTCTTCTGAGGATCATGCTCTAAATGCAAAAAATAAAATACATCAGATTAGAAAAGGAACCCGTTATGCTGATATGCAGTTACCCGAATATTGAAAAGCAAGTTCACTGAGCCCAGGCTGAGATCCCTTGGTGGAAGGAAGCTTTGCCATGACCCAAGTTTAGTTATTGTGCCAACCAGACACACTCTGAGGTAGCTCCATTCCTATCAATGACAAGGAGAAAAGTACTTGAAAAAAAATCTTTGGTTGGTGGGATACAGAGTCCCGAAACTCAGATTCAAAGCCTGGCTCCACCACTTTGGAGCTTTGGACCTTTGGGTAAGATGATTCACTTCTGAGCATGGATTTTCCCATCTGTAAAATAGGAACCATAATGATTGTATCACTGGCTTCCTGGGTTGTTGTGAAGGAAGTGTTCCCCCAATGTAAAAACAAGTACAAGTTACCATTGATATTATTACTGGTCTTCTTAACAATAATAAAGGTGACCTGCATTGTTAAAATATTTGTGAATCTTATTGTCTTCTAAAAAATACAGGCCAACTGATATGTCTTCCCTTTTCTTTTTTCTCCAGGCAAACCAATTTTTTCTGTTGATATTCATCCCGATGGGACCAAGTTTGCAACTGGAGGGCAAGGTATGTCCATAGTTTCACCTCTGAGAGTGTTCTCTGAGCTTTGTTCTGGGTCACCAGCAGTTGGCCAGTTAGACACTTGTAGACCATCTGCCCTTTTCAGAGGCCATTCCTCTTTTGGTATGTGATGGTTAAGGCCAGAGAAGCCTAAGGCCTCTCTTTTAAGTTTAGGAACACACACAGATTACATGTGACATTTGGGTCACAGTATACCTTTCCAATTCTTTCTCAAACAAACCTGAAAATGATTTGCATCTGTCATTACTTCATGACAGAGAAGGATAACAGCATGTTGGAGTGAAAGAGAACTGAATTGAGAGACTTGGTAACCAGTTCTAGGTCTGGTTTTGGGTCTATGTGACCTTGGTCAATCCTTGTTTCTTTGAGCCCTTGATTCCTGTCTCCAAGACCCCTTCCAGCCCTGAAAATCTCTTCCTGTACTCTAAGGTCACTCCCTCAGCAGCTCTGAGGTTCTGTAATCCTATGACCTGTCAGCTATACAGATAACACAATCCCAGGACAAAGAACTTGGGTGGTAGGCTAGTAAAATTATTTTTATTAAATGTTTTTTGACATAAATAGCCCCTAGTAGGTAGCCAAGTTTTTGTGGTTTTGTTCAAGTTATCAGGTTAAGTCAAGTGGAACAGACACCAAGAATGTTTTGCAGTATCCTGTATTGACCCTGATAACAAGCTTCACAGTAAAAGTCAAGAGTCAGAAGTTGCCTCTGGAAGCTGCTTTTGCTCCTTGGGGCCTCTGTGACATTGGGTAAGGCCCCTAGCTGTTGGGGCCCTCCACTTCTCCTTTGTAAAGCCAAACAGAAAGGTTAGGGAGCAGTGAGGTGGCTCAGTGGATTGAGAGCCAGGCCTGGAGTTGGGAGGTCCTGGGTTCAAATCTGACCTCAGATACTTCTTAGCTGTGTGACCCTGGACAAGTCACTTAACCCCATTGCCTAGCCTTTACTGTTCTTCTGCCTTGGAACCAATTAACAGGATTAATTCTATGATGGAAAGCAAAGGTTTAAAAATGAAAGACTAAACTCCAGGAATGTTTTAGGTCTGCTAGTTCTAAATCCCCAGTACCTTTAAGAGCATGGCGCCCTAGCCTCTCCTTTTATGAGTGAACCAAAGCCCAGAGTGAGTGAGTGCCTAAGGGCATACAGCAAGCTAGTGGGATGAGTCTGAAGGGAGGCCTACCGGGCCCCTCAGACAAGGGCTGGAGAAAGGAAGAGAACGTCCAAGTTTCTTGAAAGAGAACAGCTGTAGCCCGAGGTTCAAGTTCATGCTAGCTTTGAGGTTTGGTTCTCATCCGGATTCAGCCTGAAGGCTGTATGTCGGGTGCTTCTCTGGCTTCTTCTTGGAATTTGGGCTCATCCCCAGCGGAGGGTATTACAAAGGACTTTTAGGCAGCTCAGAACACCCTTGGGAGAATGCTGACCCTCCTGGTCACTAGCTGGCTTCTGGTTTTGTGTGTGGTAACAATAAAGCTGGCCTGGGAGTGGGGCCTGGCAGCTCCCTGCTCCAAGGGCTTCATTGCCTTTGTGCCAGCCTAGTTGGACACCATTCAGCTTTTCCACAGAAACTCAGCACTCCTGAGCTTGAGTGATCCACCCTGGGGGCAGGAGAAGCCCCCCCCCCCCCAATTTCATCATTGAAGACCCTCATTCTTCATTCTTAGTACCTCCTTCTGCCAGTGTTTTGTGAGGAGAACATGTTAAAAATTCTCCTTCCTGAGCTTTGACCGGCACATTTCCATGCATGCCTGTGAGCTTAGGAAACCATTGTTTTCCTGTGTGGGCACATGTGTATGCATTCAAAGCTGGAGGGAGTCTAGTCAGCCTCCATCCTGCCCTCATTTTACTGAAGGAAACGAGCCCAGAGGGAGTGAGGAGACCCAGGAGCTGAGCCCCACATCTCTGAGTGCAGGTCGACTCCTCAAAGCCAGCTCTTGGTGGGCCTTGTCCGAGGGCTCCGCTGCTCTGAGCCCTTTCTCTCTTAGCTCCCAGTTAATGTTTACAGCATGGGAGGCCCAGAGTGAAGGCTTGAAGAGTGGGCGCTGTTCATCATCCCAGGCCATTGGAACCCATCTAGAACTTAGGAAAAACACCCCAAATCCAGAAGGTCTTTAGCCTGTCAGAACTGGAATGGAGTTCAGGGAAATAAGCTTAGGTTGACCAGGAGCCCCTTGAATTCCTTGCCAGTACTCAGCACCATGCCCACCGCACTACATGCAGGCAGTAAGTGCTTCTCAGTGGCCTGGCATCCACCCAAGACCCCTCAGGGAGCCTGTGGCCAAGCCAGGGCTGGAGTCCAGGTCCCCTTCCTTGCAGGTGGCCATCCTTTACTTCCTTCTGGGCCAGGGGAGGCTATTTTAGACCTTGTGCTTTGGTTTGGTTTTCTCTTTTCCTCTAGATCAGCTAGGTGAGCAGTTCTGTAGTTTCTGGCCTATTGATCTGGTGTCAGTTTAATAGAGTTTCTCCTGTTCCTTACAGGGCAAGATTCTGGGAAGGTTGTGATCTGGAATATGGCTCCAGTCCTCAAAGAGGAAGATGAAAAGAATGAAAATATTCCCAAGATGCTTTGCCAGATGGACAATCACTTAGGTATTACAGAACAGCCCTTTGCGGGCTTTGCGTGTTGGCAGATTGCCCAAAGTTAGCCCATGTGTTTGTAATTAGAAATATAAGGCCCCGTGCAGCGGTAAATGTCCCCGGTCTGCTGTCAGAAGGCACAGATGTTGGCTACACACCTGGTTGAGTTATTCAGCAGAAGACTTGGCCAACCCACAGAACCACCTTTGGACAGTCCTGCAGGTACCTCTGGTGATTTCCTGCTCATGAGTCTTACTGCCTGATTCGATAGGGCTTCCACAAATGTCTCGTGCATCTTTGGGTCCAGCTTCCCAGCAGTCGGAAGATTCTGGGGCAGGGGGTAGAGAGTGGACTATTGGCTGTGCTTTTCCAGTTGGACCAGTGTGGTTCCTGGGGTTTCGCTGTCAGGACCCCTTTGGGTGCCTGACTAGATGTCATAGACTCCTTTTCTGTGTCTGTGACTTAATTTCCCACCCCTTGAGCCTGGTAAGATCATTTATTTTCACAGTATTTCCAGCTTTTGCTGTTCCCTTGCTGATTTCCCATGAGTCATTATTGAGCCATTCTTTTGGCCTGTTGGTGCATCACCTTTCATGGTATAATAGAGGGAATTCCAAAACCCAGTTCTACTTCTTTCTAGTTGGGGGACTTGAACCAAATTATTTAACTTCTCCTGGCCCCTGTGGCCTCATTTATAAAACGGGGCATGTGGGTTGAATGACGGATCTCCGAGGTCCCTTCACTCCGATCTCAGATGCAGCTCTCATGTCCTTGCTCTTGGAGCACCTGCTGGGCCTGAGGCCAAGATGGCCATAGGCCGCTTTAGTGACAGTTTCTATTCTCTTGACTCTATTTGGTTCTCCTGAGGATTGAGCTAGGAACCCTCTGGAAGCCTCAGCCCCTAACAATGACCCTGGCAGATTCTTTGCCTGTTTGCCTAGTTGGCTCTGTTCTGAGAAAGGAATAATGTCCCAGGCCAGGCCTCCCAGGCAGACCAAGTCAGTTTATTGTGTGTCCCTCATGACTCCTGTGCTCTGGTGAAGAAGACATCCTCTTCATTGGTCCCCGCATTCTCCTCCTCCTCCTCCTCTTCCCTAGGCTCATTCCAGCTCCAAAATGGGCCTGCCCAAGACATCCAGGCGTGCCCTTTGTCAGCTTGATTGTGACTGCTGATTTTAACTGTTCCCCAGGTCACTGACCATTTCTCCCTTCCCAAACGGTGGTCCTTCTGGGCCAAATCCAGTAGGTATCAAACCTGAGCAGTGCCTCCATGTGACCAGTGTGACTTTTCAGTGCACCTACTGGCACAGAGATCCCACTTAGGGATGGGAGAGGCCCCTTGGTGGGCCGGCGCCAGGCCTCAGTTTGCTAAAACCCCGACCCATTGCTGCTCACGCCGGGATGCTTTTAGGTTGTGATTTGGATGAATGCTGGTGTTCCTCTGGTGTTGCTGCTGCGGGCAGAGTGCCAGCTCACGTCTCACACATCGGGCCTGCGATTCTTGGACCAGAGCCTGCAGAAGATGAAATGGGCATGAATTAGGGATTTTCATCAGCCTCTTTTCTTTTTCTTCCTAGCCTGTGTGAACTGTGTTCGATGGTCAAACAGTGGGATGTATTTAGCTTCTGGGGGAGATGACAAACTGATTATGGTGTGGAAGCGGGCTACGTAAGCATTCTTTTCCTTTTTTGTGTCTTATTTTTGGAGGGTTTATTTCAAGTTGTCCTCTTCCCTGTCCCACCCTTCGATGAACAGCCACTTAAAGGTCTCATGTGGAACTTGGGGGCATCTTCCTAGAGCTCCCTGGGTGGACTCAGTGTAAGCCTGAAGTCCTGCCCTGCTGTTCCTCCTGGAGCATTCTGTTACCCAGGCCAGAGCTCAGCTCTGCTGTGATTTTGGTCTGGATTTTATTAACAGAAGGTCTGGACTCAGGCCCTAGCCCTGACCCCTGATACCTGTGAAACCTTGGGCAGATGAATTAACGTTTTCTAGGTTCAGTTTCTTCACCTCTTTGTAGTGAAATGAGCACCAATTTCAGTGTCCAAAGATCTGGGTTCAAGGTTCAGCCCTGAGGTTTCCAACAGAGTGACCCTAGGCAAGTCATTTATCCTGATTGTATCTTAGTTCCCTCATCCACAAAGGGAATTACTTTTCTTAAATGGCATCCCTGCCATGTTGATTGTGTAGAAAGTGCTTGCAACCATTAGAGTCATAGAAATGTAACTTGCTCTCTACAAAATGGGGACAGTGCATGCCAAGTACTTCTCAAAGAGTCTGCAGTGTAGATGTACCAGCCATCATTGGTTCAGAGGCAGGAGGGGGCTGCACAGGTCATGTTAAAGACCCTAGAAGTCAGGACCAACTAGATCCATCCACAAAAGCATGGGCTGCCTTCTCCCTCCCTGGAGAGGCTTTTTGGTGTAGCTCTGCCTTAAAGCTGTATGTGTTCTTTGTATCCTTATTTTGTCGGGACTGATTAGGGGACATCTTGACTTCTGTCTCATACAGGTACATTGGCCCCAGCACCGTTTTTGGCTCCAGTAGTAAGCTTGCCAACGTGGAACAATGGCGATGTGTGTCGATTCTCAGAAGCCATTCAGGTGGTGAGTGACCATATGGTTGATTGGATGTGAAGAGCCTAGAGACCTCCCAGGAGGCTCTGCCTCTCTGTTATTTGGACCTAGTCTGGGATCACTGAGGTTTAATGGGACGAGGAGTCAGGACTGGACCAGATACTGTCGAGGACCCTGCCCCTCCTGGGCCCTGGTTATAAGAAAAGAGGTGGGAACGTGGGATTTCTAAAAGATGTTCCCTGGTGTGGACATCCTGTGTTGGAGCCCTCTATGTCTTTCCCTCCCCCTGTGGAACCTCCTTGGGGGAAGGTGCTCTCGTGTGGTAGTGGTGGTCATTGCCTGGAGCCTAGCTATGCTTCCCCCCCCCCCCCCCCCCATCTCTTTCTTTTCCTTTGCTTCCCTCCCTTAGTCTTTCAGCCCTTTTTCTCACTCCCTCTAGCCCTCTGATTCTCATGTTTGCTTTGTCCATTCCTCTAGTTTGGGCCTCTGTGGGCTTCTGCCGCCTGAGGCACTCTCTTTTTTTTTTTAAACCCTTGTACTTTGGTGTATTGGCTCCTAGGTGGAAGAGTGAGTGGTAAGGGTGGGCACTGGGGGTCAAGTGACTTGTCCAGGGTCACACAGCTGGGACGTGTCTGAGGCCAAATGTGAACCCAGGACCTCCCAATTCCAGGCCTCGTGCTTTACGCACTGTGCCACTCACTTTTTTTTTTTTTTTAAACCCTTAACTTCTGTGTATTGGCTCATAGGTGGAAGAGTGGTAAGGGTGGGCACTGGGGGTCAAGTGACTTGCCCAGGGTCACACAGCTGGGAAGTGGCTGAGGCCTGGTTTTGAACCCAGGACCTCCTGTCTCTAGGCCTGACTCTCACTCCACTGAGCTACCCAACTGCCCCGCCTGAGGCACTCTTAATCCATCACCAAAATCAAGCCAAAGCTTGAGCATTTGCCTATTCCATTAGCCAGACAGCCTTCATGCAGTTTCATGCAGTGGGAGGAGGCAAGGGGGAAGCTGGCTGGGTTCTTTACGTAGTTCTGCTGTTTCTGTCGGGTGGGGGGTGGGGGGCGGCCATGCTGTTCTAACGCAATGGGATTTGGACTTTATTTTATACTGGTTTCAAACAAAGAACACAAAGAAAGAATAACAGCTGTGAATGGGGTTACAAATCATACACAATCCATTAAAGTCTAAAAAGTAGAGATATAGGTGCAAGGACAAGGGCCAAATTCCAACCACCAATTAGTAGGGGTTTACTTCTGGGAGCAGAAATAAATTTCATGGAGATGTTTACTAATTGCGTTCTGCCTTGATTTACAGATCTGCACCTGGTCAGATAGTCTGGACTAAATTGTCTGGCTCCAATCCTTATCTAAGTAATATATTTTTTAGGGTTTGGACTTCTTAATTATCAAGGAGAGAAATTGTTAACTCAGTAGCTTCTGGTCTGAGTATGGACTTTCCAATAACTCTATAATGTTTTTCCAATAAGAAAAGGCATGGATCATAAGAGGTGTCAAAAGAGGGGTCTCAGATTTTTATCTATTCTCTTATTGGCTTCCCACAGGGCGGCTTCTATAAAATGTGGGATCAGACTAGATGATTGCTAAGGACTCCTGGCTCCAAGCTGGGGATCTTCAAATGAGAAGGAAAGGGAAAAAGTATTAAGGAATATAGTAACTAGGCCATTAGCAAAAGAAACAGCTGCTGCTCTCATGGCCAGGCCAGGCCACTTCCAGGACAGAAGCATCCTTGCTTAAATTCTTTACTGAGACTGGCACTGTAGACCCTCTCACAGAAAATATTGTGTCCAAACATCACTCGTTCTCCTCAGATCAGCCCATTAGGTCAGTCAGTAAACATTAAGCACCTACTATGTGCTGGGCTCTATGTACACAAAGAGGGGCAAAAGACAGGCCTCCCCTCCCCTCCCCCACGGAGTTTACAGTCTAATAGGGGAGACTACATGCAAACAAATACATAGAAAGCAAGCTCTGGGCAGGATAAATGGGAAAGAACTAACTGATGGAAGGCACCAGAATGAAGAGGGCTTGGGGAAGGCTTCTTTGAGATTTTAGTTGGGACTTGAAGGAAGCTCAGTAGTCAGAGTGGAGGAGGAGGGAGAGAATCCAGACCTGAGAGGCAGCCAGAGAAGATGCCCAGAGCCTAGAGATGGAGGGAGTTGTTTGTGAAAGGCCAGGAGGCTGGTTTCACTGTACTGAAGAGTGTGTCTGGGAGCAAGATGTAAGAAGCCTGGGAGGGTAGGCAGGGGCAGGTATGGGAGGCTTTGCTAAATTTTGTATTTGCTCCTAGAGGTGATAGGGAGACAGCAGAGTGGAGGGGGGGGGGTGACATGGTCTGACCTAGGCTTTAGGAAATCACTTTAGTGGAAGCTGGACTGGGGAGACAGTTGAAGTAGGCAGACCCCCAGCAGCTACTGCAGAAATCCAGATTCGAGGACATGAGGGCCTGCACCAGGGTTGGGGCAGTGTCAAAGGAGAGAAAGGAGTAAATGGGAAAGATGGTTGGAAGGTGGCATGGACAGACAGGCCTTGGCAACAGCTTCGACATGGAGGTGAAAGATGGTGACTCCTAGGGCCTCGGAGGATGCTCTCTGGTGATGGTGGTTGTCCTTTGTACTCGAAGAGGACTGAAATGACATCATGAGGTCAGGGTCGATGGACAGTGTGCCCGATTGGCCAATCAGACCACTATGAGTCTGCCACAGTTTGGACACAAATAGCCCCCATGAACATTTGGGGTGGAGATGTCTCAATTTGTGCATCTCGTGTTTCTTTCACATTGCTCTACTGTAATAGGGTAGGTTTGGGGCCAAGATAATGAGTTCTTTTGGGGACATGGAGTTTAAGATATCTACTGGGCGTCCTGTCAGAGATGTCTGAAAGACAGTGAGACTGGAAGTTGGCAGAGCTATTGGGGAAACATATGTGGATTGGAGAATCATCAGCAAGTGAAGTGGTATAAAGGGAGCCAAGAAAAGGGCCCAGGACAGAGCCCTGAGGGCACAGTTTAGAGGGTGTGACCTAGAGGAGGAAACACTAGACCATTGGTCAGCTAGGTAGGAGAACCAGGGGAGGAGGTGTCTTGAAAACCAACAGTGTCAGAAGGCCACAGAAAGGTCGAGGATGAGGTTTGAGTAGAGACCACTGGATTTGGTAACTAAGAGAGCCTTGGGAACTTGGGAAAGAGCAGTTCCAATTTTTTAAAAAAGTTAATTTAATTTAAAATATTTTTCCATGGTTACATGAATCATGTTCTTCTCCACCCCCCTCCCATAGCCAACAAGCAATTCCACTGGGTTTTGCATGTGTCATTGATCAAGACCTATTTCTATATTATTAATATTTGCATTAAGGTGATCGCTTAGAGCAGTGATTCCCAAAGTGGGTGTTACCGCCCCCTGGTGGGTACTGCAGTGATCCAGGGAGGCAGTGATGGCCACAGGTGCATTTGGGGGCTGTGAATTACTGTAAGGGAGCGGTGATAGTATGTGACAGGGGGCGCCAAGTAATATTTTTTCTGGAAAGGGTGGTAGGCCAAAAAAGTTTGGGAACCCCTGGCGTAGAGTCCCCAATCATATCCCCATCAAACCATGTGATCAAGCAGTTGTTTTCCTTCTATGTTTCTGCTCCCACAGTTCTTTCTCTGGATGTGGAGAGCTTCTTTCTCATAAGTCCCTCAGGGTTGTCCTGGGTCATTGCGTTGCTGCTAGTTCAGAAGTTCATTACATTCGATTGTGCCATAAGTATATGCATCTCTGTGTATAAGGTTTTCCTGGTTCGAACAGTTCCAATCTTAGTCTTCGTATCCCTTTAGAAGTTGACTGAGTAGGAGGAGCAGCCCTCAGGACTTACCACTTACCCCACTGCTGCCCCTTCCAAGATCCCTAGGCACTGCTGACCAGACTACCCAGGTTTCCTTGGGACTCCTTGGGCTTTTCTATCCAACCTTCAGCTGAACTCTCACATTTCTGTTGTTTCTCTAAAAATTAAAGCTCCCCAAGAGCAGGCTGTGTCTAGGTCTTTTTGTTTATACCTCTAGCCCTTAGTGCCAATACTTAGCACAGGGTCCATGATTGCCATTTATTCCAACATGCATGTACTGGACAAGTCTGGTGCCTTGAAAAGACCACAGCTCATAGGACTCACTTTATGGCATAAAATCATGAAGGTCCATCCTGCTAGGATTCTCCCACTGAAGTTTCCTTCAATCCATTAATCATTCAGCAAAGCTTTGTTAAGTGCTTTCCCTGTGCTAGGTCTGCAGAAACCACATAGATCCTCAGAGAGTTTACATTCTATTTGGAGAAACATTGATATGAATATTCCTACTTGACCTGTGCAGATCACAGCCCCCTCTTGGCTTCTCCTCCTCTGACTTTGTTGGCCAGGATTTCCCATAAGTCCATAATGGGAAGATTCAGCCCAGAACACCTGAAGCTACCTTGGGGTCAGCCAGTGTGACCAGGCATGAGTGTACCCTCTGTCCTATAGAGCCCAGTCTCACAGTCTCATCACTAGTACTAAACCCCATTGATTTAAAAAAAAGGTCTCACCTAGAGAAGTTTCCACATGACACTTGGGAGAGGTTCATAGTTGTGTTACCCTCCATTCAGCAATTCAATACTTGCTTGTTCAGACTCTCCCAGTTCATGTTAGAGCTCCAAAGTAGCTAGTTCTTCAGAGTCCTCCAAAGGCTCAAGGCTCCAAACCCAGGGCTCTTTGCACAGGCCTCTGTGGACGGCTCAGCACCCAACAGGAGGAAGGTCCTGGCCAGCTCCAGAGCTGCAGGCCTCCTCTAAATAATAATTGGTTCAGGATCTATTAAGGCCCCAGCCTAAAGTTCTTCCAGTGTAATACTTAAAAGATGACACTTTCTGAGTACCCAGAGGAGCTGTGAGCTCTCTCTGGCCATAGGATTTGTACCAGGAATGCCACTAGTTTTATGGGAACTTGTAGGCCTCTGTGTGCATGGTGTTACCTCTTGCCTTGGGGTTGAAACACGTAGTAATGTTTACCACCCAGAAGTATTATAAGTGTATGGGGTGTGCAGGGAGGAAGGCTTGCTGAGCCCCTTTTCATGGCTGCTTTTTTAGCATCTGCCTTTCACTCAGCCTTCACCTATGGCTCCAGGAAACTGTAGCACAAGCAGCGGCCACACCCCAGTAAAACCATTAAGGCAGATGGAGAAGTCACTGTCAGGCCCAAACTCCTCAGTGAGTTAAGGGGGTGTTTGCCCCAGGCACCGAAGACTTTCCTCAGTGGAAGAGACAGGACAGCTGAGTATTTGGAGCTTGGTCAGACATGGAAGACGCCAGGGTCATCCACCGTATCCCAAGCCATCACCAGACATCCTGACATTTGACTTGCACGCCTCTGGAAGAGAGAGGGAGGCTGAACACTTACTCTAACTCTGCCTCACTTAACTCCAATTCACAAGCAAGTCAAGGCATCACCCTATGTGGTGATTGTTCCTCTTCAATACAAAGGGTAAACAATGCTTATCCTCCAGAAGTATTGTCATCTAGTGATAAGAGCCATGGATTTGGAGAGGGGGCCTGGGTTCAGATCCCGGCTCCAGCCAGATCAAGGAATCCCTGAGCTTAAAGGATTCTCTCTGGTATCCCCTCCACAACCTATTAGAAGACATCACCAAGCCACTGCTCTAAGGCCTCTATATAGGGAGACCTTCCCTCTTCCTGGGGCGGCCCATTTTCTTTTTATATAACTAATCGTTATGAAGTTTTTCCTCCCTTTAAGCCTATTTCTTCTCTGTGACTTCTGCCCATTGCTCTGGGGCCAGGTAGAACAAGTTTAATTCCCCTCCGACACAGCAGCCCCTCCAATACCTGGAGACTATTAGCATACGCCTCCCCAAGTCTTCTTCATTAACTTCAGGCAAATCCTTCCCATTTCTCTCAGCTGGTCTTTCCATGCTCCTTGACATCCCGGTGGCCTTCCTTTGAAGGCCCTCAGGTATCTTCCTTAAGATGTGGCCCCTGATAGGACCATCTCTCTGGTCACAGCAGCAGTAGAGCAGAATGTGAGACACAGCAGTGGTCTGGGCTGGTCTGAGCTGGTCTGGGCTCTGGACCCACCCTCAGCATGTAGACCCCCAGAGGAGGCCTGATTTGCCCCGTGCTTGTGTTGCTCCTGGTTCTCCCCTCTGTCAAACAAATCGCCCCATGACAGCCTTTCAGTGACCTGCAGACAGCTCTCCCACTCTCTTCCCTCTCTTTTTCATCTCTCCATGTTCCTTGCCCATCCTGGTCACCTCCTCCTCCTTAAACTGTGGGGACTAGTTCAGTACACCCAGTTCTCTCACAAGGGCAGCGGACAGACAGTGAGGCTGTTGCTCTCCCATTCCAGGAAACCGTGACCCACTTCTTAATGCAGGCGAAGATCCCATTGGCATTGTTGACTCCCACAGGGGCCTCCTGACTCTTGGAGCTTGTAGTCCCCTAACAGCCTGAGATCTTTTTTAGATGAAATGCTATGTGGCCACTCCTCCCTGTTCTGTACTGAGGAAGTTAATTTATAAAGTTGTTTTGTCCACACCTTTGAGCTTTACTGCCTCCAATGTACTTTTCCTCTAGGCTAGCCCAACATTCTGGTCTGTCGGAACCTTTATGGATCCTCTTCTGTCAGCCAGCACATCAGGTCTTGGTCCCAGCTTAGTCTCCTGGGTAAATTTGACAGAAGTTCTAGCTTCGCTTTTATCCGTGTTACTGATAAAAACTTTAACTAGCCAAACAGGGCCATATGCTGGGG
Organism: Gracilinanus agilis; assembly: GCF_016433145.1. Classification (NCBI taxonomy): domain Eukaryota; kingdom Metazoa; phylum Chordata; class Mammalia; order Didelphimorphia; family Didelphidae; genus Gracilinanus; species Gracilinanus agilis. Next base: position 780,615,853 of record NC_058130.1, on the reverse strand, counting down.
CCCTCCACTAGAGACAGGGACGCCCTTCTACACGAACACTGAACTATTTGTGATTCTTTGGAGAGAGCTTGGGCAAGTCAACATCCTCTTTTTGAGCCTCAGTTTTATGCATATGTGAAATGGGGTGATTGTGAGAAACCTTCACAGCATGATCACAGTGTGAGTTATGGCTCTGAGTGGTTGTCCCTGATCACTGAGCTCCACCTCTGAGATGGGCTTCCTAGTTGTACTGCACCAGATACAAGTGGCCTCCCACTGCGTACACTGTCTAATCCCCGGGAGAAGATCCAGGAACAATGGCTCGTGGTCAGGAAGCTCCCCATTTCCACTAAATGCCTGTTTGCCTGTCTGTTTGGCGTGGTTGGCCTGGGCCTCTGCACTGTCCCCTTTACTACATTGGCCAGCATTTTGTCTACCTTCCACAATACTACAGTTCCTCTCTGCAGGCTCAGTTCTGGGTGCGGGAACTGCTCTCAAAAAGCACCAGGTTTCTGGATGGAGGCCCCTCTGAGCTCAGTTCCCATTTGCCTTGACTAAGTGCCCTAACCAGAAGGTTAGGAGAACCTTCAGGAAGGAGAGGTGACTTTCCAATGGGAAGAAGCCCAAGAGAGCCTCCTAAAGGTGGTGCCACCATCTGATCAAATCTTTGAAGGCTGGGGAGGATTTCAGGTGGAAAGGGCAGCCTGCGAAGCAACACACATGGGCAAAGGTGGGGGCAAATTGAGTCAGCTAGAGCAGATAACTGGAAAGGCAGCCTGGAGGCAGCTCGTGGGGGGCCTTGAAGGCCAGCATGAGGAGTCTAGCTTTAGTCAGTGTTAGGGAAGAGGATGTGTAGCCAGGCACTCGTGGGTCTTGTGTGGGTCACAGATGGGATCTTTTCCATTTCTAAGTTTGTGGTAAGATACTTTTCTTTGGCATCAGATTGATCTGTCCAGTGGTTCCAAATTAGCTTTTAAATCAAGGGGTCAATGGCAAGAGTGCCCAGCACTGGGAGCCAGGGGTTCACTACCGGCCATGCACCTTCCTCCCTGAGCATGCCACATGATGGGCAGAGTTTCCAGCTCTGGCCAATTCTGTATGTGATTAGACACGATCCTCATGGACCTGGAGGGAGCTATGCTCTTTGACCTTGGTTTGGGACACTGCCAGGGAATTGTGACCCCATCCTGTCTTCTTTCTAGACGTGATGGATGTTGCTTGGTCTCCTCATGATGCCTGGCTCGCGTCCTGCAGTGTGGATAACACTGTTGTCATCTGGAATGCTGTGAAATTTCCAGGTATGAAACTTTTGCTCAACCCTTCTCTGTGCTAAGGTGGGAGAGAGGAACAAGTATTTCTGTTGGCTGCTCTGCCTCAAGACTCTTGAGTTTCTGAGGTGGTCCCATTTCACTAGAAAGGAGAAGGGGCCCTATGCAGCCTTAGGTGTATGCCTGACACAGCAGGGCCCAATCCTGGGCTCTTCATGCATCCATTCAGCTCTATAAGCAGCTCCCAGAGAAAGGAAGCAGCCCTGGCCAGAATGGTGCCAAGAGAGGTGGGGAAGGATTGCTGACTAGCTCTTAGCTCAGTCTTATCCTTGATGGGCCGCCCTGCTGTTTATCTCCTGGCTCTGAGAAGCCTTGATCCCATAGGAGATGATCAGAGCTAGAAGCTGGTCAGGGCCTGGCTCTCCTAGGCCACAAGGTAGCCTGCAGGCAGCAGTGTCACCAGCCCCACTTTGGGGATGCTTCCATAATTGCTCTCTCAGTCAGTACCAGCTCTCTGGTTCCATCATCCCAGGTGGACAGCACATTTGGACACCCTCTGCCCTTACTGAGGGGATCAGATTGGTTTGCTGTTAGCCTGCTCTCCTGGGAGCTCTGACTTCAGAGGAGCTGGGGCCTTAGTTGTGGGGCTCGGGGTCTTAGCTTCACCTCACTTTACTAAATAGTCTTCTTTCCTGAGACTTCATACTCAGTCAGCTAGGTTTGGCTTTTCACAGTTTCCTGATTTTGTCTTGTTTCATAGAAATTCTTGCCACTTTACGGGGCCATTCTGGTTTGGTGAAAGGGCTGACCTGGGATCCTGTTGGGAAGTATATTGCTTCTCAGGCTGATGACCGTAGTTTGAAAGTGTGGAGAACCATGGACTGGCAACTGGAAACAAGCATCACCAAACCCTTTGATGAGGTAGAGACTGTGTGGTCCGAGCTCTGCCCCCGCTATGTTGTTGGGTCCATGAGTGGCTTCCTGACCTTCTCTGTCATGTCTGCAGAGATTCCTATGGTCACAGATGAAAATATGGGCTCCTTTCTCTGACATTCGGAATCCTCTCCAGTCAGGCTGTACCTCCCTTTGTAGCCTTTTCCAGAAGTCATGCTCCAGGCAGATGGGCTTGGCTGGTCTCTAGTCCTGGATCTTGTCCTGCATTCTCCTCCTCTCTGCCTTTGTATTCATTATCGCCACCCCTGGAACCGACTGTAGCCCTCCCTGTCCAGGCTCATCCATAAGCCCCCATTGCTCTTTCTGGGGCTACCATTATGAACGGTGTAACTTTGAGCATTGTCCTGGGCTCCCTGACTTCCAAGGCCTTTTTCAGCTCTAAAATCCTAGCCTTATTGGTATTTTAGAGGAATACCCTGAAGTGATTGGGAAAAGAAATGACATGATGCATATTCCATGTTCGTATTCTGTGGGAAGTGCAGATGTCCTCGCCTCTGCCTGCCCACATCATGCCCTCTCGCCCACAACCTGGGCCCAGCAGTTCAACTGATCCCTAAAATCTTAGTGCCTGGACAGAGTGGTGACTGGTGCTTCCTCTGCCGTCATCTCTACCAGCCTGGATCTTTGCCTTCCCTCTTGTCTGCTTCGATAGCTCTCTCGTCCACTGCCAGATAGGACTTGGACTTTAGGGATGTGCCAGGTGATCCTAGCTGCTGCCCTGCTTCCCTGTTGTGCCATCCTGAGCTCACATGACAGGTGTTGGCTGTAGGGTAGTGATGTCTTGAACAGCGTTCGTGTTTAACAATGTTGACTGCTTTAAGTTGCCCTGGCTGATTGCCCCCCTCTTCCAGAGTCAGGCTCCAGGTATGTTTATTAAATCCCTGCTAGGTGAGCCCCACAAGGAGATGGCTGCAGCATCAGGGGCCTCCTTTTGTCTTTCGTGTGTGCTCCCCACAGGGAGCCGCAGTAGGGGGTGGCTTACTGTGGCCTGTTGCCTTAAAGGCTCTCTTCTATCTTTCTCGGCAGTGTGGAGGGACGACCCACGTTTTACGTCTCAGCTGGTCGCCTGATGGACACTATCTGGTCTCTGCTCATGCCATGAATAATTCAGGACCTACTGCTCAGATCATTGAGAGGGATGGCTGGAAAACCAACATGGACTTTGTGGGCCATCGGAAGGCAGTAACGGTGGTGGTGAGTTTGCCCTGGTGTTGAGAAATGGCTCCAGCCACAGTGGGATGCAGGTGGGTGACTACAGCTTCCATGGGACCACAACTGAAAAATGCTTTGTCCACCTCAGGGTGCTACAGAAGTGTTGGAGAGAAGGAAAGAAATGGAGCCAGGGGTGTTTCAGAGAGAATGCTCCCATAGAGCGAGACATTGCCAAGGGCCAATTTTCTTCTCTACCAGACTTCTGCTGCTGAATGCAGCCTTTTGGAAGCAGTCCAGTTTCAGTGCTGATGATTAAGGGAAATTACTAGGCCTGCAGGGGAGACTACCTGAGTGGGAAAGAGCACCCAGATCCCAGGGCAGAATGAGAGGCAGCACCCAGCCAGCCATGGAGGGAAGAGGGCAGACTTTAGGTCCAAATTGTGCCCTGGCGTGGTGCCCAGGGACTGGCTACATCTCTTCCCCTAGCCCCATCTGTGCCACAGCGGACCTAGATAGCAACCAAACTACAGGATAGGGGGCCATCCCCATCTCTATAGGATTGATTATAAGGAGGCAGTTGTTGGAATATAAGGAGGCAATATAAGGATGGAAACCCCAACTGGTAGGGGAAATCTGGCTAGGAGAACTGAGCATCCTGACCTTGGGTGTGGCTCAGCACAAGAACGGGGACCCCCTGTCCCTTTGACTTAACCCTCAGGCTTGATTTACCTGCTCTGTGCTTGCTCTGGACTCTAGAAACCTTCGCCCTTCATCTGGTGTCCCAAAGTAGTCACCCCTCTCTTTCAACCTTTCTCTTCCCAATTTTAGCAAATCTTGTAGTCCTTGGATATGAGCATGCTCGGGGTCCCCAGCCTCCTCTGTAGCATGAATGTGCTGCCCACCTCAGGGTGTGGGGAAGGCTTTGCCCAGATCTCATCAGCACCATGGCACTTCTTTTGAGGGTGCTGTAGGCAGCATGGCAGCAGAGGGTCAGACTCTTTGAGATGGGGCTGAGAACTTCAAAAGAGTAGGAGTCTAGGCATGGCCTTTAGGACTATGAAATTCCCTGGTTGGTTTGGAGACAAGGTGTTTGTTCCTGCTGGCAGTCCAGGGCAACTGGCATGGGCCATGGCTAGAGGGCACCCTCTCACCTGCCCAGCCAGGGCCTTGGGGGATCAAAGGAATGCCCCTTCCCATAAATCTCATTAGTAGAACGGGCTGCCCATGCATGCATTGGTCCAGTAGGACTTTCAAGGATGTGGGTATTGCCTCTGACAGGCCTCAGGGGCCCGGGAAGATGAAGAGTTAACTGGTATTTAAGTGTCTTTGGGACAGGTGCTTACTGGGGGTCTTTTTTTTTTATGTTTGGATCCAGAAATTCAATCCCAAAATCTTCAAGAAGAAGCAGAAGAATGGGAGCTCAACCAAGCCAAGCTGCCCGTATTGCTGCTGTGCCGTCGGCAGCAAGGATCGGTCCCTCTCTGTCTGGGTGAGTCGCCAGAGGCTGGGGCTGGCTGGGGCTGGGAGGCGAGACCTGCACCTGGAACAGGAGGGCCCTCTATATTGAGTGTCTTATCAGGGTCACACAGATAGTGACAGAATTGAGATTCTAACCCGGGGCTTCTGAACCCAGCCCCAGCATCTTTTCTATGGGTTGTGCTGCCTCTCCTGGGCTGTCCCGAAAGGGATCCATGAGGTAGCCTGGGCTAGGGAGTGAGGCTCTGGTCCCCCTGGTGAGGCTGATGGGCCCTCTGCTCCCAGCTGTCTGCCAAGCCTCCTTTTCTATCACCCCCACAAGAGGAAAAGAGAAGCCTTGTGCTTCGGACACTGCTCTATGTTTTCCTCTGGTCCAGTTGACTTTTTGAGTGCCCAAGTAAGCCAGGAGAAGTCACTATGGCTTTTGGGGAACCCTCATCGCCTTGGACGTACCCTTTCCGTTAACACAATCTCAAGGAGCCAACCTAAGGGGCAGTGGCATGAACATTGGCATGGCCTGCTGCTGAGAACACAGGCCAATTCAGGTGGGCTCTTGGGAGGTAGCTGAGTGCGGGCTGTGATATGCACCAGGGTTTGAGGGCTGGCATCAGAAGGCCCCCTCTCTTCCCACAGGGAAGTCTGACTAGACCATGACCATTGATTGGGCTCCTGCTGTGGGCCAGGCCCTGTGAGTGGCCGACCCGAATATAGAGGTCGCCCCCAGGCTAGTGGGGGAGATAACAGGCAAATGGCTCCAGACATAGTTACCTGTACTGTGTGTGAGCTTGGACAAGCCAGCCCTAGACAGGGAGAAGGCCCTGGAATGAAGATGGGAAGGCTTCCTGGAGAAGGCAAGATTTGAGTTGAGATTTAGAGGAAGCCAAGGAGGTCTGAGTGAGATGAGGAACAGGGAAGAGAGCTCATGGCCAATTGCCATTTTTTCTGTAAAATATGAAATTCTCCTGGTTCTTGGCTGAGGGAGAGGAGGCAAGGGAGCCACAGGAGACCTGAGGATGTTGAGGTGGTCTGGAGGAGCTGTGTGGATGGTGGCAAAAAGAAGTAAAGAGGAAGGTGTTTGCCCAGAGGGCTTCGGTCTTGGCTCTGCTGCCTGCTCCAGGCGACTTTTGGCCAGTTCAAGTCTTCAGGCTTCAGATCGCAGGTGCTGTAGGCAATCTTGCACCTTGGAGGCATTAACCAGTATGAGGTTTGCCGGTGTGGAGAATGAACAGCCCTGCTCTCTGGCCTGTCCCTCCATGCCCAACAGAGCCACGGGAAGGGAATGGGCTCTGGATTCAGCTTCTTGGGACCTTTTTTTATGTTTAACTCAGTTAAAAGCCCATCAAGAGTGTGTCATTGTAGCACCGCTGGGCACCATGGAGAGACTCAGTGTATGATGACTTTGGCTCTAGTGCTGGCAGGGCCTTTAGAAGCCATCTAGTCTAGCTGTCCTTTTACAGTTGAGGAAACTGAGGCCCTGAGAGACTCAGTGACTTATCCAGAGTCACTTGGCTGGTCAGGGTCAGATGATCTTCCCTCCCTACAAGGCTGGTGCTCCCCTCACATTCACTGATACCTGGCAACCTTGCTGTCAAGGCTGCATGGCACAGCCCCTGGAGAGCCAGGCTCGGGGTCAGCAACACCTGGATTTGCCATCCCCCTGCTGCCCAGCTTGGGCAGGTGGCAATCCCCTGCATTGGCAAGGGTGACCTCAGCACTAACAGAATCCTTTCATTTCTGGGCCCTGGTTTCTTGGTGACTGAAAGAATGAGGATTTGTCTAGTAGTGGGCAGAGAGGGCACCACTGGACTCAGACCCAACTGTGTGCCCAGAGGCTCCCGGGAGATGCCACCGCCAGCTCCCCTCATTCTTATTCTTGGCGCTTCCCCTGCCCTGGAGGTGAGAGATAGCCTGGGGATTTCTCCCCTTCCTGGTCTCCCTCAATTCTCTCTTCCTCTCCTGCCAGCTCACGTGTCTGAAGCGGCCCCTAGTGGTCATCCATGAGCTATTCGACAAGTCGATCATGGACATCTCTTGGTAAGATGGATGTTCTTCCTCTGCAGACATTCATGTGATCTGACTATGCAGCGCTCTGCCCCGAGCTCCACTGTTCAGGCATAGCTTGTTGGCTCCTCTAGGTTGGGGAGCCCCAGGGGCCAGGCTTTATGTGCTTGGTGACAATCCTGGCATACACCCAGGCTGCCATCTGACTCACAGAGAAGGGCACACTATATAACAAGACTGATTTACTGTGAGACTCCTGGAATGCCATTGTGTACCCGACCTCGAGTCTAGTGTCTGCATGGCAGGGATGGTGGGGGGAGCAGCCACAAAAAAGAGCTCTGTCCTGGCTCCCTGGGGACCCCCTCAGCCTCTGAAAAAGGAGGATGACCAAAGATCCTGGAGTTCTTAGACTCCCAGATTTGGAGTCAAGAAAGTCCTGCCTCGACTTACTAAGCATGCTGAAATGGGTGGTAAAATCCCCTGGCTTCTGAGGCTGTTTGATCATCTGTAAAATAGGGTTCCCAATCCATGGGACTCCCAGGACTATGGTTGGGATCCAGCAAGGCAAGATCAGTGAAGTCTTGGCAAAGCCTCACATCCCACCCTGGTAGCTCCTCCAAGGCCTTCAGGCTGCCTGGGGGTGGGCGACCTCATTGCTGTCAGGTAGCTTCTCATTAGGTGAGGGGCTGACGACTCAAGGAAGAGTCTATGACTCTGATTCCTTTGCAGGACTCTAAATGGACTCGGCATCTTGGTGTGCTCTATGGACGGCTCTGTGGCCTTCTTGGATTTCTCCCAAGATGAACTTGGGGATCCCCTGAGCGAGGAGGAGAAGGTACTGAGTTGGCCCCATTTTTTTTGTCTCATTCTCACCTGGGGGACACTCAGCCTGCTGGAGCTCAGGCTCCCCTAAGCACCATACCTTGCCCTGGGATCACAGACCACCCAGCATCTCAGGGGGAAAAAGCCAATAAAGAAGCCTTCTCCTGGCTTAGTCTCCATCCTCCTCCTCTCTCACATGTGCTTTTTCCTACTTGGAAGTGGCAGTTGCCCATCTAAGAGACTGTCTTCCTGCAGGAGGAGTTCTATGTGAGGCAAGACACAAGGAGAGTGTGATGCTTGCTCTCAAGGAACTTGTATTCCCCCCAGATTTCCTAAATATGTTTTGATTTTACATCTACTACTTTCCCTATTCACTCTTCCTCCTCCTCCCAAAGAACTCTCATAACAAAGATTAAAGAAGGAGAAAAAGCAGAGTGGCTCGGTGGCTCAGGGGATAGATCTCTTAACTTGGAGATGGGAGGTCCTGGGTTCCAATGTGATCTCAAGCACTTCTTTCCTGTGTGACCCTGGCCAAGTCACTTAACCCCATTGCCTAGCCCTTACTGTTCTTCTGCTCTAGAACTAAAACTTAGTATCAATTCTAAGACAGAAGGTAAGGATTAAGGGGGGGAAAGAGAGAAAGTTGAACAAAACTCTCCAGTACATTGGCTATGCCAGATACCCCGAGACTGCTCTGTCTCTGCTAGCCCCTCCTCCCCACAGAGAAAGGGGGCTTCTCTTTTCTCTCCCACCTGTGTATTTGGAGAGGTCAGACGCAGACCAGTCAAGCCAGAGCCTTTGAGAACCCAGGCTCCCCTCTCTCTGGCAAGGAGCAGACTGCTAGGTCTTTGGTGGGTGACTACTCCTTGAATGTAGTTCAGAGAAATCTCCTTGTAAGTCTGCCACTCCTTGGAGCCCCTCTTCAAGCTGGTTTTAATGGGCTCATTGAGGGGACAGGCCCAAGACTCCTAGGACATCTACCCTCAGCTCCAGAGATGCTTTCCCACCCAGATCTTTGGGCCCCTGCAGAGTCACTTTAAGCCTCATCCTCTGCTCAGGGGAACTTGCGTTGGGAGAGGCATCCTTTGTTGAGCCTGCTCTATTAATTAGACCTTAGCGGACAGGAATATGTCAGAGCCTCCAAGGTGGTGGCTTTTGATTAGAGGAAGGGGGAAAGACCATAAGGGTTCATGGCATCCAAGAAGAAAGGAGAGACTGGTAGCACCCAAACTCACCCACCTGCCAGGGTCTAGTCTGTAGGTAGGCTGGAAGAGGCAGGGCTAGCAGGCCCGTGGCCTCGGGAGGCTTCTATGATGGGTCCCCTGCAGAAGCTGACCCAGAGTGCTCTGGGCTCTATTTCTCCTCTCAATAGCAGTAACAGAGCTTTGTATTCCTGATTATACATGGAGAGAGGCAGGCTGTGACAGGGTCAACTCACTCTGTGACCTTGGGCAAATTCCCTCTCTCTGAGCCTCAGTTTCCTTACCCCAGTGGTTGGGCAGAAAAGCCTTGTCTAAGTGTTCAGTTGGAAGCAGCTCCTTCAGATGTGGCCATCTCAGTTTGAAATAGCCCTTGAGGTGGGGACACTGATGCTGGGCCCTTACTTGTTGAAGCTTCTTTTTGTTTTCAGAGCCACATTCATCAGTCCACCTACGGGAAGAGCCTTGCGGTGATGACGGAAGCTCAGCTCCCCACCACCATAATTGAGAACCCCGAGATGCTCAAGTACCAGCAGAGGCAGCAGCAGCAACTGGGTCACAAGAATGCAGCGTCCCGGGAAGCTGGCTCCAACCCCAAAGTGGCCAGCATGGTGAATGGGGAGAGCCTAGAGGACATCAGAAAGGTGGGTCTCACCCCAAGTCCCAGTAGAGTGAGGACCAGGCCCGGCCAACAGAGGTGTGACTTAAGCTTCTTCTGTCTTCAGGCCAATCCTCAGGGGTTCATGTCTGTGCCAGGCATGTGGTGGGCCCTGCCCTTGGGGAGCTTCCTTTCTCCTGAGAGATCAAACCATACCAGAGAGAATGATCTGAGCTGGCCAAGGATTGAGGGCTGAATCCTGGAGCTCACTGCCTCTATCATTGGGATCTGCATTGATCCCAAAGTGAAGCATGTTGAGGCAGGGCTGCCTGGACAGCCTGGGAGCTGGACCTTGAAAGGCGGCAATGATCAAGAGGGGGGACGAGGAGGATGACTGTCTGAGGCAGATGAGGAGGCCAAGGTGGGGAAGTCTCGGGTCAGGAATGCTAGCAAAGATGAGATAGCCCAGCCCCAAAGGTCTAAAAGGCCTGGCCCGGGGAGGCCAAAGCAGCAGTGGGAGTGTACTGACAGCCTAATAGGGCTTGATGGAGGAAGATGAGTCAAAGAGAGTTTGGGGGATTGATGGGGCCAGTGACAGAAGAAGAAAGGAATGCACCCACCTGTGGCTGACTCATTCCCATTCCTTCCTCACTGATTGGTATGTCCTTTGTTGTCTGTCTTCATCTGGGACAGGAGTTACTTAACCATTTTTATGGTCTGGACCCCTCCTCAGAGTCAGGGTTTTTAAATATCTTAAATAATATCTTAAGAGAAAACATGTTGAATTCCCAAGGTGTGACCCCTGCTGTCAAGGTAGCACTGTGTAAGGATTGCTGAAAAGACGGGAGTCACAGATCCCATTGCAAGAATCCCCGATCTCAAAGGACCTCACACTCAGCCACCTCACTTGCTTTCTGGGTTAAGCTAAGAAGTTAGGAAAAGGAAATAATATTATTATTCCTAAATAAGTCCCCTTGGAGAACCTCCCAAGTCTCTCTGAAAACATACCTTTTTACCTCAAAAGCGTCTCCTGGAACTGTTCTTTTCAGTTCACCTAGTAAATCCTCCTGTTTACCTAACAGTCCTGGGAGGAATGGCTGAAGCTTTAGTCAGGTTGATTTCCTGGACTTGGTGGCCTAGTGTTCGTAGCCCTGTGGTAGCCCCTCATACTTACCTGGGATACTTGTCAGCAAATCAGTTTGCTCATGATGACAGAAGAAAAGGCAGTCCTGTCCGTCTGCTTGGGCAGTTGTTGGGGATTGGCAGAAGGGGGCATTCCATTTCACTTGCATGTTTTCCCTTGGCAGAATCTCTTAAAGAAGCAAGTGGAAACACGGACAGCCGACGGCCGCAGGAGGATCACGCCCCTCTGTATAGCTCAGCTGGACACTGGGTACTCATCCAGGTTTTGGTTTTTTTCTTTTACCTGTGGAAGATTTAATCGGATCTATTAGGGGTCTGCTTGGAGGATGCAGCATTGCCTTCTCAAAGTCCTCAGGCTGTCGATGTGATGAAAGTGCTCTCCTGGATCCCACTGCACCCTCCCTCTCTGCTAGCCATTTTTCTTGGGCACAGGCCTTGGATCCCGACACAAATCACTTAAGGCGGCTTCCCAGATTTGGTTCAGTTGAACCTGCCATTGACAGATGAATTCTTTAGCCTGGAGAGGTGATAGGGCCCCCACACTTTACTCCCTCCCACACTGGCTGTTCCCTCATTCTAAGGATCTGCTTTGACCTTGTGGCCATCATCTCATAGGCCTTTTATTCTGCTTAATTTTTGATGGTAGCCACAGGATCCCAGAATGGGGGACAGGAGCATAGCTGTTATCTAGTCTTCCTGTCTTATTTCCCAGAGCAGGAAACAGCGGCTCTTTCTATGGACAAAGACCTTCATCCATTCGAGGGACCAGTAGCTAACTGAGCCAGAATACAAACCCAGGTCTTGGATTGCTGAGCCTGGTGCCCTCTCCACTAGGAACCCTATTAAAACTCTGGGCCCTGATCATGCTCTTTCCACTTCTGGATCATATCCCATCATCCTCAGGACTGATCAGGAGGGGACTGTGCCCCAAGGACTCTCATTCTGGAATGATCTGTGGAACAGCCTTGTCTTTTCCCTGTTGTTTCAAAGCAGAGGCAACAGCTTCCACGGGTTGTGAGTCCCCCATCCTGGAAGGTGTACGGGCAGAGCCTGCCAGGATGACCCTTTGTCTGAGACATTGTAGAGCTGCTCTGACATGTCCATCTCAGACCTCCACCCCCAGCAGCCAGGCTCAGACTTGGCATGGTAGCCAGATGTGAATAGGGCATCCGTGAATTTATCCCACCCTTCTTGATTGAGGCCTGTTTGAAGGTTCTCCCACCTCCTCGTCACCGAGCACTGAGAAGTCTTTCTTCCTGATAGGACCTTTGATCTGAATAGAAACCACACTTTGACCCAAGCATGGATCAAAGCTGTCATCAAAATCAAGGGGTCTCTGTGTGTGTGCATGTGTGTGCATTTGCCATTTCCTCCTCGGAGGCTCGGCCTCCTTTCAGACCAGTAGTCTGTCCTGAACTGGCCAGCTTCCTTCTCGCTTCAGACACGTAGAGCAGGACAGCTGGCACAGGTAAGAGGGAAGGAGAGGAAAAGGAGCAGAAGCCTAATGAGCTCCCCTCTGAACCCTCCTGTCCATGACTAGAATCTGGGAGCCTGTGGTTCGGACTTGCTGCAGTAAGGTTGGGGCCCTGGCTTCCCCCACAGCGGTTTACAGAGCCCAGCCAGTGTTGGATCAGGTTCCACAACGACGGTCCCAGGGAATGTGCCCTTCACGAGGGTCTGTAGCATGGAGGCGACATCTGTTTGCATCTCTAGAATTCGAGATCCTTCTTTTCAAGGATACTGATGACAACGACCAAAAATTCCTATTTCTGAAGTGCCTTTCCTTACAAGGACCCTATGGAATAGATCACGTAGAGATTTAGGGTCGAAGCCCCTTTGACAAGGCTCAGAGAGATCATATGACATTCTCAAGGCCCCGCAGCGTCAGTGACCTCTCCAGACTGGCTCTAAGGCCAGACTGGGCAGTGCCAGATTTTCACTACTGGGCAGTGCCAGATTTTCTTTACGATGGGATGAGGTTGTATTCACACACCTGACTGGCTCCAGTGGACTCACCCTCAACAACTCCCCTGGCATGCCCAGCTTCCAGGGCTTTTCACTGTTAGATCCTTCCTCATTGCCCTAGCAGAGTCGGGCTGCCAGGATCCTTTAGGCACTGGGTACATGACCTTGGGAGGCAGGGGCTGGCCCCCTGCTGTCTGGTGGAAACCCTGTTGACCTGCTTAGCTGCCATCATTTGTGCTCTGGTGGCCCCTGAGTGGGAGTGCAGGCTAGTCCTACTTTGTCGGGAGGGACAGGAGGAAGAGAATTCAAGCTAGTGACTGTGCAGTAGACCCTGCCATAGAGAATGCTTGCTCTTGTCCAGCAAGGCCGTCATTATAGAATGTTCAGGCTGGAAGGGTCAGAGAATGGACAACATCATAGACAGAAGGGACTTGAGAACATGGAATGTTGGAGAGGGAAGGACCTGAGAACAGAGAATGCCAGAGAGGAAGACCAGCAGCTTTAGCCTAAAATGTCAGATTTTGAAGGGATCTTCCTTGGATGATAAAAGGTAGAATGTCCAGTCTAGGACAGAGCTAAGAAGTCATCTTGTGTTCCCCTCCTTTATTTTCTAGAGAAGGACACAGAAGCCTAGGGTGGGAACGGGATTTATTCCCATTTTTACATGGCTCAGTTATGGCCCAGCTAGGACTCCCACTGTGGCCTCCTCCTGGCCAGAACATTGATTCCTAGGGCCCCATGCTGGTTTATAGGTTCTCCCATGCTCCTGTAGGAAAGGGTAAGAAACTTGTTTGTTTCTCTTTCTTGAAATGGTTGCTGAGTAGACCAGACCATCTCAGACCTGCAGGTGGTGGTGACCAAGCTCCAGTAGCTGAGAGGTCCTCCCTAGGCCTGGGACCCTCCAAGGCTTCCTTTTCCACCTTGACCAGACAGAGGCTTCCCACAGAAAAGAGCTTCTATTAGACTCTTGAAGGTGACATTTTCATGAGATGAAGACCTTGTTTCATGGTCTTCTCTTGTGAGCCCTTGCTAGGCCACAAGCCCATTTTCCTTTTGGAAGCTAGAAAACTCTGGAGAGGAGAACATGGGCTTTGGGGGTGTCCAGACCCCAGCCCTTTCCAAATCTGAAGCAGTTCTGTGGTGAGATCTCAGACAGATGTAGGATGGGGGAAGAATTTCCCTGATCACTCTAGACTTGACTCTTGACACTCATTTCTCATGGCCTTGCTCCTAGTTCTCTGTGCCAAGATGTGGCAGTCGCACCAAGGACTTGCCTTTTTTTGGTCCCCAAGGCCATGCCAGGCTCTATACGCTGTATGCGTTTAATGAGTGTTTGAAGACTCTGTGGGTCAGCCCACAAGCATTCATTAGATGCCTTCTGTGCACTTGTACCCAGGAGAGAAACAGGAAAAGGGTGAGGCCTTCCCTGAGAGAGCTTGCATTCCTCAGGGAAGATGGCATTTAGGGACAGAGTCTGTGTGGAACAGATAAAGAATGGGCATAAATAAGGTCATTCTGACCAGAAGGTTAGTGGCATTTGGGGTACCTCAGGGCAGACTTTAAGTGGGAGGAGCCCTCTGAGCTGAATCCTGAAGGAAACTAGTCATTCAATGGGCGATGGTGAGGAGGGAGACCACTCCAGGCATGGGAGAGAGCCAGGACAAAGGCCCAGAGATAAGAAACAAAGTATTGTGTGTGAGGACAGAAAGGTGATTGGTTAGCCTGGACCCAAGTGTGTGCATAAGGAGGCTGGGGAGGTGGTAGCTTGTGCAATTACGGCTTGGAGCCATCATCATTCATGTGGCCTGTTGGCTGCTTGTCAGGATGGCAGGTGAAGGAGGCTGACTCCACTGGCTGATTAGCCTAGGCAGCCCAGGCCAACCTGGGCCTCATCCACGTGGAGGCTCCCTACACCCATTGGGATGGATATCCATGTTTGCCTCTTGGGATCCCATGCTTGGGATGACAGTGCCTATGATCAGAGGCCTTCCAGCTTCTCAGGAACCCTGGGTTACCTTGAGACACAGGAAGAGGCTTGGGAGGCATTACCTTCGTTGGATACCCCCAGAGTTGTCTTTGACTCGGAGGCCTAAAAGTCGAGAGACCTAATTGTGTGTGTGCACATGCATGCTTGTGCTCATGTGTGGCCACTGACAAGGCACTGAATTTTTCTCTGCCTCAGTTTTTTGGGTATGAAGTGGGAATAGAGATCCCTCTGCTCTCCTTTTGCCTGACTGTGGGATCTTGTAAAGCCTGAGGTAGCTTTTAAGCTGCAAATATGGTCCCTCAGAGAAAAGGCTTGGGGGGGCCCCCTTTATCGGGCAGCTCCCTCTTAGCTTTCTGGGGTCGGTGATGGTTCCATCCAGGGAGGCTGAATGTCCAAACCAGGCTCTGCTCCTTGAGGCTCAGGAGTCACACCAGGTTGAATAAAGGTTCCCACTACCTGAGTTCCTTTCATGCTAGACAGGATGGAGAGTGGGCTTGTTCCAGCATTGCTGCTGGGTCTTAAAGGGACGTATTCTGTTTCTGTGCAGGGACTTCTCCACAGCCTTCTTTAATAGTATTCCTCTCTCGGGATCGCTGGCGGGCTCCATGCTGTCTTCTCAAAGTAACCAGCAGCTCCTGGCACTAGATTCCAATGCCACCAACTCCCTCGGCACATCAAAGCCTTCCTTGGAGCCTGTGGCATCAAGCTTGAAGCCCGCGGGGGATGCCATCAACAAAGACAGGTCAGTCCACAGACATGGCTGACACAAGGCTTCCATCCCTCAGCCACTTGGGGCCCTGAATATCCCATTTGGACACAAAGCCTCGTTTCAGAATGCTCTCAAAGGCATGGAGGTAGGAAGTGAAGAACCAGGAAGGCCAGGGATGTAGCCTGAAAAATGCAGGGAGCAAGGAAGATGGGAGAGACCAGACTGGAAAGGGAAAGGAAGCCACAATGGGAAGAATTGTAAAAAGCAGACAGTTTCTATTTGGTCCTTGAGGTGATAGGGAGGTGGTAGTTTGAGGAGGACCATGGCACTGTCGGGCATGCCCTTGAAGACCATCCCATTGGCAGCTAAGAGGTGATGAGCCCAAGTCAGCTGGGGCCCATGGGATGAGAAAATGAGGAGTCCAGGAGAATGGAAGAGTGGGATCCTATGGGATAAGGATGGGGCTTTAGGCACTCAGAAGCAATAGGGCAAGAAGAGAAATAGGGGTGACAGAGTTCTCTTCTGGCATCCATTTCCAAATATCCAGTGGGCAGTCACAGGCCCCTGACTAGAACTAGGTATTGGATAGGAATTAAACCCAGAAGCTACAGGTGTCAGTACAACAGTGGCTGAGACTGGTTTAAGAGCCAGAACTTGATGAGCTAGTGGTAAAAGGAGATGGACAACCAAGAGAGAACAGATGTGAGAATGAGAGAAGGATCCAAGATGGGCTGGCAGCAGGCCAGAGTGGCTAACAAAGCTTGAAGAGGAGGAGGAGGGGCAAGATATTCCTTAGCGTGAGGGGAGATTCTCAGCTGAGAGGGAAGGAGAAGAGAGAAGGGGGCAAGAGGGGGCCAGACAGTGGGGAAGAGTCAAAGTATTGCTTTGCCAAAGAGGGGGCCCGAGTGCTGTGATGTCCCTGGGCCTCTAGTCTTTAACTCATCAGGAGCAGCAAGGTGCTCGTGTGCCATCTTCCCTGCCCCTTGGCAGTGCGTTCCCCATTGGTAACTTTTGTCCTGTGCTTTTCAGTCTAAAAGTTCAGTGCTTTTCAGTCAGCCTTTTCTATGTCAGAGAAGACAGACCCTAAAGCAGGAGTGAGCCACTTGTCCTCAGCAATCTGGGAGCAGCCAGCTCCTCTCCTTTGACCCAGCCCGTAGTATCCCAGGCAGGCCTGTCCCCATCCATCCCCTGGCCCTGCCTGAAGTTCTTAGGGCTGGAAGAACGTAGACTACCTGAGCAACTTCTTCTGTCCTCAAGGAGCTGATGTTCTTGGAGGAACCATTTGAACACAGAGAAGTTCATCAGAACACTGCAGAGGAAGTCCTTGGTGGAGGGGTTCATTAGCAGCTGCCCATGGGGCAGGGAGGGTCCCAACCCCCAGGATGGAACTTGAGGGGTTCAGGGGCCTGGCCCTGTGGAGGTACCCTCCCCGATCTTACTGCCTCCTTCCATAGGGAGGGAGGAAGGAAACAAGGAAACAGATGTTGATTAAGCACTTACTGTGTGTCAGGTGCTATGGGAAGCCCTTCACAGGCATCATCTCATTTGATTCTGTAACAACTTTGGGAAAGAGGTTTTAGTTAAGGAAATTGAGGCAGACCAGGGGCAGAGTGACTGGGCCAAGGTCACATAGCTAGTAAGTATGAGCCACAGTTAACTTGGGGCTTCCTGCCTTCTGTGTCATGTACCTGCTCTTTTGAATGGATGTTTTGATCATGAAGTTGGTTGCTAAGCTTCCTGTCTATCCACATGAAATATATTTTTTACCCACAGCATATTTTTCTGAATACTTTTTGTTCTTACACCCCCTGCATATTTCAGGCCCCCACCTCCCTGCACTTCCCAGAGAACTCCTCAGGGACCATGTTTGCCTTATTTCCTCCAGGGCTTAACACAGGGCCTGGGTCATAGTTAGACCATAATAAGTGCTTGGTGAGTGGCAGACTTTATGAAACATTGAGAGACAGAGAACCATTTCATTGGAAAAAGTTAACACAGTGAAGAAAGGTAATCTACTGCCCCCACCCCCAGGCCACCATCATTTCGTGCTCCCTCTGGGGATCCCCACCCCCCAGTCATTCCAATGTTACAGCCTCTCGGCTCCTTTGGACCAATCCCCTTTACCTAGACCCGAGTTTTCTCTTTGCACGTTGAGCCTTTCTTTTCTGAGAGTTTCCCATGCTTCTCAGAATCATTCTATCCTGTGGCATTTCAGGATGGGGAGCTTCCTTTCTCTGACCCCGAATTGTTGACATGCGCTTCCCCAAAGTAGCGTGGCCATCTGGCTGGTCCAGCCTGCAAGTCCAGGCCATCGCCACCCTAGCAGCAGCTCCACTTGTTGGTAAGAAAGAGCAGAAGAGAATCTCCTCCTTCCTGGGTTTTCCTTTTGAAGAATGAAATGATTGTGCTGAGTCAGGAAATCATGAGCACCCCAGCTTTGGGCAGAGCATGCTGCAGGTGGTGTACAGATCACTGATTGATAGAAGCCCACCATCATTGCTTTCAGGCAGTTAGTTAGCATGTATTAATCACCCACTGTGTACCAGGAATGCAAAAGACAGCCCTGCCCTCTGAGCAAGCTCAGGACAAGAGATTTAGGAAATGATTAAAGGAGGAAAAACACTAGAAGAAAGAGGGGCTTCCTGGAGGAGGTGGGATTTTAGTTGAGACTGATACAAAGGTCAGGCAGAGCAGAGAAGGGGGAGCTTTCCGGGCATGGGGGACAGTCAGAGAGAATGCCTAGAGTTGGGAGAGGGAGTTTCTTGTTTATGGAATAGGCAGAGGGTCAGTGTTAATGGATCACAGAAGAGCAAGGTGGGAAGGGGCTGGGTTTTTGAAGGGCTTTCTGTACTGGACCCTGCAGCCATGGCAGTTTACTGAGTAGGGGGAGGGAGGGCTTAGTCATGATCACACCTTTGGTTTGGGAAATGGAGGAAAACGAACCAGAGGAGATAATTCAATCTAAGGGAGCAGATGAGATTCCCAAGTGATTAGTCTAAAGGGAAGAGAGAAGAGGGCCCAGGACAGAGCCCTGAGGGACCCAGCTAGAAGGCGCCTTCTGTAGGAGGACCCAGCAAAGGAGGGAGCAGTCAGAGAGGTAGGAGGGGAACCAGGAGAGAGAAGCGTCCTGAAAACCAGTGGTCAGCAGTGCCCCCAGGCTGCAGAGCGATCATGGAGAAGGAGGTTTGAGAAGAGCCCATTGCATTTGGCAACTAAGAGATGATTATTACTTTGCGAGAACAGTTTCAGGGGAGTGATGTGGTCAGAAGCCAGATGGTCGGGGTTAAGAAGAGAGAGGAGAGACTTCAAGGGCTTCAGCCACAAAGGGCAGAAGAGAGAGGACGATAGTTAGCAGGGATGGAAGAGCCGCGGCTGGGTGTTTTCAGGACAGGGAGGCATGTTTGTGGGCAGAAGGGAATGAGTCAGGACAGAGGGAGAGACTGAAGCCGAGTGGCCGAGGGAAGGCGGTCATCTGTTGGAGGCGAAAGGGCATCACTTGAGCCAATAGACAGGTCAGCCTTGGCGGAGGAAGACGGCCTCCTCGTGGGAGAAAGGTGGATGAGGAGGAGGTGGCCGAAGGCATCTGAGCAAGCAAAGGAACAGGGAGAAGAGAGTGAATGCCTCCATTTTTCTGTAAAACGACACGATTCTCAGCGAGAAGTTTTCTACTGAAAGTGGCATTGGACACCCTGAGAACTCCACAGCCTGCTCAGGTTTTTTTTAAAGATGCATGTAAAAGGTGGAAGCAAAGGCAGGCCACATGGCTGAGACAGAAGGGTGCCCCCGTGGTGCAAATGGTGTTAGAAGCTAGGAGTTCTGACCACATGGGTCTGCTGGGGACAAACAGAGAAGTCTGGGTTTTTTTAAATCCTTCCCTTCTGCCTTAAAATCAATACTGTGTATTGGTTCTAAGGTAGAAGAGCTGTAAAGGCTATGTAATGGGGGTTAAGTGACTTGCCCAGGGCCACCTAGCTAGGAAGTGTCTGAGACCAGATTTGAACCCAGGACCTCCTGTCTCCAGGCTTGACTCTCTATCCCCTGAGCCACCTAGCTGCCCCCTGCTCACTCTTCACATATACATGGGATTGTGATCACTGATTCCAGAGGAGATAAAGCTGCCTATTTCTTACTATGTTTCTGTCTTCACCAAGGACAATGACCTTTGAATTGGACAGGCCAGACCAACAATGGCCAACTTGAGAGGGGTACACCTGAGAGATGGCCAGAAAGCCCCAAACTGCTTTGGGTGAAATCTGTCCTCAGGTACTAAAAAATCCCGAGGTCAGGGATATTTGAAAGATTGTGGAATCAGTTGCTATAGTTGCCAAGACTCCTCATAGTGTGAAAAATATTGTTCTCCCACGTGGAGAAACTGCCACTTTTTTATGGGTGCAGCGTGGTATTTTACTTGTTTCGTGTGTTAAATAGGATCAGAGTTAATAAAAATAAATGTTTAGGGTGATGCAATCATTGAGGAATGACTGTAGAATGGACCAAATAGAAACCAACGA
This sequence comes from Gracilinanus agilis, assembly GCF_016433145.1. NCBI lineage: Eukaryota > Metazoa > Chordata > Mammalia > Didelphimorphia > Didelphidae > Gracilinanus > Gracilinanus agilis. The sequence continues at coordinate 780,596,089 of NC_058130.1, read as the reverse complement.
TTCCATGAGATAACAATAATTTTTTTTAAGTCAATAGACAGAAAAGAACAAAAGTAAAGTATCCCATAGCAAGCTAGACAGCTCACTGGATAGAGTGTTGGAGTCAAGAAGACTTCTTTCTGAGTTCAAATCCAGCCTTGGACACTTACCAGCTCTGTGACCCTGGTCAAGTCACTTAACCCCATTTGCCTGAGGTTCCTCATCCGCCAAATGATCTGGAGAAAGAAATGGCCAACTACCCCAGTGTCTCTGCCAAGAAAACCCCAAAAGGGGTCAGGAAGAGTCAGACATGACTGAAATGTATGAACAACAATAACAGTTTCCAAGCAAAAACAACTGACCTGGAAAACAAGAAGGAAAAAAAAAATTTAAGAATCACTGGACAGCCTGAATACTGTGACCAAAAAAAGAACCTAAACGTGATGTTTCAAGAAATCTTAAACTTCCCAGATCTGTTAGAACCAGAGAGCAAAGCAAAAAGAGAATCCGCTGATCACATTCTGAAAAAAAAAACCCAAAGTGAAAACTCACGGGAACGTAACAGCCAAGATTTAGAGTTTCTAGGACAAAGGGGAAGATTTGCAAATAGCCAGAAAGGAAGAAATCAGCTACAGTGAGCCATTGCTCCGAAGGAGCAGAGAGCTGGCCATCAGATGTGTCAGAAGGCAGGGGGTAGAAGAAGGTTAACATGAAGAGGCAGCCTGTAGGCCCTCGAGGAGAAGAAGCCTCTCACATCATCTCTTCTCTGGGGACATGATATCTCTCACTGCTCCTTCTCGACCCCATCACCATCCAGGGTCCTAGAGGGAGTCTCCCTAGCCAGAAGGCCTGGAGTCACCCCTTTGTGTCCGTGATCTTGAAAGAAGACCAGAAGGGACCGACAAGAGGAGGCCATCAGGTGGAGAGCAGAGAGGAGAGTTAGGGATGTCCCATGTAATCAAGGCGTGCGTGCACAGAGGAGTCTGTAGTGGTTTTCCTTTGGACTCAAAGGGGAATGAGAGAGCTATGCTGGGGTCAGTGGCCACCACGAGCTTGGAGGCTTATGGCCTGTGGCCTGTGTGAACGTGGGGATAGAGGCATCTTGAACTCTGCGTGTCTTTGGAACTTACAGTTGGGCTCTGTTCAGAGAGCATCCCTTTGGCGTGGGCTCCCCATGCTCGATGGTGCGGGGCCAGCATCTCCCGTGGCTCACAGTCCATGCCAGAGTTCTGTGGAGAGACCTTGAGAGTGTCCTCGTTCTGCTGCCTCGGACCTCACGTGAGCTGCTCTCTGTTGGGCATTCGAACAGTTGGCCAGCTGTACGCTCTGCAGTAGAGTGAATGCTTGACAGAGAATAGCACCGGAGTTATGAAGACCAGAGATGGAATTGGAGTCAGACACTAACTAGACGGTGATGGGATCCTAGACAATTCACCTCTCAGCCTCAGTTTCTCCAAAATAGGCTTCACTCACCTCACCAGGCTGGTGGGGGTTCATCTCCAAGAATGTCTAGAAAGTGGTTGGTAGCCCTTAGAGTCCTCTTAATCCCTCCCCCTCATTGTGGAGCTTCTCCTCTGTGCCTTCTCTGAGGAGAGGCTTCCCATTCTCAGAGACTCCGTGGGCCCAGAGAACAGGCAGGAGAGAGGACATCCTCCTCAGCTCAGCAGGATCCAGTGCTGCGGACAGGAAGAATAAGCCGGGGCTCGCGGCCCAAGGGGAGGGACAGCAGGCACAGCTACGCACAAACAAGGCTGAGACAGGAGACATTGGGGGCGTGAAGAGCAAGAAAGCTCCCGCTTTAAGGGGGACTGAGAAAAAGCTCCGACATAGGGGAACACTTGGAGAGTCAGCAGGAAAGCAAGTTTAGCCAGGCTTAAGAATGCGTGAAGTCACGTTAGTCATGGCCGATGAGAGAGAAAGTCAGGGCACGAAGGCCTTAAAATGGCAGAGGCAGGAGATACTAAGTGTGCAGAGTAGATAGAAGCAATTGGAGCTCGTCGAGTAGGCAACCCATTGATACAGATAGGAAAATGGAGGCTCCAATTACGTGACGCAGATGCCCAGTCACCCTGCTAGAAAGTATCAGCTGGAATTTTCATGTTCTCTAAGTCCAGGATGTGTGGAGTAACTATCTCCTCTATTCCTGCCTTAGCCACAAGGAAAACGAGGAGCGATTGGCCAAATCTGGGTACAGCTCACTCCCAGGAAGTCTGCCTTCTGAACCTGGGGCGCAGCGAGCCATTCCGTCGGATCGAGTTTTTGTTTCATCCGCATACGCACTCTTCTAACATGCCCCTTTCCAGTTCTTCCCGTTACTGCACAAGAATAGATCATCCTTTGGGGGGGGCAGGGTTGGCAGCAGTTTGGGGCATATTTCTGGAAACTTAAATCTCCATTATTAATTGACTTACTCTCATGCTTAGGGGAGGAAGAAGGGAACCAGCATTTATAAAGCACCTACCGGGTGTCAGGCACTGCTCTCAGGGCTTTTTACAAACATCTCATTTGTTCTGCACGACAACCTGGACAAGTTGGTATTATCATCACCCCCATTTTGTAGATGATAAAACTGAGGCAAATAGGTTGAGAGACTTGGCCAGGATCTCCCAACTAGTAATTGCCCGAGGTCAAATTTGATCTCAGGTTTTCCAGACTAGAGGCAGACATTCTGGCTCTCTCTGGTGGCCACACTGACTGATGGAACCTTCATTCCTGGGCCAATAGGACATGCTTCAGAAAAGCAAGGTGTTCCATCACTGTTAAAACAAGGTACAGGGGACAGCTGGGTAGCTCAGTGGATTGAGAGTTAGGCCTAGAGACGGGAGATCCTGGGTTCAAATCTGGCCTCAGACACTTCCCAGCCATGTGACCCTGGGCAAGTCACTTGACCCCCATTGCCCACCCTTACCGCTCTTCTGCCTTGGAACCATTGCTTAGTATTGCTACCAAGACGGAAGGTAAGGGTATAAAAACAAAAACAAGGTAACAATAATTGCAGCCATTTCTGTGAGGGATGCCTAATGCAAGCAGGATGACTCATTACGTCCATTTTACAGGTGAGGCCACGCTGATGCAAAGAGGCCCAGGGCCAACTCTCTGGGATTTTCCCATCCCTAAAGACAAAGTGGGGAAGGGAAGGTGGCCATGGAGAGGAGAGGGGAAATGAGCCACCCTTTACCATCATGAGAGAATCCAGTCCAGGGTAAAAGGACGTAGGCATGTGATAAGTAGCCCGGCGCTGACTTACAAACCTTTCGTCTCTCCTAAGTTCTTACGTTTCATTGTTTTCAAACAAGCGCCAGCAGCACAATGGCCGTTTCTTAGAGGTGGACACTGGTCTCGTGTCTGTGGGAGAGACCGTACGTAACGGAGGTGCAGACTGACCAAGTGCTGGGGCAGCCCGGCCTGATTTTTAGAGGCTCTGGACTGTGCATGTGCTCTTTGGAGGGGAGACGCGAGGCGCCACCTTCTGTCGGGCTCCTCTGGGCCAGGGGCTTGTTGGGGACTCTGAGGTTTGACTCTTTCTCTCCTTTCCTCCCTCAGTGTAAATGCTACCTCGGCTGCAGCCGTCCCTCCCACATCCTCAACCTCTGTGTTAACAACCCCATCCAAGATTGAACCAATGAAAGCGTTCGATTCCCGATTTACTGAACGATCCAAAGCCACCTCAGGGACCGGGCCTGCCACAATCACGAATGTGAACCAGACTGCCGTGGACCGGTAAGGCATGGGGAGATGAGTTGGGGAGAAGAGTCTGGGAATGGAGAGGAGAAAGTCCATGCAAGTAGATGGACCCCTCCTCCACTTGGGCCTCCTCAGGCTTGTGTGCTGCAGAGTATATGAGGGGCCACTGAGGAATTCACTTCCATAGGGACTATGTGCCCTGGGCACCAGGCTATAAGGAATGATAGAAGGGGTAGTTAGGTAGCTCAGTGGCTAGAGCCAGGCCTGGAGATGTGGTGTCCTACATTCAAATGTGGCCTCAGACACTTCCTAGTTGTGTGACCCTGGGCAAGTCACTTAACCCCCATTGCCCACCCTTACCACTCTTCTGCCTTGGAGCCAATATATAATATCACTTCTAAGATGGAAGGTGCAAGTTTTGAGAGAGAGAGAGAGAGAGAGAGAGAGAGAGAGAGAGAGAGAGAGAGAGCGCAAGAGAGCGTGTGCGCTATATTTTGGAACTGGTGAGAGCAACTCATGTAGCTTGATTGGGTGGCAAGTCGGATAGTAATGGGGAGAGCAAGTAGATGTTGAAGGAGTGGAGGCAGCCATGTAGGGAGAAGGAAGAGACATGAAAGATGGGAGCCAGACAAACGAGGGAGGCTTAGGCATGCTGGCAGCCATCAGAGGAAGAGGCAGCAGCCGAGGAGAGTTGGAAGGTGGGAGCAGTGCATGTAGGAAGGGAACCCCCAGAGAGAGGTGAGCCTTGGCCAGAGGAAGGGCTGAGAATGTCCCAAGGAGCAGGAAGAATGAGGCTAGGCGTGGGGAGTAGGGGACAGGAGGGCACTCACCATTTCTGAGCTTTCCATGGTAGGGACATGAGGCCAATTGTTGGAATCACCATCTCCAAACTGACCTAGGAGGACCTTAGTGCCAAAGGATTGGCCCCATTTTGTAGCCACCTAACAAAGGCTTAGGAGGACAAGTGGCCGCCTCTCTGTGCTGGGGCTCTTTGCGCTGTGGCCAATTCTGCCATGCTTGCTGGGGGTTCTGAAGATCTGCCCCTTTTTTCACCAGCCCATAGAATTTCTCCTTTTATGGTCCTTTTGGTTATGCTATTGAAGGGATTGAACTCTAGTAATAGCCTTATGCCAGAACGTGACTTCACTTCCTTAAATGTTCTTTCCTCTGCTAATTGTCCCAGCTGCCTTGGGCTCTGTGGACTCCTGGAGAACAAAGGTACTCCTGGCACCTGGTGGTATTCAAGCCTCATCTAGACCCTGGGCCTCGTTGCCCCCCCTCTCAGTCTGTGGCCAGCCATCCCCCTTTTCAGTCAGTGGAGCTGGTGATCAAGGTAGGCCACGTTTATGCAGAAAACCTTTTCAGCTTTCCCCAGTGCTGTGAGGTTAGCCTTCAGCAGGTAGTGGACAGGCTCTGGTGGCCCAAAGATCTACTGGGGCCACTCCAGGCGCCTGTAACTTGTGCTTTGGCAGAAGATCAGGGCCAGGACTCCAGGTGGCCAGGCCAGGTGAGCTTGTGGGGCCTTTGCCTCGAAGCCACTGACTAAGACTCTTGCCCATTGTCATGGCAGAATCCTTTGGCCTGGGATGGCCTTGGCTCTCCCTCTTGCCAGAGCCCTGGGGTTGTTAGCCCGTGTCATGCAGAAGCTTCTGGTCAGCCCTGAGCACCCTTTATCTTCCTGTCTTTAGATCTTGTGACAGTCTCTTGTTTTGGGTTCTTTGGTGTGAAACTGCACAGTAGCAACAGTAATAACTTAGACAGGCTTTAAAGTTCGCCACTGAAGCCTCTCTTCCTCTCCCAGCTCTTATTACTGTTCCTACTTTACAGACAAGGAAACTGAGTCAGGTGATGCCCATGCCTCCTAGATGCCTGGGGGCCCCTGATTTCACCTCCATCGCTCTCTCCCTTGTGATTAGGCATGTTCTTTGAACCCCACTTCAGACTGTTGAGCTCTCCCAGCCTGGTGACTGGACTCCCTCAGTTTCTTGGCCCCTTCGGTGGATTTGCCTGTGAGCCTGGGCAGATTCTTTGGGATTGACTCATGGTTCATGTTGGTTCTTGGAAGTAGGCAGGAATCATTTATGTCCTGTTGGGACCATCTTGAAGGCTGTGAGCAGATGCTATCATGGGGAGGCTGCCTGGTCTCTAGGGCCCAAGGCCTCGGGAGGAGAAATCCCAGGGATGGGCTCTGGGTCAAAGTGTAGGGACAGGACAGCCTCCCCAGAGAACCTTGATTGCCTTGCTGGTGCCTTTCACCCTTACCTTCTGTCTTAGAATCGATCCTGGGTATTGCCAAGGCAGAAGAGCGGTAACGGCTAGGCAATGGGGGTGAAATGACTTGTCCAGGGTCACACAGCGAGGAAATGTCTGAGTTCAGAGTGGAACCTGGGACCTCCCGTTTCCAGGCCTGGCTCTCAATCCACAGAGCTACTCAGCTGCCTCTCACTCTGGACCTTAAAGGACCCCTCTGGGCCTGTTCCACTTGGCTCTGGCCCTCACGGAGGCAGCATTTTTAGGTGTCTCAGCCACAGTTCTCCCAGAGGAAGCCCCAGGTCATGGGAGGGTGGAGCCTTCTCCAGCCCATCCCGTCTGAGCAGGAGGCATGGACGTCTCGGGAGGGATGGGGCCTCCTGGTTCCTGAGCAAGGACTCATCCCGTGTCCTCGTGCTAGGTTGAAAGAGCAAAACTTAGTAAAAGAGACGAAAGTCAAGGACATCCTAGAGAGCAGCAGCGACAGCGATGAGAAGATCCCAGTTTCCAAGTCCTCTTCCCTGCCCAAGCGGAAGCTGGATCTCGAAGGGGAGATTGTGGAGAAGAAGAAGAAGGGCCGCCCTCGGAAGGACACGCGCCTCCTACCTGTGGCTCTGTCTGTGCAGGTGAGCCTCTGGGACCTGGCCTGGAGCTGTGTTCTGGGCGCTGGCGGCTGGGGAGGGGGCTGCATCTCCCCCTAGGCCGAATGGCTGTGTGACCTTGGGCAAGTCCCCAACATTTCTGAGGCTCATGAGCGGGGCTCATGAAGCCCAGGCAGGGCAGCATGGCTTCTTCGTGAGGCTTGGGTGCTCTCTGAGGGAGCCTCCGTGCCCTTCTCTTGGGCCACTAGCTTGGGGATTCCTCTCAGGGCACCAGTGTCTACAGAGGGGGGAAGGGGAACAGCCAGAGAGCCTGGGAGAAGCACAGACCAGCATGAGCCCAGGCCCAAGATGCAGGACTAAAAGGGCCTTAGGAGGGTCAGAAACGCTGACAGATTCACCAGAGTTACACAGAACCAGAACCCCCATTCTCTGATTCTGGGGGACATTTGGACACTTGAGAAAGTCCAGACATTGGTTCACTCTGAACTTTAGTCTCCTCCTCCTCCTCCTCCTCCTATGAGCTCTCTGCCTGGCATGCACAACATGGTGAGTGAGTGTCATGGCACTTCACCCCCAGGCTGGATGTTCATTGACCCTTCTTTGCTGTTTGACCCTCTGTCACAGTCCCCTGCTGCACTGACGGCCGACAAAGATGCCCTCTGCGTGTCTACCCCAGCCCTAGCTCTTAAACTGCCGACACCAGCCCCACAAAAGTCCTTCGCCTTGCAGGTAAGCCAGGGGCCTGCTGACCCTTTGCTCCAGGGGGCTGAGGTGTACAGGGTACTGGACCATGGGGGAGGTGCCGCGCTGGGGCTGAACTTGGGCCCTGTCCTCCTGGGTCTGTGGCCCATTCCCCTCCCGTTCACCTCGGGGGAGAGGGGGAGACTGGCAGAGTCCCTCCATAATTCAGGGCACCGATGCCCTTGGAGAGAGACAGAGATAGACAATGAAATGTACTTCCAAGGTAGAAGAGTGGGCATGATCGCCCTTTGGTGGCCTGGAGGAGGAGGGCCAAGAAGGCCTCACTGAGGACCTGCTGCCCAGCCTGTCTGTGGGGCTCCAGGCCTTTGAAAGCCCCTTCATTGGGCCTTGGCCTCAATCCCCAAGAAGATGGGAATGAGAGGTGCCAGAATCTGTCCCAGGGGCACCTGAGCCTGCTCTCCTCGAGGCCTAGCAGGGTTCCTGCCTTCCCATGGCCTAGCCAGGGGCGAAGAGAGGAGAAAGCCACCCAGAGCCAGAGCCCCCATGGGGTCTGTGACTTTGTCGGCAGGCTGCCAAATCCTGCCATGCCCGTCTGAGTACAAAGTCCTGTAGACAACCTTGGGGTCAGCTGCCCAGGAGATGCCCTTGAGACACGGGGTGCACTTAGCGAAGATTTCTGAGCCCCAGGTGTAGCCCAGAGGGCCCCCCAGAGTCGGGGTGAGACGCAGGAAAGGGAGTGCTCGCCTCCCAGTTGGGGATTCCTGGTTTCAAGTCCTGCTTCTGCCCCGCGCTGTCCGAGCGGCCTTGGCCGCCGCGTGCACTTCCCTCTCAGTGCCCCCGCCATCCTCTGAGAGCAGATTACAGAGCAGGTACCCCCTGGCGTTACAAGAGCTCCTCATGCCCATGGAATCCCATTTCTGGATAAAGCCAGATATCCAATCATAGAAACTGTCTTGGTTCTTGGCCCCGGATTAGCTCTACCCTCTCTGGAGCACAGCATGGTTCTTGGTTCTGCCAGAAAACCCAGCCTTCTGCAAAATTCTTAAGAAGATGAAGGCGGAGGGCCTTTTCCCTGTCTTGTTTCTCCCCCAGAATCCCCCTGTCCATCTCCTCCTTCCCCTAGGGTGGTGGGGGAAAAGTGTCTGCACTTGAATAGAGTGTGAAGGCTCCAGCCTAAGGAATGGCTTTCAAATGGTGCAATCGTGAGCCGGAGCCTGGAAGGGGGTGGCAGATGGAGATTGGGGCCCTGGGCCCCTTCCCCCAAATCCAGAATGATGTAAAGGAATCAAGTCATTCCATTTATTTATGACATAACTTGAATCCTTTAGTGACGTAATATTACAGCTAGTTATTTACAATAATACATCATTTCTAAGATACATATTCTAGTATAAACCCATTTCTACTTAAATTCTAATGGGTTCTTTTTATCGTAGCATGTGCCCTTGAGAGCAGGGACCATTTTTGCCTTTCCTTTGGCCTCAGTGCCTGGCACAGAGTGGGTGCAGCTCATGGATGCCAGGGATGTTGGTAGCCCCTCCTAGGCCAGTACTCTTTGATCATAGCTCAGCTTTCCCATGATCCCCAGCCTCGGAAAATGGGGGCAGGAGGGAAGCTTCCCGGGGCTGGGACCTGCTCTCCCCCAGGGTTGTACTACAGAGAGCTGAGGCCAAACCTTGGGACGAGTCCTTGACGGGCCGGCCCCAAATGAGCACAGACTGGCTGCCCTCTTAGTAAGTGGTGAGTTGAGCCTACTCAGCAGCTGCCTGGACAAGAGGAGAGCTTCCGGGGGGCAGCCTCCCACTCCTGCTCCTGCCCTGGATTTCTTCTTTTCCACATTAAGAACCTGTCCTTTGCAGGGCCCCAGGGTCCGGCCCTCCCTGAGGGAGGCAGCTTAAAGACAGCTCATCTGAAGGCTTCTGGAAGAGGGCAGAACAGAACTCTGGGGAGTCCTAGGGGGACTTGGGGCCACCTGGAGAGGGGTCGGGCCTGGGACAGCGGCAGGTGTACAGGTTGGGTTTGAAGGCAAGGCAGGGGCCTCTGGGCTGAGTCTGAGACTTTATCCCCTGCTCCTGCCTTCCCAGCTAGTGTTGGTGAGCCTGGAGGGACAACAGAAACTGGAGACTGCACTGGCAAAGCCTGACATAGGAAGCCATGCAGAGCATGCAGCTGGGTGACCCTGGGCAAGTCACTTAACTCCCATTGCCTAGCCCTAACCCCTCTTCTGCCTTGGAGCCATACTCAGGATCGGTTCTAAGATAGAAGGCCGGGTTTCTTTAAAAGCGTCCCGTGCTTGATGTCCAGGGGAGAGTGTCAGCACGGCGCTGGCCTGGCCTGGCAGCAGCTCATCAAAGGGTCGTGGGCCGGGATGCCCCCAGAACCTCAGAAAGCCGGGCCTGAAGATGTGGCCGGTCAGAGCTTCTCTCTGTTCTTGCTCTAGGTGAGCTCTGACCCTTCCCTGTATATCGAAGTGGAGAACGACGTAACAGCGGTGGGAGGCTTGAAGCTGAGCCGCTTAAAGTGTACGCGGGAAGGAAAAGAGTGGGAGACCGTCCTCACGAGCCGGATTCTCACCGCCGCTGGCAGCTGGTGAGTGCGTGCGGGCCACAGGTGCTGCTGGCCTCGGCCCAGCTCCGGCACTGGCCGGCGGGGCCCTCGGGGACCTGGGCCTGAAATGAAGCCCCTGCCGGAGGAACACGGGAGATGGTGATTAGGCGATGCTCTGGGCTTGGGGCCCTTGGCTTACCACAGACCGTACCTTGGCCTGGGCTTTAATAGGCCAGGGTAGTTCTGGTTCCGGTCCGTGTGACCGGTTTCCGATCTCTGCCGGCTAGAGAGGGCCCTGCTCCAGAAGCGAGGTCCAGGGCAGGGTTCTAGGGGGTACAGTGGAGACCTGAGGTAGGTGGCCTCTAGGACCAGGCCCAGAATACGGTGGGTTACTTCGATGCCTGCAGCACATTGTTTTATGGATCCGGTTATTATTCAGCTGGGGCTGGATGAGGTGACCGCCAAGGTCTGCTTCTTTCCAGATTTCCTTCCTCAGTTCATTTCTGCTCTGTAAAAGGAGATTAATAAAGCTTGCGCTGCCCCTGTTTGGGATCCAGAAGAAGGCACTGGGGGGCACTTTGAGGATCCATCCCCTGGGGGAGACCTCCAGCCTTCCTGGGTAGAGACGGTCTCCCCGCACAAAGGGGGCCTCATGGATGTCCGCCTGTCATCCCCCTTCCTTGTGACCAGCAGCCTCCTTCCCCATTGAGCCTTTTCAGGTTGATGGCACCTCCTAGACCCTCTCCAAGGCTTCTCCTTGTCTGTCAGGAGTCAGGGACCTGCCTGGCCCAGGCTCCTCTGCGAGGAGGTCCAACTGTCCCTGGCCCTGCCAGCCCTAGAACCCTGAGGTCCAGCATACCGTGGCCTGCCTGAGATGCTGAATTTGGGGGCTTTAGAGCACCACTAGGGACTTTCTGGGGGAAAGAAGGGCTTTGGCTTGGGAGATTGTTTGGGGCTGCTGAAAGCACTGGGGCATCTGGCAGGGGCACTTCAGCCTCTGAGCCAGCCTATTCCACCCCTGCTGTGGACAGTCTGTAAAATGGGCGTCATGACGGCACATGCCTTTCTGGGGTGCGGGAGGATTGGGGGTGTAGAGAGAACGCATCGGAGATGCCAGCTGTTGGATGGATGCCCCCTGGAGAGCGGAGCTTCCCCCCTGCCCCTCCTCCAACCCTCCCCTTCTCCCTCCTCGCCATCTTCACCTGTGACTGCTTTCCACCATGTGTTGGGCTTGGCCCCCCTGGACTGTGTGTTCCTGGCATTGATGCCCGCCTCCCCTTGTCTCCTCCCAGTGATGTGGTCTGCGCTGCCTGTGAGAAGAGGACCCTGTCCGTGTTCTCTTCCTGCGGTCGCCGCCTGCTGCCTCCAATCGTCTTGCACTCCCCCGTCTCCACGCTCCATTGCACAGGGCCCTACATCATGGCCCTCACTTCCGCTGCCACCTTGTCTGTGTGGTGAGTGCCTGTGCCCGGCCCAGCTCCCATTCCAGTTCAAAGCAGAAACAGTGTGTAGCCTGGGGCCGGGGAGGAAGGTCTCTAGTAAGTCAGGCCTCTCTCCTAAAATCAGGCTTGTACCAAAGCTGCATGCGATGAAGCCTCCTGGCCATGGGGGCAGGTGGGCGCTCAGCCACCGGACCCCCTTGTTCTTTTCTCATAACCAGGATGTTCTTTGCCCCTTGGCATAGCCTCACCCTTCTTCCAGGCTCCTCAGGGCTCCCTGCACCCCTGCTTTAGCCTTCCAGCTCACAGTGGGAAGAAAGCCGTTTTCAATAGGGTGATTTTTGAAAATTGGCTTTTTAGCTTCCATCTTTTCTGTCCAAAGAGAATTCTTTTAAGGCCTCTATTTGGATGAGGCCAGGGCAGGAGATGGTAGGGAGCTTATAAGCATCGCCTATAGACACGGAGCCCCAGCCGTGTGCTTGGTTCAGAGCTGAGCCCCTGTAAGCTGTGGGGGAAGAAGATGGAGATGAAGAAGCCTCTGGCCGGCCTGGAGAAGTTACAGGTCACACGTGTTTCTGTGTTAAGTGCCAGGCTGTCAGCAATGTGGCCTGGAGCCCAGCCCTCCCCTCTGTTGGACTAGATAGTCCAATGGCTCCCTGCAGGACCCCTTTGAGCTTAAGCTTCTTCCATATAAGATGAGGGTCTTGGCAGAAGGGCCTTCCCCCTGCTCCCAAAGCTTTGCCCTCTCCCAAGCCCTTTCTCTGCTGTGATCTGGGCCTCTGGCTGTGGGCTTGCCAAAGATTTGTCATGTTCTCTGCCAGGCCTCAGCCAAGGCCTTGGCAGAGGTGCCCGATAGCGAAGAAAGGTCCTGTGGCCTCCCATGCTGCCATTGGGTGAGAGTTGTCTTTGGTTCCTCCTGCAGGGATGTCCACAAACAAGTCGTCGTCATCAAAGACGAGTCTCTGCAGACCATCCTTTCAGGTAAGAGGCCGCTAGATGATCAGGGGGCATCCGGGGATCAAACCCCCTTCACTGGAGGTCATGCAGGGCACAGAGGTCAGACGGCACTCGGCAGCGAGCCTTGACTCACCTGGGCCTGCAAAGCAGACTGAAGTGGGATTCGGGTGTGCCAAATGACTCAAAATACCACGGCCCACGGGTGGGAGTAACGCACGTCCTCTGTGGGAGTCGGACCCACTGCTCAAGGTCAGGGTCAGCTCTTGTAGCCTGGCCTGCTGAGGAGGGTGACCTCGGCCCTCCGTCCTGGGCCAACCTGGGGGCATGCCAGATGGTCCAGAGGAGGGCCTGGGGTTCATGCCATAACGTGGGCCTGGTTAGCCTGCGAAAGAGAAGGCCCAGGGCCCAGGAGAAGAGGGGAAAGGGCTGCCGGGGCCTCCGGGTCCCCCAGCCGAGATCCTCAGATGGAGCCAGCCCGTTGTCAAGGGAGGGTGCCATACTGTCTGTAGAGCGTAAGGTGACGTGAAGTACTCTGTAACCTGGAATAAGCGGGTTTTCGAGGCTTTTCTCATCTTCCCGGCAGTGGGGAGATCATTCTTCTGCTTTGCTCTCTAGGAAGTGACATGACGGTGTCCCAGATATTGCTGACCCAGCATGGCATCCCCGTGATGAATCTGTCCGATGGGAAGGCCTACTGCTTCAACCCCTCCCTTTCCACGTGGTGAGTAAGCCGGGGCTCGCTTGGCCTCTGGAGATCAGGGGGTCGTGCCTATGGCGGCGGTGCCCCTTCTCACCAGACATGCCAGGGGGCACAGCACAGGGGGCATGAGGTCGGCAGACTCCATGAGCCATTTCTCACTAATGCTGTGAGGTGGGTCAGGGACTTAAATCATTTTAAACTGCTCCCACCCTGGTCAGTGGCCAGCCTGGTCTGTGCAGCCAGATGAGGGGCGCCCTCTACTGCATTCCCCACCTGACCAAGTCCCTTCTGGGAAACACTAGCCATCTCTACCGTTTGTTGTTGGGTGCGAGACCTGCTAGCAATTGTGATGGCAGGTAAGGGATTGGGCCTCCCCCCTAGCTACGGGATGTTTTGGAGGAAGCAGAGCCTGTGAGATCTTGGATCAGTCATCTTATCTCTCAAATGGGGAGAACATTTGTACCACCTCTCTCATGGGGTTTATTGTGAGGAAATGCTTTACGAAGCCCGAGTGACCCTGTGTGGATGGGTCTAATGCAGGTACCCAGGGAGGAAAAGTGGGGGGTCTGTTGAAAACTGCTTCTTTTAGAGAGGCAGCTGTCAGGGGACTACCCTGGACTCCTTCTGGTGCCATTGGGCTGAAGCCTCACTTCCCACATTTCAGGGGGCTCGGGAATGGCTTTTCCTCCTTGCTGCACCAGGCCGTTGGGAAGGCAGTGGGGTCAGAGGGAAGGGCCCTGATGAAGAAATCCAAGGGCCTGGCTGCCAAGTGCCCCCTCCCTTATCATCCAGCCCTCTGCCCTTGGGCAGGACAGCTACCCCCTTCTTCCCTCGTCCCAAAGGGCAGCCACACTGTAGCATCCCCTGAGGCCACCCTGCGACATACCACTCCCAGCCAGGTTGGAGCCCCAGGCTTCCTGGCTTCTAGAAGCTGAAGCTGATCCCTGGAGTCTGACATGGCCCCACTGGGCTCTCCCACCTGCTGCAGCTTGGCAGCTTTTGGGTAGGGCACTGGCCCCTTTCTCACCCTGCTCAGGGCCCTGATGCCCACAGGAGAGGAGCCCCCATGATCCAAGCCCCGTGCCTCTTGTGACCCTCTGAAGCCGGGAGGACCAGTATTTACTGGCAGTGTCAGAGCCTCAGTCATTCTCAGGCCAGTTGGACTGCAATGTAGGGGGAATGCCAAGTGGAATAATATTAGATCCTGATGGCCTCCCCCAAACAGCCTGGCATTGCCACTTGGCCAGCCTTCAGACTGTCAACCCTTCAGTGGGTGTCTGGCCCTGCCCTCAGGAGAGCGAGTCATACTCTCTGGAACCTCCAAGGATTTGCAGCTAAGATCAGCGGATCAGCTTGAAGAGCCCGGGGTTCCCATGCTGGGTCAAAAGCAGAGGGTGGCTGTGGAGGAGACCCTGGCTGGGCAGCAGAGGCCGGACAGCCTGCGGAATGGTGCAGCGCCTTGCTAAGAAGGCCTAGGGGCCTCTTCCTGCCCAGGAGCTCTCAGTAGCCATCAGCTTGGGTGGCTTGCCAAAGGGGGAAGCCTCAGTGGAAGCAGCTGTCTTCCATGGGGCCAGGCTGGTCTCTGAGCCGCAGAGAAATGGGTGCTGAGGAGAGAATGGTCCCCCAGCCTCGGAGCCCCATAGTCCTCAGCCCCCCGAGGCTGCGTTCACAGGAACCGCCAGTCACCATCAGTGGAGGGACCATACCCAGGGACCGGACGTCCACAGTTCCTGACCATGAACAGAGCTGCAGAGCCCCTCGAGCCACCCTCGTGGCCTGGGGGGTCCTGAATCCACACGTCTCTTCTCTTCTCTTCTCCCTCCAGGAATCTGGTTTCTGACAAGCAGGATTCCTTAGCCCAGTGTGCAGACTACAGGAACAGCTTACCGTCCCAGGAAGCCATGCTGTGTTCGGGGCCGCTGGCTATCATCCAGGGACGCACGTCCAAGTATGTGCTGCGCCCAGACGGCGATGGAGGGAGGGGTGGAGGGTGAATGAGGGCATTCACGAGAGGTACCGCAAGAATTCAGATTCTGAGACTGGTCCTTAGGATTTAATACAGTTTATTAGAGTCACTTGGACAGGTAAAAGATCAGAAATGGGTAGAAGGATAAAAGTAAAATAGACTATCTAACTGCCATGTGGGTGCTCTCAGCCTGGCCTCCAGCAGCATCTTCCTTGGCCCATCACCAGAGCAGAGAGAGCCCCCACTTCCTCGATCGTCCCTCTTATCCTCTCTCTCGCTTCTGGGTCAGATTCAGAGTCGTGTCCAGACCAAGTTTGGAGGTCGCAGTCCTGTGACCTTCACGTAGGTGATGCAAACTCTCAAAGACTCGGGGCTCTCCCCTCTATTCAGACACCGAGAGCTTTCCGAAGGCCCAGGGCTGTGACTAGGTCACCCCTTACTCAGTAAAGGCCAGAGGCTCCCTACAGCCTTCAGAAGTGAACACAGATACTCTGTTTGGCCTTCAAGGCCCTCCGTGGTCTGGCCCCCTCCTCTTTTCTCCACTGCAGCCACTGTCCCCTGGCTTCCTTCAGATCCCGCCTTCTCCAGGAAGCCTTCCCCTCCCTTGTGGTTCCAGGGCCTCCTCTGGCCATTGTTTCTCCCAGAGTTTGTTTGGTGCTTCTTGGTTTGCTTCTTGTCTCCCCTTGAGGGCAGGGTTGCTCTTCTGCCTCTTGTGGTGGCCCCAGAGCCTAGCACAGTACCTGACACATAGTAGGTGTTTAATAAATGCTGAGGTCTCTGGGCAGCTCGCTAATCCTAGAATTCCGCCCTCCTGGTGCATCTTCTTTAGTGTCCTCCCCATCATCAAGCTGTGTCTCTTTTTCACGTGGAACCATTGTGGTCAGCCTGTCCTGGGCTCTCCCACAGCCAGGGGCCTTTGAGCCAGCAGCTCGCCCAAGCTGGGTCCTTTAAATATTTTTGTGTCACACGTACACGAGTGTGGCCCTTGGCCAGGTGTACATGGGTGTCCAGTGAAGCACCATGACCATGGGAGGAGAGGGGGACCCCTCTGCCCCAGCTCAGTAGGGTCTTGTCTTGCCACATTCACCGTGGTCTGGATTGGCTTAATGGAAGCCAGCCATGACGTTTGTCCTGCTCTCTGCTCCGGGGCCCCACCCCCTGCCCCCCACCTTGTCTTGTGTTTGGAGGGGCACAGCAGCTCAGAGCCAAGGTGAAGGGTCTCACTTGGCCTCCTGGCCCTTCTCTGCTGTCCGGCTGCCTGTCGGCTCACCACGCGCCTCCTCCTCCGTCTTGTCTTTGCAGTTCAGGAAGACAAGCGACTCGGTTGTTCTCTGTGCCTCATTTGGTCCAGCAAGAGACCACCTTGGCCTACCTGGAGAGCCAGATGGCAGCAGCGCTGACATTACAGTCCAGCCACGAGTATCGCCACTGGCTCCTCATCTATGCACGGTACCTCGTTAATGAAGGTGAGCTGGGGATCGGAGAGCCCCCGCGGGCCCCCAGCAGGCCATTCCGAGCCTCTCCTTCCCCCGAGGGGGGATGGGGGAAGGCGGCGGTCACCACAGGCCCGGGCTTCGCTCAGCACATCCTCCTTTCCCCGCAGGGTTTGAATATCGGCTACGAGAGTTATGCAAGGATCTGCTGGGCCCGGTCCATCACTCCACGGGCAGTCAGTGGGAATCTACAGTGGTGGTAAGGCTGCGTCTTCCTCCGTGCAGGGGCGGAGAGCCTGTAAAGCAGCGCGGGCAGCGGGAGGCCAGTGGGCAAACGAGCAGGGGTGCCGCCGGGCCCGTGGGCTCGCTGGGAAGGAAGTCTTTCTCTAAAATGAGAAGGCAGCAAAGAACCTGGGTTCAAGGCCCGTGACCTTCCCGAGCCTCCCTTTCATCATCACTGGAGTGAGGCGAAGCTGGGGCCCCTCCTGCTCATGAGCTCCTCTGTCTGGTCCTGTTAGAACCATTTGTTATGGCAGAGGCTAGCAGGCCCGAAGGCGGGAGGTCCTGGGTTCCAGTGTGGCCTCAGACACTTCCTAGCTGGGTGACTAGCCCTGGCCCAGCTGCCTTAGAAAGCTTCTCTCCCTCCGTGCCGTGGATGGCCGCCTGCTTCCTTAAATTGCCCGTGACTCCAGCTGGGAGCAGCTGGCACGCACGAGCTGGCGGGACTCAGAAATGCCGGGAATCTAGAATGTTGTGGTTGGTCTGACCAGCTGAAAAGGAACACGGTTTAGGGACGGGCCCCCCGCGGTCCCCAGGAGAAGCCGGGGCGGGGGGTCGTCTGGAGAAAAGATCGTTTCTGAGTCAGCCCAGCGAGCCCTACAGAGGCCAGGAAACAAAGGAGTGCCATGCGGACAGTGTGACAAGAGCCCGGGGAGCAGGAGGAGGGGGCTTCTGTTCTGGAGACCCCGTCCTAGGAGGGGTGCCGGGAGGCTGGACACGGCCCCTGTGCAAATACCGAGACAGAAACGAGGAAGGGCCTGCTCGCAGCGAGCCACGGGCCCTCGTGGCCCCAGGGGGAGGGCAGGGTTGGCTTCAGCCCCCTGGGCCCGGGTGGCTGTGGCGTGGGGTGTTGCTCCCCCTCGGGCCCGGGGTGCCTAGCAGACTGCTCAGGCTCCCGTGCCTGGGGCCCCTGGGGGAGGGCTTCCCCCCCACCTCCGCTCTCCTGTCTCCGTGTCCAGGGCTTACGGAAGCGAGAACTCCTCAAAGAGCTGCTCCCAGTCATCGGGCAGAACCTGCGCTTCCAGCGATTGTTCACGGAGTACCAGGAGCAGCTGGACATCCTGAAAGACAAGTAGCCGCCCCCGCTCTGTGGAGGTGGCCTGCTCCAGGAGGAGCGGCTCCTCGGCTCCAGCCTCCGACACAGCCGCGTCTCACCCGACGGACGGCCAGACGGCCGCCCTGCCCTCCCGATGCGAGCCAGTGGGAGGGCGTCGTCTTTGTCCAGGGAGACCGCGGCAGGCGCGTGACATCCAGACGTGCGGATGGCCCGGGCCTCCTTCCTCTCCGGAGCAAGGTCCCGGGACTGCGGGGAGGCCCGGGCCCCGGGAGACTCACCACGACTTGTTGGGGAGGCAGAGGGAGACGGCCACCTCCCTGCCCGGTGACCGGCACGGCTCTCTGGAGCCTGTCGGAGCCGGCGGCCGCGGGCAGGGCCGGGGCCCGTGAGCTCGGCAGGCTCCGGGGCCTGCCCTGTGGACGGCAGAGGCGCCAGCAGCCCAGAGACTCCCCCCGAGAGAAAGGCTGCGCTCCCCCTCGTGAGAGAGGACTTTTCTTGGCCAATAATCAGGATTTCCTATGGGGCACGTGGACACTTGTCACCCGTAGGACGTTGCAACTCTAATTATGACAGCTACGTTGCTCAGTAATTGTACCAAAATTAACCTGTCCTCATTTGGTTTTTAATTTTTCAATGTTTGTAAAAGAGACCGTTTTTCTGGGAAGGGACAAGGGGTGGGCGATTCTTTTTGTAAGTATAAAATAAATGAACAGCATTGGATACAAAACCGACCCCACTTCCAGCTGGCTCTTCCTGGCCCCCCGAGGCTGTCTCCTGTCCCTGGGAAGAAGGACAAGCAGGCAGGGCGAGGCACAGGGCCTGGGGGCCTCTCCGGTAGTCAGCGGGGTCAGCCGGGCTCTTCTCTGGGCTGGGTCTCCCTGGGCCCCCCGCCCCCCTACACACAATTCAGAATGTTGGGCCTGAGGAGCCCTGCTCAGACGCCTTCATTTTGCAGAGAAGGAGCCCGGGAGGCCCAGAGATGGGAGAGCTTTGTTCGAGGTCCCACAGCGAATCAGAGCCAGCCACGTGCCCAGGAGTCGAGGGCTTTAGCCCATGGCTGGCACACTTCCAGCCACAGAGCAGGATCTGGCCTCCACTAGCCCCAGGGCCAGCCTTCCCCAGAGCTGACCCGGCAGCATCTCCAAGTCCCGAGACAGCCGAGGCCTGCGAACCAGTGGCTGAAAAGAGTCCCAAAGACTCCCCTCCGTCACAAGGGTTGGGTCCAAGCCCAGGCTGGGCCTGTGCTGCCCGTCCAGGGGTGGCCGCTTCCTCGCTCCTCGGCCCAGAAGATTCTGGGGGCGTCTGTGCGGCTCCTTCCACTTCTGGACTCCCAAGAGAAGAAGCAGAGTCAGGTCAGTGAAACCTCGTGCCCAGCCTTGAAGGGGACGGGGCTGGCCCGCTCGGACCCAGCGGATGCCCAGGGCTTCCAGGGCCAACTCTTCCTCCCCCACCCCATCGACATCTGGCATCAGAGACTGAGGCCCCGATGTGATGGAGAGAACCCTGGCCTGAGGCAGGAGGCCTGGCCGGGAGGCTCCACCCAGGTTCTCGGTAGCTGTGTGACCCGGGGGCAGCCGGATGGCACAGTAGATATCGCACCAGGCACCGGCATGGGAGGACCTGGGTCCAAGTCTGACCCTGAGACGCTTCCTAGAGGTGTGACCCTGGACAAGTCACTTAATCCCCGTTTCCTAGCCTGTAACTGTACATAGTGCTGATTCTAAGACAGAAGGTGAGGGTCTTAAATAACAACAATAATAATAATAATAATAGTTCTTCCTCCGCCACCTCCTTGCAGAGCTACTTTGAAGGAAAGCCTTTTGTACCCTGTCACTTGTCACAGAAATGAGTCATTGGTCTTCCTGAATACGGGGTGATTATAATCATTTCCAGCGATGCTGGTGGAGGTGGTGATTCCCCCAAAGAAATGGATTTTGAATGGTAGGAGTTCAGTTTGGGGAGAGGCAGTGGGAGGCAGCTGCAGGGACCACCTAGGAAGTGCCAGACACAGGCCCACTCAGGAGAGGGCCCGGCCGAAGGATGGTTCTGGAATGGCTTCGGCCACCGGTAGGCCTACAGGAACCCTGGCTAGCCCAGCTGGCCAGGAGGCTGCTTTCCAGGAGCTTCCAGGTCCAAACCCACAGTGGGTGGGCGGGCGGGCGGGCAGACGGGCACCTTTGGTCACTAAAGATGGCCTAAGAGGCGGCGGGAGCTCCAGAGGGCAGCTCATGAAGAGTTGAGACCTAGAGCCCTGGAGATCTCACTGACAGAAAGAGAAGGGGCGGATCTGGGAGCATTTCCCTTCGGGGGCACCTCGTCCTCCTCAGATCTGCCTTGAGACTCTCTAGCCTGGTGGTCAGCAGCCCGAGTTCTCGTCCTGCCCTTGCAGGCGCACAGTCATGGTGTGACTTGGGGAAGGGCCCTCTCTAGGCTTCCCTCGCCTTCCTCCACGTGAAATAAGAAATCTGGAGATCTTCAGGCAGGGTCCCATGACTTAAAACATAGAGTAGAGGAAAAGGAACAAAGGTCAAAGCGGGAGAAGTGAACAAAAAGGCTCCTGCTGGGTGCTCGTTCTCGAGGGCCTCGCTCCCCTGGGGAAGGCAGCTCATAAAAGGAGGCTCCCTAGCAGGGGGCAGAGCCCCACAGGAGCAGAGGGCAGAGCCCCAGGGTCCTCGGGTCGAGTCAGAAAGGTCCAGAACGAGGGCAAGGCCTGGTGGCCCCCATTTCATCAGAAGGAACAATGGGTAAATCCCAGGACATCCAAACAATGGTGAATAGTGTTGCCAGCGAATGGGGCCAGCATCGGGGCATCGACTTGCCACGCTAGCTAATGCCGCCAATCACAACTAGCGCTCTTGAGGCAGAGCCAAGATGGCGGCACAGTAGCTGCAAAAGCTGGAGCTGCTCCGAGAACTAGACCAGCCAACAACCAGGGCGCTTTTGTCCAGATTCATTCCCCCAGAGCCAAGTCCCATCCCCTCCCTCCTGGCTCCAGCCACATTCCCAGGTCCAGACTTCCCAAATCCCAGAATGCATTCAGTTCCTTGAGCATCCATCAAGGGCCAAGAGAATCCAGGCTGGCTGGCTAAGGTTAGCCACGTGACTTCTAGTCCAACATCAACGGAGGAAGGAGGTAAGAGCCGTTCAGTCATTTAGTCATGATGGGCTCTACTTGGCTGACATCTGTTTCCTTTTCCAGTTCATTTGACAGATAAGGAAACTGAAGTAAACGGGGTAAAGTGACTTGTCCAGGGCCATATAGCTAGTGATGATCTGAATCTGGATTTGAACTCAGGAAAAAGTCTTCCTGACTTCAGACCCAGATCTCTTTCCAGTGCACAATTCAACTCTAAGGGTCTGAGGCAGGATTCAAACTCGGTTCCGCTCATTCTTGGGTCAGGTACTATGCAACCTCTCCACATGGCCCCAAGGTAAGTTTAATAGAAAGGAGAGAGGGACAGGGAAGATGGGAGACATCCAGACCAAATCTTTAACACTATTTTGGGGAATGAGACTATTTCTAGGGGGTGCCAGCCCCCAGGGCATTCCTCCTGCTTAATGCCTGGCCCCACAGCCGCCCTTAAACCAGGCCCTTTCCGAGTCCATGTCGATGCTCCTTGAGCTCCCTGACTTCCAGTCCCTAAATCATCTCGGTGACCTCTTTCTCCACTCAGTCCATCAGTCACTCCCAGGGATGGCCGGAAACCTAGATCTGGTCATCTCTTCACTTACATCCTCAAGGCCCCGAATTTCCTCACGGCTCATCTCTCCGTCCATCCCTCCTTTTGTCTCACTCCTCCTAAAAACCTCCTGGGCCTCCTCTGTCCCCAAGTTGTCCTTGAGGCCGTCCCCCTCGTTTCCCTTCCCTCTCATCCTCCCTGTCTGCTCTGCCAACAACAATGGACATCGAGCACAAATGGCAGAAGGGATCCCCAAGGAAGAGGGTGCTTAGTTGTCATGGATGGATTTAAGTTAGGAATCCCCAAAGGACTACCTTCTCGGGTCCTGAGAGAACTGGCAAATGGGATTGCTAAGCCGATGCCAGCCATATAGCAAAGATCAGAAGAAACACGTCTCTTTGGCAGACAGACGGCCCTGCGTCCAGAGAAGCATTTGATCCCGTGTCCAGGTTTGTTTTTCTGCGAATGATTACTTAAGTAATGTTTATAAAGCACCTACTATGTGCCAGGCACTGTGCACACTGGGAACAATCCCTGCCCTGAAAGAGCTCCCCGTCTGATTGGGGAGAAAACACAACCGCATATGCATTGAGGGGAAAAGCAAGTGTCTTCTGGGCAGGCAGTACCACGAGGTTAGCTTTTGTCCCCAAAAGCTGGGTTGGATAAACAGAGGACACACTTGGGGAGGTAAGGCTTGGCGTCATTGATTCATCCTCATGCAGAGGTGCCACACTCGCCCACCAGTGAATACACAGGAAGGGTTAGTGGATTCGAAGAAGAGAAACTTGTTATCAGATAAAAATGAAATTGTAAGAAGTTAGTGCAGCAGAAATGTAGAGGCTAAACTGGGAAGAGTACAATTAAAGAGGCGCCCCTTTCCTCCTCCCTAGGCTGTCCTGAGCCCTGCATGTCTGCCAGTCGTTGCCTGGGCTCCATGAGTTTGCCCAACTGGGCCCAGCTCGTCCATGTGTCTGTCTGTCTGTGCCCAGCCCCTTCCTCCCCAGACTGCCCTGACCTCTGCAGATCTGCCAATCTGTCCGATTGCCATGAGTTTGCCCAGCTATGTCCGGTCCCTCTCACGTCAGTCTCCCTGTGTCCAGCCCCTTCCCAGGTTCATCTGTCTGTACCCTGCCCCTCCATGAGTCTGTCCATCTATGCTTGGGTCCTTCCCATGTCCATCATCTGTGTCCTCTGCCCCCCCCTCTCAGTCTGCCATGCCGGGTCTCCAGGTGTCTTCCCAGCTTCCCAGTTTCTCTCTGTTCTGTCCGGGCAGTCCTCACCCCCTCCCTGCCCTGGAGCCTTCTCCCAGGCCCCCACATGGGTCTGTTGACCCTTTCCTGGGTTGGGGAATTCGTCCTGCCCTGCCACATGGCTTCTGCCCCCACATGTTGCCTGCCAGCTCTGTCTGCTCCACTCTCACTTCCCCCTCGAGGTCTACCCCAGCTGCCAGCGGGGTACCTGGTGGCTCACTCAGGCTGCCGTTGTGGTTTTAACCCCTCCCCATCCCCAAAGCTTATAGAAGATGGCCTCGGAGAGAGGAGGACGTTTATAGAAAAGCTCTGTGGGGGCAGGGCATCTCAGACTCTGGGTCCACTTTGAGATTAATTAAAAACTTAAGGCAGGGGGCAAAGGGATGGCATAGAGAGCCAGCCCTGAAGTTGGGAAGTCCTGGGTTCAGACACTTCCTAGCCGTGTGACCCTGGGCAAGTCATTGAGCTGCAGTTGCATAGCCCTTTTACTGCTCTTCTTCCTTGGCACTGATACTTGTCTGTTCTAAGACAGGAAGTAAAGGTTTAAAAAAATTTTAGGAAAGAAAGGAAATTCTACTTAGAGATTCTGAATTTAAGCTAGAGAGGTCGAAAAGCAGACATTACCAAGGAGGCGCCTCACGCCTAGCTAGGCTGGGGGTGGGAAGATGACGTCTGTGGTCCACTGTGACCCCAGGGCTGCCATCCACATCTGTAACTTGCCCTGGGATATCCCTGGAGCCGCCTGTGAGGGACCTCCGTTCCAGAGGGGGGGACAGGCTTAGCAGACCCTTCCCAGGCAGAGGGTCAGCCCACATCCTTCCAGGATCCAGCCAATAGTGAGCATTCTGGGGACGTGGACTCCGAGGCCATTCAAGGCAAGCCTCTCTAGGCGTAGTCCTCAGCCACAGACGGTAGAAGAGCTCTTCGCCCTCGGGGATCTCGTGTGGGATGACACGGGTTCGAGGCACGTGCTGCCACACACAGTCTGGGAAAGTGGGGAGCTGGCGGGGCAGAGCCCAAGGCAAGGAAGTCCTCTGGGGATGGGCGTAGATGATGGAGGTAGAAGGACTTTCTGGCAAATAGAGTAGAAGTCTGGCGAGAGGTGCAAAGGCGATGGCTGTGTGAGATCTCCTTCTTGAGAATGAAAGAAAGAAAGAACAAAGCTTTCATTTACCAAAGACGCATGCAAAGCGCTGTACTCGGCTTTGGGGACAGGAAGAAGCTCAGGTCCTGATGGGGAGACGGCAATCGGTTCCATCAATCAACGTTTATTTAGTGCTTATGTATGTGCCAGGCACTGTGCCAAGTACCAATGACGGGCAGAGGCCAAGAGCCCCTGCGCTCAAGGAACTTTCTAATGGGGGAAACAACATGCAGACAGATCTGTACAAAGCAAGTTATAGACGGGATAAATGGGATCGTTAACAGAGAGAAGGCACCAGAACTAAGAGGTTAAACTTAGGGAAGGCAACATTTTGGTTGGGACTTAAAAGAAGCCGGAGGTCAGAGTGGAGGAGAGGAACAGACACGCAGGGAAGTGGAAGAGGACAAGTCGAGGAGCCATGCGGGACAACCCTGGATGGTTAGAAGAGGGGCGTCGCTTGGAGAAGTCCCTTTCGTGGGCAGCAGCAAAGCAGACAGTCCTGCTTCTTCTTGGATGGCTTTTCCTCTGATAAAATCCTCAGTTCCTGGTGCGGACCGAAGCCTTTGATGGCCAGAACTTTGGCCTCAGGGCGGCTTCCCAGGACAATATCTGCGGGCTCTGGGCTGGAAGCCTGGCTGTTCCCAAGCCTTACACTTGGCACACTCCCATATAGTCATACTATCTAATGCCAATGATTGCTGTTATTATTTTTTAAGCCTTGGAATCAAGCAGAAGAGCGGTAAGGGTAGGCAATGGGGGTTAAGTGACTTGTCCAGGGTCACCCAGCTGGGAAGTGTCTGAGGTCACATTTGAACCCAGGACCTCCCACCTCTAGACCTGGTTCTCCATCCACTGAGCCACCAAGCTACCCCATATTCCTGTTATTATTTAGGATTGTGTTGGGCTTGGGCTGTCTCCATCATGGTCTGAAGGGGAACGGTGGTCATGGCGCTCTCACTTGCCCTCATCCTTGGCCAGGCTGTTTTGCCTGACCCATGGATGGCGGTGGGTTGGCACTGGCAGAGACATGAGAATACCAATAAGACAGTTGGAGAAATGAATGGCAAATACATCAGTGGTGAAATGCTCTTTGTAGTCGGGCACAAGTAAAGAGCGAAACACTGAGTTAAAGAGGAAATCTAGACAGAAGGGAGGCCGCCATTGACTGCCAATGCAGCTGTGCCAAAGTTCCTAGTGGGTAAAACACTCAGAAAGGGGAACCAGGGACCGAGAGAAAAATGGGTTACGAGTTCAAGTCTAAGGGAAGGAGAGCAAAAGGCGAGAAGAAAGACAAAGACAAAGAAAGTTCCGACATGAGGTAGTCAGACAGGGAGGAAGCTCTGGTGGATAAGAGCTTAACCCTTAACTGACATACTAGTGTTTTTATTGGGGTTACAACAGTGTAGGGGCAAGGGAGAAGGATCATTAGACAAGTGGCCCGATACATGGACATTACCAGGTCATCATCAGGAGCTACAAACTGCTGGAACCCAGATCAGGAATCCCCATGGCCTGAGGTAGCTAAGTTTGCTGGATGCGTATGTTAATTGATTATTATTGGTAAACCAAGGCGGCTGAGTGTAATCTCTGGGAAGGGCTAGGAATTTGGCCAGGTTGAGGTTCAGTTGAACTCAAGGTTACAGAAACCAATCTTAAGAGTCAATTTCTTGAGTGCTCCTAAAACAATATCAGATTGAATAAGCCTGGACTCCTACAGCCGAGACGGAATCTCCATAGGAAGGTCTGTGGACGCCGTCGAAAGCTAAAAATTAAGGAAGGAGTTTCCTTTTTTGGGGATCGATTTTCAGGGCTGAAGTGATGCTGGAGGATGGGCAAAGCAACAGGTTTGACTCTGTCTGCCTTTACCTTCTATAGCAGAGGTTGGCAACTTTTTTGGCCGTGAGAGCCATAAACGCCACATTTTTTAAAATGTAATTTCGTGAGAGCCGTGCAGTGCTCACAGTGCCGCTCCTGTAACAGCACCGGGAAAAAAAAAAAAAGGACTTTATGGCTCCTGCAGAAAGAGCCAGATATGGCTCAAGAACCAGACGTTGCCGACCCCTGTTCTAGAGCAAGGAAGGGGGGAATCACTGTTAGTATAGTGGATGGAGTACAGGCCTGGAGACAGGAGGACCTGGGTTCAAATCTGGCCTCAAACACTTCTTAGCTGAGTGACCCTGGGCAAGTCACTTAACTCCAGGTATCTAGCCCTTGCTATTCTTCTGTCTTAGAGTTGTTAGCAGGGCAGCAGGTAAGAGTTAAAAAACAAAAACAAAAGAAGTGAATGGGCATGTGGTAGGAGTGATCCAGAGGGAGATGCTTCCTACCAGCAATGTCCTAGGTTCAGAAGAATAAGAGGTAACATTTACCTAGTAATGATAGCTATTCTATAAGGCTTGCTTTACTATTATTGCTTCATTCCTCACAATCTAGGTGCTATTATACCCATTTCACAGATGAAAGGGGAAAAGGAAAAGGGTAAGCAAGTGTCCACTGTGTGCCAGGCATATGTGCTAGATGGGTGTTTTTACAAATATGAGGATCTCATTTGATCCTCATGACCATTCTATTTCTATTTTATAGTTGAGGAAACTGAGGCAAGCAGGTCTTTAAGTGACTTGCTCTAGGTCACACAGCCTAGTAAGAATCTGAGATAGGATTTGCACTTGGGTCTTCCTGATTCCAAGAATCCACTCGGTGCACCTTCCCACTTGACTACTGCTGGATTAAAACAGGAAGCTGGTCCTTATATTTCAATAAAATGTATTAGGATGACTTGGGATAGGTAGAAGATGAGAGAGAGACATGGAAAAGGGGCCCTGGTCTCACTCTCCACGTGGCTCTTCCAGCAGAGACTTGGCGCAGAAGTTCCTTGGCAGAACACCAGAGACCCTTTTTATTACCTCCTGGCTCTACCTGGCCTGGCCTTCGGGTCAAGTTCTGGCTCCCGCCAGGTGCCATGTCACCTGCGTGACCTCAGAAAGCGAAGAAGGTAAATATCCTTCTCACACTGCTGAAGAGTAGATCTTGGGGGCAGCTGGGTGTCTCAGTGGATAGAGAGCCAGGCCTAGAGACGTGAGGGCCTGGTTCAAATGTGGCCTCAGATACTCTCTATCTGTGTGACCCTGGGCAAGTCACTTGACCTCCATTGCCTAGCCCTTACTGTTCTTCTGCTTTGGAACCAATACATAGTACTGAGTTTAAGACAGAAGGTGAGGATTATTTGTTTGTTTAAGAAGATTTCCTCCTTATACGCCCAGTCAAATAACCCAAATGAGATCTAACCTTCAATTCAACAAGATGGCATTCCATAATTTGCTCCTTACAGAATCATCCTAGAAATATGTCAGTGTTTAAAAGATGGCCCTTGTTTAATGGAGAAGCCTGAGGTCTTAGAAGACCTTAGTCATTTCTCTGAGGCAATCTAGCCATCTCTCTTCCTCTGATTCCATTTGGGGCTCTGCTCTGAAGACTGTGACCCTGGCTTCAAGACAAATTATGGGTTTGGGTCAGCCAACATTCGAAAATCATAGCTCAGGAGCCCCCATCAATGGTTTTCTTCCAAGGCTTCCAGAGCGGCCAAATTCCATTCACCCACCGGGATCATACCCAGCTGTGTGCTTCCAGGTTGCAGGGGGTAATACTGAGGCCTCTCATGGCCCATCTATAATGGCTCAGCTTGTGGAGGTCACTTTTCCTGTGCCTTCCGCTGGTAGTCCAAGCTGTACAAATATGGTGCCCGTGCTTGAAGTCCCAGCACTACCTTTGTAGATTCCTAGAGACCTTGGGCAGGCCATTTGTTCCCACTGGCTCCAGCTGTGGGCTCTAGCTGAACAGGGCAGATTGTCAGTGTGCTGCTGGAGACCAAATTGCCTGCATCTGCTGGAGGAGAAGGAGGCCCATTCCAAAACTGGCTCAACATGCCAGGAAGAGACCTCAAAAAGAAGGCAGAGTATGTGCTGCCTCTTGGACTGGGGATGCTGGCTCGCCAGCAGCCAAATAGCCCCTTTGCGATTGGATAGTCGCTCAACCCAAATGGGGATGCTTTCACCGATGAGCAGGAGAAGCCTAAGGCTCTATTGGCGAGGGGACAAATGCATTGAACTGTCTGTTCTTGGAAGCCAAACATTTCTCAGTGACTGCAATTCATTTCAGACATTTCATGTATGCGTAGAGCCCACCCGTCTTTAACCTTTGGGACTTTAATGTTCTCTCTCTACAAAGAAGGAGCTTTCCTGACCATGCAGAGTGTGTGTGTGTGTGTCTGTCTGTTTGTCTGTCTGTCTTTGCTTCTATGGAGAATTGATGTGATTGAAACATCTACTTTGCCAAGGAGGGGAAAAAAGGCATTTTCCAGTGAAGAAATAAAACCTTTCCTAAAAAAAGTTCGGTCTCTTTGAGAGGTGTAAAAACTCCTGATAATGGACATCACAAAGTGAAGAGTTTAATTACCAATAAGAATTAGACTTGGTCAGTCACAGAGGCAGTGAGTGGCAAAGGCAGGGCTTGAGGCAGTGTTTCACTTGGCCCCATGCCCTATGCTCTATTCATCATGCCACACTGCCCTAGACTGTGAGCTCAGTACATTAACGGACCCTTGAAATGGAAACCACCTCCAAAGATACCCAAGAATGTGGTCAAAAGCAAAAAAGATGGGAGCCATGAATGGACTCCTTTTCTTTGGAAGGAAAGGCTCAGGGGACTGGACCCCACTCAGGCTAGGGTCCTCCCTTTTAAATCCCTCAACAAGCCACCCCCTTAATGGTGAGACATGAATGAACCATGGCCACCCTCCAAAAAATGCTCGTTTGTTCCTACCATTGTGCTCACTCATTCTGTGCCCTTCCAAAACTTATTTTCATTAGGCCAGATCTCTGCCAGGTGGGAGTTTGTTCCTACAGACGCTGTTCCAAGACCCATGTTCCTGTGTCCTGTCTATGGGAAAATTCAATGACCATTTTTTCTGTAATCATAAGTAGCTCGTAATTAGATCTCATGACTTGAGACTGCATGCCTAAAACCAGAAATAAAACAGGATTTTGTTGGGGGGGGGGGCAAATCCAGAGATCTCGGCAGCCTGCAGGGCCCCTTGGCCCTCTGGAGGTTTTGATGCTTGGCTGGATCTGAGGGACCCTCCAATGTGGGGGACCCTCCCCACCAGAGCACATTGGACTCCATCTACACCCTCTCCATCTGGGTGACTCTTGTCTGGATCTTTCCATTATTTATCCACTGCCCTTGGGCCTTTCCAACACAGTGTAGTAGAAAGTTAGTCTGTCAATGAACACGTAGTAAGGGGGCAGTTAGGTGGCACAGTGTGACTTGGGTTTGAATCTGGGCTCAGACATTTCCTGGCTCTGTGACCCTGGGCGAGTCATTTAACCCCAGTTGCCTAGCCTTTGCAGCTCTTTTGCTTTAGAATCAATACTTACTACTGATTTTAAAACAGGAGGTAAGAGTCTTTAAAAAAAAAAAAAAAAGAGGAGGAGGAGAAGCAACAAGATTATAAAGAGCTTTGAATGCCAAACGGCTCCTGGAGACGATAAGGAGTCCTGAAGTTTATTGAGTAGGGGCTGACATGGTCAGCTCTGCACTTTGGGAATATCCTTTGGTGGCTGAATGGAGGATGGAATGGAGTGGGGAGAGTCTGGAGGCAGGCAGAGCCCCCAGCAGCTACTGCAGTAGTCCGGGTGTGAGAGGATGAGGGTCTGCATCAGGGTACAAGTAGAGTCAGGAGAAGGGTGTGGGTTTGAGAGATGTTAATGAAGGTAAAATGAATTGTCCTTGGCACCAGATTGGATGGAGGATAAGGGGTGCCCTCAGCGGTCACGGGGACACTTGGAAGAATGGGGAAGATCACGAGTTCAGTTTTGGACATAATGAGTTTGAGATGCCTTCAGGCGTCTCGAGCTGTCCACTGGGCAAGTAGAAGTTTGAAATGAGAGACTGGGATGGGGTCAGTGGATCCGGGTATCATCCGCATAGAAGGCGATGAATCTTTCTGCAAAGCTTTTATTAAGTTCTTACGGTGTGCATAGTGGGGGATAGTGAGACCGCCCTTGCGCTCAAGGAGCTGAAGGCTCCATGAATGGTGATGGTTTGACCTCCCTGTCACATAGTGCCTCCTCCCTCATAGAGATGCTCATTCAGTCCATGACAGCTGATGGGCTCACCAAGCAAGAGAGTTTAGAGGAAGAAGAGAAGATGCTTAACCACCCATGTTAGCAGGTACAGCCCAGGTGAAGGTCCAGCAAAGGGGACTGAGAAGGAGGAGCAGGAGAGAGGGCGGCCTGAAAACCTAGAGCAGTGATTCCCAAAGTGGGCGCCACCGCCCCCTGGTGGGTGCTGCAGCGATCCAGGAGGGCGGTGATGGCCACAGGGGGATTTGGGGGCAGTGAATAACTGTAAAGGGGTGGTGATAGTATGTGATGGGGCGCTAAGTCATATTTTTTCGGAAAGGGGGCGCTGGGCCAAAAAAGTTTGGGAACCCCTGGGCTAGAGAGAAGAGAGGCTCCAAGAGAAGACAGTGATGGGCACTGCCAAGGGCTGCAGAATGGTCAAGGACAAGGAGCTTTGAGAGAAGGCCATTGGATTTGGCAACTAAGGTCATAGTGACTTTGGAGAGAGGAATTTCTGGAGAGTGATGAAGGTAGAAATCGGCCTTGAGAATTAAGAAGTGAGAAGGAAGGAAATGGAGGTATTGATTATAGACGACCTCCTCTAGGAGTTTAGCTACCAAAGGGAGGAGAGACAAGGGGACACCAGCTAGAAGGGATGGACAGAGAAGTGAAGGTTTTCTGTTTTTGAACTCTTAGAACTTTCTCTCTTGGAACACTAAGAATTGATTCCAAGACAGAAAAGCAATAAGGGTTAGGCAGTTAGGGTTAAGTGACCTGCCCAGGGGCACATAGCTAGGAAGTGTCCGAGGCTAGATTTGAATCCAGGATCTCCCATCTCCAGGTCCGGCTCTTCACCCATTGAACCACCTGAGTTGGGGGTTTTTAAGGATGGGAGAGACTTAGGCAGGTTTGAGGACAGCAAGGAAGGAGGAAGAGACAGCGTTTTTAGAGTTGCTTTCATAGAGCTCCTGTGGGTATCTTGGTAGGTAGGCTCCTCCCTCGTGTTTTAGCTGTTTTAATTATTTTAAAGAGAATTTCTCTAGCCCTTTCTGATGGCTTTTATATATCACAGACAGCAGTCTTTCCCAGTTTTTCACTTTGCCCGCTGACTTGTCTGTATCTGGACAGATTTCATTTGTGATTTCTTAAAAGATGGCATCCAGGTTTTTCAGTTCCATCATGATTTTCAGATACTCAGATGATTCTGCAGTTCTCTCTCCTTGACCTGTTTTCTAGGTTAGCTGTTTTTGATACTAGATATCTCCCATGTTCTCGACACCAATCACATTTAGGTATCTCCTATCTTCTACATGCCCATTATGCTCTAGATACCTCCCACATGCCTGTTACATGTTACATACCTTCTGTATGCTAGACGCCTGCCACGTTCTAGGTATTTCCTATCTTCTAAATGCCCATTATGCTCTAGATACCTCCCACATGCCTGTTACGTTCTTTTATTACCTTCCATATCCTAGACACCTGCCATGTTCTAGATATCTAAATATCCATCACATTCCAAGGGACAATGGTAAATTGGGGGTTTCACAATACAAGTTGTTATTTCCCTGGAGTTCAAATCCGGCCTCAGACACTTCTTAGCTGTGTGACCCTGGGCAAGTCACTTGACCTCCATTGCCCACCCTTACCACTCTTCTGCCTTGGAATCAATAGGGAGTATTGACTCCAAGACAGAAGGTGAGGTTTTTTTTTTTAAAAAACAAACAAACAAACAAAAAACAAGTCATGCCCCCCTTCTAGTCAGAGACATTCCACCATTGCCTAGAACAAGGGTCAAAGGGCAGGGTGCCTGGGAGAGTCTGAGAGTGGCCCCCCTGTTATGAATGGTAGAGGGGAAGCAAGGGGCCTAAGCATGGACAGTTGGCTCCCCATCATTGATAGTTAGCCAGAAGATGGCTTTGGCAACATCTCACGACAGAAAAAGCTACGCACTTTCCCACATTGTCATGTCTTTCAAGTCCTATATGTGGCTGTGGGCTCCAGTGGCCTTCTTCTTTTGGAGAAGCCAGGCTCTTGAACAGTTTCATTTCTGGAAAAGAAAACTGGGAAATCTAGAACCAAATTCTTAAATAAGAACTGACTGACTCTTGGGATATTTGCTCCCAAGTACAGACAAGACTAAGTTACGCCGTCAGCCCCAGCAGAGATTCAGTCATTCTGGCCTGATTGAGATGTTCTGTTGGTCCTTAGAAATGACTTGCTCCTGGTGCTTAGAACAACACTAAAAGGTAACCTCATTAGCTAGCTTTTAACATTTTACTATTTCTATTAAAGTCCTCTTGTAGCGAGTATAATCTCTCCAAGCCATACTTGCTAAGTAAATACAGTTTACCTAACCATACCAAAGTAGTTACACAGTAAAAGCAACATTAAAAAATAGATACATGCTGAGCTACATAAAAGCAAAAATCCCCCCAGGTTAGTCAAGATGCGTAAATCTGGAAATGACCCCACTCACCACTGGGGAAAGAAAGGAAAAAACAAAACAAAAACATTACCTGATGCCGAATAAACATTCTAATTGCGTATCCTATTATAAAACCAAAACAACATTAAACATGCTAGCATGACTCAGTTCGGAAACAATTTTTGAATTAAATTTAAAATTCTCAAACTTAAAAATTAAATTCACAATTAAACGTTTTACTTCTCACTTCCCCTTGTGGACATTGAGATACTAATTCCACGTTTTCATTTCCCCCTTCTAGAGAATGAGAGGCTGTGAATTTAAAAACAGCATCTTTTCATTTGCTTTAACTACTTCTTTAATAAGCAGGACCAGCGTCCAATGGAGTGGCCATTTCTCTCACATTAACCACTACTTAAAAAATAGATTTCAGAACCCTTGAGCTCTCGTGCACTTTCAGGATGTGCTTTCTCTGTTCTGTGTGGCTCGATCCCAAATTAAACACCACATCCGAGTGAGTGGATGTCTATTTGAGATAACAAGATCATTTTTTCCTAGTGATAACTCAAACTCAGTGTTCATCCACTTGATCGTTTGAATGGTTAAAATTCTACGTATATTCACTTCTTGCCTATGTTAGCCTATCTGCGAGTACATCACCTTTCATGATTGCAGAAAACTTGCCAAAATGGGAGAAAAGAGAGACATAACTAAAATAAGGGAGAAATGCTCCTGTAATTGGGCGTATTCATGCCAGATAGAAGTTGACAATGATGTACAGCCATATGTGAAATCTTCCAGGTTTCATTCTAGGTGTGAAGAGTGAATCAAACTTTCTTTGTCTATTAACCAGCAACTTTTAAATTAATCAATTAATTAAATAAATTTAAATTAATCAATCAAAAACTTAAACACCTCTACTTAACACTAAGTAAGAGTGTTTGTAAGTCACTTGCTAAAAGTGGGTGACGACCCCAAAGGCAACTGCCCTGCCCTGGGCAGTGCTAGGCAAATTGAAAGACTGCAATTGGTTCCCATAAAGTGGAGGAAGGGATAGGAAGTGATGTGGGAAAAGGACTATAAAAAGTCTTGAACTTCCTGTGGGGGGTGGGGGGAACTTCTCCTTTGGGCTTCGGCTTCCCTTTTGGATCCTGGCTTTGGACTGCTTCTTTGGAGGACTTCTCCTGGGGACTTTGCCTTCAGAGACTCTGCGTCGGCTTGCTGGGTGAGTAGCTGGCCTTCCTTTCCTGGCTTCTGGAGAGATTGGTTCTGGAGAGGCTTTCCTTTCCTGGCTTCTGGAGAGGCTTTCCTTTCTTGGAGGAGGCTGCACGGGTGGAACCCTTGCTGAGGACACCACTGGCTCCTTTGGCTGAAGGTTACCAGCTCAGCCAGATACCGGAGCAACATTTAGTGTGATAGGCTAGACATTTTCTCTACCCTCTTCTTACATATCTCCACTTTTACTCTTTCCACCTCTTTGTAAATAAAGCTACTGGATTTTGACTTAAGCTATGATATTTTTAAATTCAATGAACACAATATTACTTCAGAATTCTCACATTAGCATAAAAACCTAAATTTTTATATTCTTACATAGGGAAGCCGGCCAAGCACCCTTCTCAGCTCCCCCGTGTTATGGAACCGTATGTGCAGCTACCAGAAGACACCCCGTTGAACTGCTGGCACCACAGGCCCATCTGTTCCATGGCATTCCTGCTCCTTACATTCTCTACAACTTAACCTCAAATGGCAGTTCTCCCCAATCTTGCTTAGGATTGACTATAACTACCTCCTCTTGTTGCAGCTGTATCTATAAAAATGATCAGGCTTTCACGAGCCTTTCCTAAATCTTCTGCCATCCAATTAAGAAATAATTATATTCTGTAATTCTTCACAGATCCTGAACGTAGATGAGCACACTGGACAACTTGTTGTAAATCTCCAAGTTAACAGGTATTAAATTATAGGAAGCCTCATACAAAGTAAACAGGCCTGAGCTGAAAATTTCCTCTTCTTGTTAGTGATGAGGCTTGGCTCTCTCCCTTTCTGCCTTTTCGAGTTTCTGGCTTAGAAGAGCTGTCTGTCTTAAAAGGGCCCTTGCTCAGGGACACATATTGAAAGAAACCTAATGGACACTAGAAGGGAGAACAGAGAGGATCTTTAGCCACGTTCGGGGTCTTTGGAGACTTGGGGAAGTCCTTCCCATTTGGCTGTCAGGTTCCTCGTACGGATGTCCTTGATGGGCTCCATCTTCAGGTTCAAGGCTGTAGGGTAACCTTGTTGGGACTCCCTGGGAAATGTCTGGGAAATGGAATAGGTAGGGCTCTGGGGCCTGGAGGAGTTCTCTTTGTGCCTCTCTCTCACCTGGGGCTCCCCAAGAAAGCTTGCCTCAGCATCAGCTACACCCCAGAGGGTCCTCTTTGGTTAAGCAGAAGCCACTTCCAAGAGGAACTTGGGCTATTTGGTGAAATCGCTTGGGGTTTTTGACTGTTAGTTACAAAGTAATTTCCCAAATATTTCTGGTCCATTTGCAATACCCAGTCAGGTCTGCAGTTTGCCCAATCTAAATTAACTTTTTTTAACACTCTGCAACACCTATGTGGAAGTCAGAGAAGTCCAGTGTTCTCTAGGAAGAACAAGTAATAGCTTAAATTCTGAAATCCCAGCATTCAAATCTAGAGTTAGTACCAAGGATAAAAATGTATATCATTACTGCTCTCATCTAAAAAATAAACCTTTACCTTCCGTCTTAGAATCAATCCAAGCAAAAGAGCAGTAAGGACAGAGCACTGGTTGTGCAATGACTGGCCCAGTCACACAGCTGGGAAATGTCTCTCTGAGGCCAAATTAGAACTCATTCAATCCACTGAGCCACCTAGCGGCCCCCATTATTGACATCATTTGAAAAATCAACCATGCTGATGCCAGAAGCTATCAGGGAAACACTAAAATCCAGTGCCATCAATCCTGGGCCTTTCCTTTGGCTCCCGCTGGAGATTGGTACCCACCTCACAAGTTCTATATGCTCAGCTGTTGGGCAATCACCAGTTAGCATGCTTTCAAGCATTATTGGCTGACATTTAAACAGCAATTATTTACGGTTATTAGAGAGAAACCTCCCTCGAAGAAATACGTTAGAATTACAACATGGCCCAAACCCCAGAAGAAGCTTTAAAAATGTCTACGCCCATTTTCACCAAGAAAATCTTCAGTTACAGCATTTCCTAGCAGGAGGAACTTTCCTCTATTTTAATTGATCCAAAGCAGTCACTCAAATTTAGATGAACCACATTGGGGTTTAATATCCTGGATTCCAGCACTCCAGCCTGACTCCCATTCAGAGCTTCAGCCAACCGTCCAATGAGGTCGCTTCTTCCCCACTGCTGTGTGCATCTCTCTCGTGTACCACCCCATCCTCTCTCCAACTTCCTCTAGGGGAAGGGTGGGAATGTCACAGACATCTGAATGAGTGTGGGGTTGACAACCAGGCTGAACTCAACTCCATTTTGGCCCAAGTGCTTAAGGCCACCTTTAGGTAACTTCTGCCAATTATCTCAACACCTCCAGGGCTTATGGGGAGAGTGAGCCTGATTCCTGAGGAGCCCATGCCTGAAGAATTACAAAGCACCCCAATAAATTTGAAGAGATTTGTGACTGTGATTGATGGCTGGGGGGCAGCTCAAAGGTAGAAGTCTGCCCCAGAATACAAAAGGATGGAGGTTATAAGTGTTTCACAAGAGAGCTGGTTACCTAACAGAAAACTGGGGGAACGGGGCATGTGACTTCCAGGACAGGTGGCTCCGGGGGAAGGTTGACAAAGTTGTCTTCATCCATTTATTGGTGGTTTTCAGAGATGGTCTCTGGCCAGCCCAGATCCTGAGTCTAGAGAAATTCTTGGGGTATCCCTGGGTTTCCTGCATCCTTCTCTATTTCCTGCCCCCTCTTTATTTCTGGGGCCCACCACACAGGTACCTGACCCACAGTTTGAAGACATATATCCAATGTTGGTCTCCCCTCCACGGGACCTGCTGGGCAGGCACATCTTTGTCATTGCCCATAGTTCGATAAACTCCTGACCTAAGAGTGGTTCACTTTCCCAAATACACAAGAGTCTGTTGTCTGTTGTCGAGAGTTTCACTCACCCAGCCAAACTGCCAAGTTGAGTCTGGACTGGCACTCAGCGGGTTCCTGTGGGCACCACACGTCTGGGACCACTTTAGCAGGCGGTTCGGGCAGCAGCAACCTCAAATCTCGCTGAGGCCTCCAAATATGTCAGCCTGAAAAAAACACAGAAGCACCAAAGCAGTCACAAAAGAGCATCTTTAATCAGGACAAGGGAGACCATGCTCTTATGGCCTCCACTTAGCCATACATACCGTTAACTTAAAAAAACTATTAAATAGTCGGGAAAAACACTCTTTAATTAAGGAAAGGGGTTCAGTGCTTTCCTCAAGGCCTCCATTCAGAGCTGTGCACTACACACCCTCGCAGAGTCCCAAGATCCTAGTTACTCTGATCACTGACCCCTGTGAGAGCCAGTTGTGCTATTTGACAACTCTGAGGAACAAAAGAATTTGGGGCTATATTATATACCTTTTGGGAAACCGAGGGACAGGGAAATATGAATGATTGACATCACCATGGCTACAAGGAAATTGGAATGTCCAAACTAGCTGACAGGCTTGGGATGGAAACCATAGCCAGAGGCTACCTCACAATGGATACTAAAAGGATGGTCCCTGCTCAGGTATGGATCTTCTGGGGAAAGGGTCTCTGACACACAATGGGGAAGACTACCTAAGAAAAAAGAGGACTTAGCATTTGCTTAGCTCCACCTAACTGGGATTATCATTTACCTTCCGTTCCATTATTCAGTCTGAAACCAGTATGAGATTCCCTTCAGGGTAGATTCTTATGAGAACAGGGAACAAGTACAAGCTTTGGGGTCTCCAGTTTATAAGCTAGTCCTAAAACTTGGGGTCCATCAGATCTTACTAGGCTACAAGTTTAGGGGCAGGGTTCTAGATTCCATGTTGACAACACACACACACACTGGCACAGAGACACCTAGCTCCTAGACTCTGGGAACAGTGTCTCTGGGAAACAACCAAAGAACTTGGGTTCTCTTTATACCTTAGGGTATGATGGCATACTTATGGCATGGGTGCCAAAGATGGCACACAGAGCGCTCTCTGTGGGAACGCAGCTAGTCCACCCCCACCCCCAGTTTGCTACTAGAAAAGCAGAGAGACTCCAGTGGAGCTGTTCCCCTCCCCCTCTCCATCACCCCTCTGCCCAGCAGCCAATAGGAGCCCACAGGAGGTAAGGTGGGCATCTCACAGGCAGCAGAGCTGGAGGGGAGCAGAGCTCTCGGGTCACTCCCCTTCCCCTCCCCACACTCACTGAGGACATTCCTCACTTCACCTGCCTAGCAGACCAATGGGAGCACTTTCTTCCTCCCTTGTGTGAGGTAAAGAGGGGACGGGGCACTCCCAGCACTTGGTGGAAGGAAGGGGCATGGCACATGGTCTCTGGGGGGTGGGCACAGCACTCGGTCTGGGGATGGGATGGGGTGGGGGTGGGGCCAGGCCCTCTATCTCTAAAAGGCTCGCCATCACTGTCCTAGGGAATATAACCAAAGAGAAACAAGGGACTGGTTGCAGAGGGGCTTAGGAAAGAGGCTGCAGCCTGAGGCTAGGTACCTGGGAGAAGCCTAAGTACAGTAAGAGAAACCCAGAAACCAAAATAGGGTACATAAGACTTGTCTACCTTTACCAGTCCTATCTGGGGTGCTCCATGGGTGCTTGATGGTCGTTGGTGTTCCGCACAGGACAAAGGGTCATTTTGGGAGTTTCTTGAAGGCAAGTTTCCATTGGACAAAGGTCAATTTGGGGTTTCATAAAACAAGGTTAAGCTTAGTGCACTTTCTGGCATACTATAGTGCTATCTAAAAAGATTCCCTCTTCCATAGATAGAGAGACAGAGAGAGAGGAGGGAGGAAGAGAAAGGAGACGGAAAAGGGAAGAGAGGAGAGGAAAGGCAGAGACAGACCAAAGATAGACAGAGATGGTTTTTTTCCTCCCTCAACCTTTTGAGTTTACAGCCCTTTTTTTGGATTATTAATAAACTAGTAGGCAAATGCATTGTTAGGAACTTCTGTTAAGGGTACTCCACCTTTAGCCAAGTATATGTTATCCTTTGGGGTTCACAAGTCCAAACCCCACTTTTATTAGCCAAATGTTCAGTTCCCAAATCAGTTCTCTCTTCTGAACCCTTTGCTTTCAACCCCAGACACAGTGAAGTAAACACCATCTGTGGCCCTGCAGTTTTCAATTGTCCCCCAAGGACTTTGCCATTCCTTTTCGGTTGCTCTTGGCAGGGTCATTTCCCTTTAACCATTCCAGGAAGGGTCTGTGGGGAATGTGGCTTCCCTTTAGCTCCCACTGGCTTGTGTCCCACCCGTCCATTCCACCTTCTTTCTCCCCAATTTCTCTCCCTTTTTTTCTTATTTTCTTCCTTTCTCTCTAAAAACCTTGCCTTCCATCTTAGGAATCGTAGAATCAATACTATGTATTAAGGCAGAAGAGCCATAAAGGCTGGGCTATGGGGATTAAGTGACTTGCCCAGGGTCACACAGCTAGGAAGTATCTAAGGCCACATTTGAACCCAGGACCTCTCATCTCTAGGCCTGGCTCTTAATCCACTAACTTAGCCTTCTGGCTCTCAATCCACCCAGCCACCACAGAGCTTCCAACTCCCAGACTTCTTAGGCCTTGTTTTCAGAAGCCCTGAGGGTTTCCCTTTCACTGTGCCACACCAGGAAATGTCTTGGAGCTTTCCGTCTAATGCACTTAGGATTCTAATGCTCCACTCTGGAGGGCTAACGCTGGGCTCTGTGCTCGGTGTACAAGCCATCCAGAGACTCAATTTTATCAGCAAAATTAATCGAATTATCATCTCTGCTCAGAGAGATCTCAAGAGGGAAGGGACAGAAATCCATCCTTCCTTTGAACATTTCTCTTCCCCAAACCACTGCTGAGCTTGTAGTGCCCCCAACAAAGACAGCCTGCCCCAAGAAGATGGCATCATTCCGGAGTTCCCTTAACAGTTCTGATTCATCTAACAGAAAGACTGGCATTCAAAATGGCAGCCAGTCCCGGGCAATCCTCTTCATAAGGGTGGACATAGGCAGTTAATTAAAGTCGAGTCAAGTCAACAAAACGCCTACTACGTGCCAGGCACTGGGTTTAGTACTGGGGATACAAAGAGAGGCAAAAGACAGTCCGTCTGTCCTCAGGGAGCTCCCATCTAATTGTGGGGGAGGCAAACAAGTATGGCACAGTCTGGCACATAGTAGGCAATTAATGAATGTTGTTTCTTTTCTTCCTACAAGCCGGATCATGGACTGATCAGGTTTTCGGCATTCTGCCTGGTGTTAACCTGGAAAACCCCGGAACCCCCAAAGCGGTTCCAGAGCCCGTGACTTTAATCTTTAATTCTTCCTCAGCCAAGACAGTGCAAACCAGTGGTTGGGGAAGTCCAATAGGTTGGCCTTTACTGATCATACAAGCACTAACTAGAGCCGGGCATCCTGCTAGGGTGACGGGATGGAGGGAAGGCAAGGACTGGCCCCTGAGAGCCACTCACAAACATTAGCAGCCTGGAAGTTCGGGATGGCGTGGCCTGGAGGGGCCCTGCCTGATCCAGAGCATGGGGAGACTGGAAGAAAGGGCGGGGAAAGACGGAAGTCAAGAAGGATGAAGGCAAGTAGGCCAGCATCTCCGTTAACATCTCAGTCACTGGCACTCGGGTTAACCGGCTCAGGTTTACCGATGAATACCAATGAATTTTGACAAAGGGATATTTTGTTAAAAGGTTTCCCCAGGACCCAAGCACAGAGCTGTCCTCCAGAAGCTGGGCACGTCTCCCCTCTCCAGGCCCCCCTCCCTCTTCTCCATTTTCCCCTCTCCACGCCCTCCTCTGCTGCCTTGATCCCTGGAGAATGAAAGTGTTTTCCCAAGGCCGCAGGTGGCATCGCTGGCTGCCCGTCTCCCCCCGCTTTATAAGGACGCCCCGTCTTGGCTGAAGGGGCCCAGGGGCCTCTGGATCGTCGGGGCTCGCCTGTTTGCTCTCGTCACACGTTCATTTTATAGCTGAGGAAACTGAGGTCCAGAGCTGCGATGATCGCCCAGGATCCGTGGCGGTCAGTAGGTGGAGCTGGTCAGCGAGCATCTCCCTGGCCTCTCCCTGGTATGTTGGATCCAGCCTGGATATCTGGAGGCAAATCGGAGTTTCCCTGCTGCCTCCCTGGCAGCTGAAACGGAAGCTGAGCCCTTTGCAACGAGGACGGCCCAGGGCAGCTGCTGGCCCCAGCTCATGGTGGCCGAACGGCAGACATTCCAGTTCTGAGGCCGGTGACTCAGCAAAGGCCAGGGGCCTCCCGGACCGGAATTATACTGGGCACTCGGGCCCTTGTCCCCGGGTCTTTAGCAGCCACCCGGGGCCCTCATTTAGGGACGATACTTCAGAGCCCTGCAAAGAGCCAGCCAACAGCCTTCCCAAAAAGGGGCCGAGAGCCCTTGGACCAGAGACAACCAGGGCCGGGGAGGACGCTGGGGGGAGGCAGAGGAGAATGTTTTGGAAGGAGGGCAGGTCCTATTTGTCTAGGACCGTGAGTGGGTTTCTGGGAGTTTCTGCTCTGGCATCCTGGGATAGCACATTCCCTGCCCTCGGTGGCCTCTCCCCATTTACAGTGTGCATAGCCAGAGGACAGTGAGGTTGCTTTCTGTAACCCCAGTGCCGGTGGCAGGCCTGAACAAGCGCCCCGGGCACTTGGGGCCATCGTGGGGTCCTCATCCCCAGCCCGAGACAGAAAGCACGAGGATGCTTGGTGGAGGGGTAGCCTGGAGGCACGCAGGTGCCGGCCTCCCACCTTATTCCACATGGCACCCTCCATGGGAGAAGGCGACTCGTCCATTCGCCAACCATCGCCATGTGTGTGCCAGGCTCTGCACTGGGCACTGGGGAGCCAAAGGGCTAGCCCCGGGGAGCCGACAGTCTGGGGGAAGGAACAGGTGAACAAGCACAAAGTACGGCAAAGATAGATGTAGCGGGGCAGGCGCGCGCTGGACACTACGGGGACCCATCAGGAGGAGTATGTTGTGGCGTGGCTCTAGAGAAAGGGAATGGGGGGGAGGGAGAGGGAGACGGAGATGGAGAGAGTCAGGAGTGAGAGACAGAGACAGACAGACACAGACAGACAGAGACAGACAGAGCCAGCTTCAGTCTGGGCTGGAAGGTGCCACGAGGGTGATGCAGCCACAGGGATGTGATGGCATCCCAAAATGCATTCTAAAAGTGCCCTGGGCAAGTGAATAAACTGGCTTTCTGGGTAAGTGATGCCAACTTGCCAGGCCTCCTTGAGGCAGGAGAGGGAGAGGAAATGAAGAGGAGGGGGCCAATTCACCAGGCCCCGATTCTGGCCAGGCAGATCACTCCCTAAGCAGGTCAGCGTAGGGACAATAATTATAACAGCAAGCTCAGCTCGAACCTTATAAGATTTGCAAAATGCTTTAAGCATGTCACTCGATGCTCATGAGGAACCTGGGAGTGGGTGGCTTTTACTGTCGTGTTACA
This sequence comes from Gracilinanus agilis, assembly GCF_016433145.1. Taxonomy (NCBI): domain Eukaryota; kingdom Metazoa; phylum Chordata; class Mammalia; order Didelphimorphia; family Didelphidae; genus Gracilinanus; species Gracilinanus agilis. The sequence continues at coordinate 780,554,237 of NC_058130.1, read as the reverse complement.
GATGAGGAAACTAAGGCACATAGCTTGTAAATGTCAGAGGGTGGATTCACACTCAGGACTCCTGACTCCAAGTCCAATGCGTTCCTCTGCTGAACGAATAAAGCGTTTGTCAGGTGCCTCCAGGGTGCCAGGCACCATGCGTCCCCTGTGGCCTCCCAACCCACACAGCTTTTAAAATAATACTTGTCGGGGGCAGCTGGGTAGCTCAGTGGATTGAGAGCCAGGCCTAGAGGCGGGAGGTCCTGGGTTCAAAACTGGCCTCAGACACTTCCTATCTGTGTGACCCTGGGCAAGTCACTTGACCCCCATTGCGTACCCTTACCAATCTTCTGCCTTAGAGCCAATACACAGTATTGACTCCAAGACGGAAGGTGAGGGTTAAAAAAAAAATACTTGTCACTGGGTTTTGCAAAGCCCTTTCCCTATCCGAACCCTGCAGGGTAGAGAGTGCGAGGGACACCTGTCCCCATGGAGGGAGCTCCAGGGCCCAAATGTGCTTCAGGAAGCAGACAGGCCAAGTGGGCACAGGAGAGGTCCGTGCTGGAGGTGACCTGAGATTAAGGATGTTGAGGGCTGATTCTCCAGCTCTGTAGAGGGAAGGTAGAGAAGATACCTAACAATTGGGTCTCGTTACCATCCTGCCCCTCCAAAGGAGATATTGGGCACTAGGGGACCCAGTGGATAGAGCTCTGGGCCCAGTCAGGAAGGCCTGTGGTCAAACCTGGCTTCAGACATTTACTAGCAGCATGACCCTGGGCAAGTCACTTCACCCTGTTTGCCTCAGTTTCCTCATTTGTCAAATGAGCCAGAGAAGGAAATGGCAAACCACTTCAGGATCTTTGCCAAGAAAACCCTAAATGGGGAGAGTCAGACGTGACTAAAATGACTGGACAACCCCCCAGAAAGGTGACCAAGAAAATTCAAAAAATGGTTACTCCTGTCTTCTTTCCCACGACTCACAGCCATGTAGTATTACAAAAAAAAAAAAAAAAAAAAAAAAAGGTTTCAAAATGGGCCTTTGTTTCCAGGAAGAGATTGAGGTCACCAGAAACATCACAGTTTCCCACTGGCGATCTGGCCCACCCTCCTCTTCTTGGAGGATTCTGGGCCAGCCCATTGGCACTGTCCATCCAAGAACTACACACTGATGCTAAGGGCTGTCCAACCAAACCTCTGTCATGGTCGAAAACAAGGGTTCTTAACCTTAGGCCCATGAATTATATATATATAATCACACAGGTCAGTGGGACAGTGAATGGAGCTTGGGTTCAAATCCTGCTTGAGGCTCGCTACATAACCCGAACAAGTCTCTAAACTTCTCTGCCTCAATTTCTTCATCTGTAAAATGGGGGCAATAATAGCACCCACTTTTAGGGGTACCACGAGCCTCATTCTGCAAACGAAGCACTCTATAAAAGTCAGTTATTATTCATAGTATTAGCAGGGGCACAATGGATAGAGCACGGGGTCTGGAGTCAGGAAGACCCGAATTCAAATTTGACCTCAGACACTTGCTAGCTGTGCGACCTTGGGCAAGTCACTTTGCCCTTTTGGCCTCAGTTTCCTCATCTGTCAAATGAGCTGGAGAAGGGCCAGACCATTCTAGGGTCTTTGCCAAGAAAACCCCAAATGGGCTCACGGAGTCAGACATGATTGAAATGACCGAAGCCATCCTCGATTTCCCCCAGCCGCTAGTGCCGGCCTCCTGAAATGATCTCGTGTTTCTGGGGGCTCCCTGATCAACCTGGATCAATTCCTTGTGAGCAGTGATGGTTTCCCGTTTGACTTCATATCTCAAGTGCCCAGAACACGCTTAGGAAACGCCTGCCATCGATCTGGACTGCCACAGCCGGGCGGGGGGCTTCTTGGAGCCCAAGATCAGGAAACCAAGGCAAACCCTGGGCCACGATGACGGCTTCACCAGCCTTGGCCCGAGTACTCAGTCGTTTAGTGCTCCGGGGCCGGGGGATTTCCTGCCTTGCAGACTGCAGCCCCCCTCTGACACCCAAAGGGATTAAATGATTTGCCAAAGGAGGCTAGCATGGGTAGGAGGCTGGATTGGAACCCAGGTCTTCCAAGTCCAACACACTTTCCGCTTTGCCTTCTGGCTTCATAGTCATCGTTCACATTTTGGAAAACAGCGAGAAAAGCTGTATTCCTACCGACATCCGATTATTCGTGCCCAGAGAGGAAGCAGGGAAACAAATATAGTTTAGAACATAGAGCACATCCAGCAGGCACTTAATAAATGCATTGACTTTCAAACAGTATCTCTGGCCCTTTCTAGTCACATCTTTTCTAGAATGGTAAACAGGATAGTTGGGGACAGCTAGTGGGGGCAGTGGACAGAGAGCAGATCCTGCATCGGACGCTTATTAGCTGCATGGCCCTGGACAAGTCACTTCACCCTGTTGGCCTCAGTTTCCTCATCTGTAAAGGAGTTGAAGGAAATGGCAAACCACTCCAGTACCTTCGTCAAGAAAATCCCAAATGGGTTCACATAGAATCAGAACTGGACAGCAGCAAAACAAAGGATAATATGGGCTATTTGGGGTCTGCTCCCTTCTATTCCCCCTGCCCCCCCTTTTGGGTTCATGCCCGTGGGCAGTAAAATGGGCATAACGGGGGCAGTGAGGAGAACAAGAGAAACAATGCTTATGGAAGGGGCGTGTTTTGCTTTGCCCTATAGCTCCATGTGCCCACGTGGGTCTAGAGGTGACATGCAGGAAGGCCTGAAGAGGCATTTCTAGAGTCTCTTCCTCTTTCTCGATTTCTCCATAGGAAGCTTTGATTCTTGCCAGGAGGGGAGCAGAAGGTTGGAGCCAGAGGCTGGCTACTCTGTCCTCCTCAGAGAAGTGGGGGACCTGGCTAGAATCACTTCTGCCTTCTCAAATAGTGGTAGTCCAGGGGAAAGCATTTTAGGGGTTTCTTAACCCCTTACCTTCCAATTTTGTGTATTGGTTCCAAGGCAGAAGAGCGGTCAGGGCTAGGCAATGGGGGTTAAGGGACTTGCCCAGCGTCACACAGCTAGGAAGTGTCTGAGGCCACATTTGAACCCGGGACCTCTCGTCTCTAGACCTGGCTCTCTCTCCACTGAGCTACCTGCTGCCTCTATGTTCATTCCTCCAAAAGCCAACCTGCAGTGTCCCAAAGGCTCCCCAACCTGCGACCTTATGTTCTAGGATCCTTTGCCCATTCCAAACTGAATTAATCTTTAAAAGTTCATTTAAAGGCAAAGTGGAGGGGCCCACGTGCCAAAATTGCTAGTTATGATTCTGCCCAGATCTCTCATTTAGAACCAGCATGGCATAGTGGACCATTGGTGGGCCTGGGTTTGATCCTGCCTTAAATGCCTCCTAGCTATGTGACCCTGGGCAAATGACTCGGAGCCCCAGGCAAATCTCTCCAAAAGTTAGTTACAGGGGTCAACTAGGTGGCTCAGTGGAAAAGAGATGGGAGGTCCTGGGTTCAAATCTGACCTCAGATATTTTCTAGCTGTGTGACCCTGGGCAAGTCACTTGACCCCCCCCATTGCCCAGCCCTTACCGCTCTTCTGCCTTGGGAGCCGAACACAGTATTGATTCTAGGACAGAAAGTGAGAGTTTAAAAGACCTACGAACGCCGACCTACACGGTGACCCTCAACCTCCCCAGGATTCCAGGGGATCCCTGCTGAAGCCCATTACCCACTTCCTGAGAGGTGATGGAGTGGCTCCAGGAGCAGAAGAGATGGACATTTCTGAAAACGGTCCATACAAAAATTTGTTTTACTTCCTTTGATTTTTACACAGGTTTTGCTTTTATTTTAATTTCAGGGAAAAGGAGAGGAAGTGAGAATAAAAATCGAATCTCCATTCAAAACTTGAAAAATGTTGCAGAAATCAGACACAAGTTTCCCATAAGATCCTGCATGTGTTTTGCTGCTAGTAGAGCAACAGAAACATTGACTGTAAAGCAACCACCCAATAAAGTTTCATCCCATGTCATCATCCCTATTTTAAAGATGAGAAAACCAAGCCTGGAAGGAGGGAGTTTTTGGTTCGGAGTCGCCCAGTGACCCACCCAGGAACAGAAACCCAAGAATTCCTATTTCCCCATCCGTGGCTCGATCTGGGAGAACATAGCGTTCCTTTCCAAGGATAGCACAGATCATTCTCGTCTCACTGGGCGAGAGCCCGACGTACTGCCAACTTTGTCGTTTTAGCCCAACCATCAAAATAGCAAATCCCTTTCCTCCAGTGCATAAAGGTTCTTGTCTCGGAATCTAGAACTAGGCAAGCACCAGACCAGAGATTTAGGGGCCGATTCTATGAAATCGGGTGGGCTGAGGAGGGGCCTCCAGGTCACCGCCACCCCTGCCAAAATGGGGGAATCCAGGGCAGCTCGTCCCGGACGCTACAGAAGACCAGCAGCAGAGGCTGAAAGCAGCCATCGCCGAGGGAGTGAGTACAATGCGAGGGCCAGAGGGCCAGACAACAATACGGGTTTGTTCCTTCCAGACAACGGGCTCCCTTCGGAAGTGAGTGAACAGTACTGTTCCTGAGCCCATTTCTGGCTCTGAAATGGACAGGCCACTTGGCCAACAGAACTAGCAACTGAACAGCCCAGCCTGGGACTCGTTTCTGTCATTTCCTCTGGACCCAGAGACTGCCCTGCTGATCATCCTGGCCTGACCCCAGGGAGACAATCGAAGCTGCCACTTTCTTATTTGGTCACCTTGTACAAAGGCAACCAAGAGAAGGCCAAAGGAGTTTGCTTTGGCTCCCCAGACAAGCGCCTGGGAGGTCGGGAACCATCCCATCGACTGCTCTTGTCAGAAAGACCCACCGAGGTGTTTTTAAAGACCTGAGGCTTGGCTTAAAGCAACACCACAGCTGGGACCCGTTCCCACAGCTTAGAAGTTCTAAGCAACACGACATTTTTGTACTCCTGGACTGCAAGCAAGAGCAATCAAATTCATGAACGGGCAGAAGCCCTGGCTGCTAGGAAGCCAGACTTGCTTGGATACACACGCCCTGCCTGTCATACACACAGTTCTCTGGGGCTTCACCCTCCCCCCCCGATCTGGGGAACAGCTGGGGCCAGCCCTCAGGAGGCTCCGTTTTCCTCTGCCTCCCTTCTCAGGGCAGGAGAAATCTGAACACAGTGGCAATGTTTTAGAGCCCGGCGAAGGGAGGTGGGAGAGTTCTGGTTGTAGCTTAGGCAAGGACTAGTTTAGCTAACCTTCTTCCCTGGGGCCTAGGGCTCTGCACAGAGTAGAAGAGGAACAGATTTGTCCTCGAATGAACCGCCTCCATTTACCTCTCCATTCCACTTTCTTACCTAAGGTTCTCGGGTACTCGGGCTCCCGGCAGCCTCTGCCTCTAGCCCCACTAGTCAGTATCCGCCCTCCTTTTGATGGCTCCCTGAAGATCCTGCTTGGCCGTCCTTACCTACAGCACCAGAAGTATTCTCCTTCATTCCGTAATGAGTTCAATGCCTAGCTCATAGTATTTCTCTTCTTTTTATTTTTGTTGGAGTCGATTAGTTGTGCAACCCTTCATGACCCCTTTGGTGTTTTCGTGGCAGAGACTGGTGTGGTCGACCACCTCCTTCTCTGTCCAGCTCATTTTTTTAAAACCTCAACTTCCATCAGAGAATCAATACTGGGTTCTAAGGTCGATGAGTGGTAAAGGTAGGCAATGGGGGTTAAGCGACTTGCTCAGGGTCACACAGCTAGGAAGTGTCTGAGGCCAGATTTGAATCTAGGGCTTCTTGTCTCTATCTAGAGCCAGCCAACTAGCTATTCCCTGTCCTAGTTTACAAATGAGGAAATTAAGATCAACCTGGTTAAGTGACTTACCATGGGTTAAAGAGGTGCCTAAGGCTTGATTTGAACTCAAGTCCTCCTGATACCTGGACTGGTGCTCTATCTACTGCATCACCTAGCAGCCCTTACGCTTTCTCACTAGGAGACTTCAACACATATATTGATATTCCCTCAAGTACCTTTTAAGGTAACACAGTGGATTGAGCCCTATCTGGAGTCAGGAAAACTCATCTTTCTGAGTTCAAATCTGGCCTCAGATACTTCCTAGCTGTGTGATCCTAGGGAAGTCACCTCACCTTGTTCACCTCAGTTTCCTCTTCTGTGAAATGAGCTGGAGAAAGAAATGGCAAACCACTCCAGTATCTTTGCCAAGAAAAGCTCAAATGGGGTCTCAAGGTCAGACACAACTAAAACAACTGATCAACAAGCAGTACCTTCATTTCCAATTCAGTTCCCATGATCCTCCTCAGCTGCACCCACAAGTGGTGACAGCCTTGATCTTTCCATTCCCCACATGGTCCATGACCATGTTGTTCATGAACTCTGAAATTCCTTTCTCCGATCATACTCTTCCCTCTTCCTTCTGACCCCTACGTCTGTTTTTGATCTTCCTTGGCCCTCTGATCTCTCCCAGGCAGTCACTAGAGCACTGACTACATTCACCTCCTCTATCCTGACCCCTTGGGTCAACTCTCTTACCCTCAAGTTCCTTAAACCCAGTCCAAGAGTACAAAAATGTTCCACCTTGCCAAGCCTCAACCTTGTATCACTCCCTCTGTCAGCCCCCTTTGATCCTATTCAAGAGTTTTGCAATAGAGCAGGAAAAGCATTCATGCTTAACTGGGGCCACCACCATCACTGGGAATTCAAATGAAAAGGGGAGGGGAGGGAAGGAGAGGAAAAAGAAAAGAAAGTTCCTCCTTTCAAGGAGTTTCTATTCTAAGGAAGTAAGTCAACACAGAAAAAGCAAGTTCAGCCTCAGCAGGGCCAAAGAATGTTTTCTTGGCAGAAATCCTGGAGTGGTTTACCACTTCTTCTCCAATTGATGGGCACCCCTTCAATTTCCAGTTCTTTGTCACCACAAAGAGAGCTGCTGTAAATATTGTGGAACATATAGACTCTTTCCCTTTTTCTCTTATCACTTCAGGAAACAAACCTAATAGTGGTATCGCTGGGTCTAAGGGTATATACAATTTATAACTCTCTGGACAATTCCAAATTGCTCTTCAGTTCACAGTTCCACCAACAGTGTATTAGTGTCCCCATTTTTCCACATCCCCCAACATTTGTCCTTTTGTCCTTTTATCCACTCTTGACAGGTAATGGGATGAGACCTCCAAATTGTTTTGATTTGCATTTCTCAAGTCAATAATGATTTAGAGCATTTTTTCATGTGTCCATACAGAGCTCTACCCTCATTTTATATCATTCAGGTGCCTTTTGCCACTATTTCCTTCTCTGTCACTCCTGTTAGGTTGAGGTGGCTCTTCTTTTTGCCAAGGCAAACCCTTTTCTACATGCAAACGTAATCCCATTCCATCCTGTCTTCTCTAGCAGATTGGTCCCCTCTATTATGCCCATTCTCTCACTAATCTTTAATCTCTCCTGATCAATCTATTGGCTCTTTCCCTCCTAGTTATCCCATATTTCACCTCCCCACATATGCATCAACTCCTTGGGAAAGCCATATATGATCAGTGCCTCGGCTTCCTTTCTTCTTTCCATTCTAAGCCCTTTGTGGTCTGGCTTCTTTCTCCCTGGTCATTGAACTGAAACAATTCTATCCAAAGTTTTCGATCTTCTCTTAACTGCCAGACCTAATGACCTTTTCCTCTCGACTTCTCTGGTCCCCTCCACCCCCTGCCAGTCACCTTTTCTTCTGCGATACTCTCTCCTTTCTGGTTTTTCATGATACTGTTTTCTCCTGGCCCTTCCTCTGTGCCTGACTGTTGCTCTTTAGTCCGCTTTGCTGACTTGTCATTTAGGTCGTCACTTTGCTGTGGGTGTCCTCCAAAGCTCAGTCCTAGGTTCTCTTCTCTTTTTGACTGATGATTTCATCAGCTTCCATGAGTTCAATTATTATATCTATGAAGATCATTCCTAGATCTTTGAAGGAGCAAGGCATGGAGTGGATCAAACCTTCACCACAACCACCATCTTCCCTTCAGACCTTAATGGCGACAGACCAGGACCCTGAGCCCAAGAGCCTTGGGAATAGCAGTGCCTCTCCCAATCCAGCAGACCAAAAGGCACTATCTTTCTGCCCAAATCCTCCTTTCTTCCAAACTTCCCCATTCCTTTCAAGGGAATCATTATTCTCCCAGTCCCCTGGGTTCCTAAACTAGGTGTCATTCTTGACTGCTCACTCATCTCTCATGCCCCATATCCAATCAGTTGCCAGCCCCATCATATCTACCTTTATGATAGGTCTTTTATATGCCCTCTTCTTGGACACTGCACTACTCTAGTGCCATCATTATCTTATGGTTGAACCATGGCCACAGCCAGATTGGTCTGTCACAGTTCTGCCCCCATTCCAATACATCCTCCACTCAACTGCCAAAGTGATTTTCCTGAAGGAGTCTGACCGTGTCACCTTGAGCCCCACCTCTCCCCTCAGTGGCTCTCTATTATCTCTAGGATCAAATAGAAAATACACTGGCTTTTAAAGCCCTCATAATCTGGTCCATCCCTATCTTTCCATTCTTCCTTCCTTCCATTCGTTACTCACCCCCAGATACTCTGGATGGTCCAATGGCACTGGCTTTCTTGCTGTTGCCCCTACTGGACAGTCCAACTCCAGCCTGGGAGCATTTCATTTGGCAGCCCCCCTTGCTTGGAACTCTCCCCTGCCTCTCCTGGCTTCTTTCCATCCCAGCTAGAATCCCAACTTCTCGGCAAGAAGTCCTTCCCCAATCCCCCTGAATGCTAATATCTTCCTACTGAGACTTATTGTGTCTGTATCTGGAGCAGTTTACCGCTCCATGGAATCCCCTCAGGTACTGTGCCTACCTCTTCAAACGACCTTGTATTTACTTATCTGTGTACATGTTGTACTCTCCCTTCCCTCCCCAGAGAATGTAAGCTCCCCGAGTGCAGGGATGGCCCCCCCTGTCTTTTATCCCCAGCATCAAGCAGTATTTGGCATTTGCAGTGTTGAATGATAGGCTGAATTATGGTTAAAGCTGACGGGGAGTCTTCAGGTGCCTCAGGTTGTACGACCTTCATTTTCAAAGAAGACCAATGACATCACAGGATGATGTCTTGACTTGTGCTGGAATTGGATTTAAGCAAGGCAGAGTTGCATAAGGCCACCAGCTTCGATCTCCCTTCCAGAATCATCAGAGTCCAGTGGTAAGTCAGGACGACTCCCGTGGGGGGAGCTAGCTATGGAGGATGGCCGCATCCTAACCAGCTTGGAAGCCATTGTGGCCAAGCAAGTCCTCCTGGCGGGGAGAGTGGTCCGGGTTTTCTGCAAAGGCATCAATATTCTAGGAAACTTCTACAGGAACAAATGGAAATGGAATGAACACAAATCCTTCAAGAACCCCCAAGCAGTATTTTTGGACTAAGAGGGAGGGATGCCTCCTCATTAGACCAAGGGAACTTGAGCTACCTTGGAACTCCTTAAAAGTGTTTGGTGGCAGCCCCAACTCTATGACAAGTGGAAGTACTAGGTTATCTGGGCTGCTCTCAGGGTTGTGGACTGAAGCCCTCTTGGAAATCTGCCTATCTGGGGTCCCTGGCCCCCAGGGGGCTGGAAGTATAGGTGGTGACTGCTCTGTTGGAAGAGAAGAGGCAGGAGAAAGCCAACCTCCATTGTTGAAAGAAAACAACGCTCAGGAAACCAGGGAAGACAAACCAGTCACCAAGGTGCTGAAGAGTCAGGGCTGCCCCTGTGAGTCCCAGAGAGTCTGTCCCGGACAGACAGCTTGGCCTCTTCCAGGGCTGACCAAACTCTGGATGCTTCAGGACACTGCTTAGGTTTTGGAACAATAGCTCTCAGCGGCCAGTGTGCCAGGGGAGCCTTTGGGTGCCAGGCTGGAGTGCTGGTGTCAGGGCTAGTGTATAGCCCACTTGCAGTGATGGTTTATGGGGCTGCTGCAGCTTCTTGGAGCCTGAGAGAAAGAACTGAGGGCCGGATGGGCACCCCTGCACGCCGGCTTAGAGCGGTCTGCACAGGCTGGGGCAGCTCTCCAGTGACTCAGTTTACCCCATTGTCTTGCAGCAGCTGGTCATGGGGAAGCCCAGGGCAGAGCCATCGGCTTTGGCCTCTGCAGCCCAGCTCCGTCTTCCTTTCCTTCCGGACCTCTAGGAAAAGGGAGTCCTGACCTCCAGGCAGGAGACTCCGGCCCTAAATCAGCCTCTGGGCCGGCGACCGCTGTGTGTGTGTGTAGGCGCCCAGGGAGCTAGCCCGGCCCCCGCCTACAAAGACGGGCGTTCTGGACCCTTTATACCCCCTCGGTTGACGGGTAAGGGCAGCACCGGCGGTGACTCAGTTTCCCTCTCCCTGGCAGCACTGGGTCCGCGCGCTCCCGAGGAGAGGTGGGCGGGGCTCGGGCTCGCGCGGGGCTAACGGAGATAACGGTCCCTTCCCCCTCCCCCTCGTGGCCGCGCGGCCCAGAGAAGGGGGCGTCACGTGACCCAACGGAGAGTCAGCCTTGTTTCGGGGCAAAGCCCCCGCCTCTGTGACCCCTGGCCAAGGCTGACCCCTACCCTCATCCCCCTGGACTTCGCCTATTCCGTCTGGCCCAGGGGGCGGAGGGTGGGGGGGGACGCCCTCAGGGGGAGGGGCGGAGCGGACTACTTGTCTCGAGACCCTGCTTGTGGGCGCCCGGCCGGGGCGGAGGGATCCGGCGGAGGGGGCGCGAGGGGCGGCGAGAACAGTCACTGCGCGTGCGCCGTGCGGCGGGGAGGGGGTGAGGGAGTAAGGGAGCGGGCACGAGCCTGGCGCGGGAGCGCGCGTCGGAGCGGGGCTAGAGCAAGGGAGGGAGGGAGCTGGGGAGCGAGGGAGGGGGTCCGGCCCGACCCCAGACCCGGTCCCAGCCATGGCGCAGATACTGCCCATCCGCTTCCAGGAGCACTTCCAGGTGAGGAGGGGGACCCCGGCCCTCCGGAGGCACCCCATACCACGCCCCCCCGGCCCTTCGTGGATACCTTTGGGCCCGGCCCCCATTTCCCGTCCCCTCCTTCTAGGGATACCCCTGGACCCAGCCCTCCGTTCCCCAGAGCCCTTTTACTGTACCCCTAAATCTTCTAGAGACGCCCTCAGGAGTCCTCTTTTATCAGCCGCCCCGCCCCTCCAGTGTCCTCTTTACTGCCCCCCATACCTTAGCCCTTTTCCTGTAGGGGCTCCCCTTTACCTGTTACCCAACTCTATCTCTAATGGGGACGTCGGTAGCCCTCAGTCACTACACCGCCCCTCCCCTTCCCTGGGCCCCCTCCTCTCTGTGCCCCCCGTTAGCCCCTCCCCTCAGCCTTGACCCCAGCCCCATTGGGCTTTGTGGTATCTCTCCCCCTCCCCCCACTAACTTCCTGTTTTCTCGGTGGCCCCTTCCCCTCCTCTCTGTAGCTCCCCTAGAGCTTCATCTTGGGCCGAATCCAGGGGCCGGGAGAGAGCCGGGGGCACCTCTCACTTGCCCTCCCCCCATATTAAGTTTCTTCCAACACGTGTCTTCTCCCGGGATGTGCTCCTACCACAGCCAGGGAGCGGAGGGAGCCTTGGAGTCTGTGTCTCTCAGGTTTGCTCAGTTGGGGAAACTGAGCCTAAAAGCCCGGCTGGTTCCCCACCCCGAACCTCTCTCCCACCACTGTTCCCTGAGGAAGGCAGCNCCCCCCCCCCCCCCGGGGAGCGTCCAGGCTATTGTTTGCTTGTATTGACCGAGCTTCCTTGGGGGGCGGGGCGGGAAGGGTTGGCTGGCTGGCTTATCGTTTAAACGGAGGAGATGGAGGGACTGGGTTCCCCCTTTTCTGCCCAGGCACACAAAAACCGCAATCAAAGGAATTCAGTAAATGAATGAAGGAGCAGGAAGTAGGCTTGGCCAGGAGTGGTTGGGTGTCTGCCCCACTTGTCTATAGTAGAGGAAGCTTCTGTTTCAGAATGTGAACTGTCTGCCACACAGTGAGTTATTTAGTCTATGGAGGTTTTTTTTAATTCTTTTATCTCAAAGGCGCTTCTGCTCTAAAGTGGAGCGTCCTCACCAACTTTCCCATGGCTGTAGCACTGATTCCTGCTGAATTCTGGTAAATAGGCAAAGTGTAGGAAGAAATTGAGAGCCAGAGGATTTTACATTTAGAGTCCTACTACCACCAGCCTCACTTTGACAAGCGAGGGAGCCGAGATCAGAGATGACCCACCTGGAACACAGCAGAGCACCCACCCTGGTCCTTTGACTTTGAATGGTGGGTCCCCACAGTCCTGCTCATCCTTCTTTGTGGGGTCAGTGTCAGCTCCCCTCCTTGAAGCAGCATCTCAGGATGGGTCAGAGAGCTCAGAGCTTTGGAGTCCAGGGTCCTGGATTCCAGTCCCAACATTGATGCTTGCCTCCCTACTTGTGTGGGGGACTGTAGACTCCTTAACTGTAAAATAATGGGATTGAATGAGATGTCCTTTAATGTACCTCCCACCCCCAAATGAGTGATCCCCATTGTAAGATGGGGCTCAATTGATCCGTTTTGTTTTGGGGGAGAGACAAGTGAAATTCTTAGTGACCTTCATCAACATTGTCCTAAATAGCACCTATTGTGTGCCAGACCTGGGACCAACGCATATGGACTGCACCAACCAGAACTGGAGACTCGCTAGAGGTTCCACCTTCTCTAAGTTCTTTTGAAAGATTCACTCTGGCTTTGAGTGTCGGACTTGACTGAAACGCTGTCTTGTTCTCGGAATCTGCCGGAGGCTTCAGCACTTGGCCCATAGTCCAACTAGGGTTCGTTGGCTGGTCTCACTGCTATCCACAGGTGGCTTTGGAGAATGGCTAACAGAAATGATGGTCTGGGGAAAAAAAGATCTTTATGATAGGTACTCTCACAAAAACTCAACAGAGAGGAATTTTTCAGATCTCTTATTGGTTAATTCCTACTTGCTTTGTCCATGGTTTCTTTTTCCCCTCTGTGCCCTGGGTAGGTCATTAAATGAGAGGCTCATGGCTAATCCTAAGGCCTTTGTGGCGACTGGGCAAGCCACATTCCCATTAGCAAACAGGTGTCCTCAATGGAGAGGGGCAGCTAGGCCACTTGACCTCTTTCTTCTCTGTTCCTGAGACGTTGATTCCATTCCCCAGCATCACACCATGTTTGGGGATCCTCCGAGCTGGATCTAGTTTGACTCTATGTCCTGGAGCCATATTATACTGGAGCTTTCAAGGAGAAGCTCCTTTTGAAAGAAGCAGCTGGTTCTCTGGTGAACTTGGCCACCAGAAACAAGTATGAGGCCAAGTTGCAGAGGTCTGACCTCATGAATTAGCTAACTAACCCTGGTGAGAGAGACAGACAGAGACAGAGAGAGAGACATGTGTCCCTAGGTAGGGAAGGAAGGATGTACTTTCTGTAAAACTTCTTTTTTAACCCTTACTTTCTATCTTAGACTTAATACTGTGTATTGCTTCTAAGGCAGAAGAACTATAAGGACTTGGCAATGGGGGTTAAGTAATGCCCAGGGTCACACAGCCAGGAAGTGTCTGATGCCAGATTTGAACCCAGGACCTCCTGTCTCTGAATCTGGCTAACAACAGCTACTGAGCCACCCAGCTGCACCCTGTAAAACTTTTTTTTATGTTTTTTAAACCCTTAACTTCTGTGTATTGGCTCTTTGGTGGAAGAGTGGTAAGGGTGGGCAATGAGGGTCAAGTGACTTGCCCAGGGTCACACAGCTGGGAAGTGTCTGAGGCCAGATTTGAACCTAGGACCTCCCCGTCTCTAGGCCTGACTCTCATTCCACTGAGCTACCCAGCTGCCCCCCTGTAAAACTTTTTAATGCTGTTTGGTTTTCATAGTAACTTGGAATAGACACCAGATTGCCCATCCCTGTTCTGCCATGGTTTCAGCTCCCCTGTGAACTCCACCTGGCATGATGCCATCATTTCATTTTTATCTATAAGCGCCTCCCTCTCTGGCCCACCCAGGCTTTTTCCTCCAATTCCAGGATATTTTAACATAAAAACAATTCTCTGTCCAAGAAACTGCAGGTAATTCTGGGTTTTGACTCAAACTTGATAGGCAGGAATATACCATTTGAGAAGACAGCAAAGCCTCTGATTATATGCTGGTCTGGTCTGATTTACTGCAACTGCAGCCCACTCCGAATTTCAGCTTAAGTCTTGAAGCCCTTTGCACCTCTGCCGTACCTTTTGCCCAAGTGCTAAAAGCTGAGATCCTGTGGCCTCTCCTTACTGGTGTTAAGACACCAGTTCTGAGCAAGTTTGGGTATCTGGTTTCCCAGATCATTAAGACTTAGGATCTTCTGAGGGAAGGTGAGAAGGAGGCCCTGGTGAGTGAATCAGCAGTCTGGGCAGAATGGACCCACCTTTAGAACCCTCAGGTTCTCCAGCTTTAGTCAGAAGTCCTCATTTTATAGAAAAAGAAGCCTACAAAAACTTGAAAGGATTTGCTCCATATCACTCAGATGTCCTGACACCCACTCTCAGGGCTATTATCTCTCATGCATTTATTAAGTCCCTACTGTGTGCTAAGCACTGGGCTGAGTTTGGAGAGGGGGGTGGTTCAAAGAAGAGCCAGAAATGGTGCTTCAGAAGGCCTGATCTAGAGCTTTGGCCTGAAGTGATCACAGGGTTGTGCACTTAGGGACCAGAGGGCCACCAAGTCCAAACCCTGCATTTTCTAGGATCTTGAGGTCGAGAGAGTTAAGTGACTTGTCTAGAGCCCCACAGTGTGATTTGAACCCAGGTCTTCTGACCCTCCAAGCCCTGCAGTCCTGTCTACCCTACTAGTTTTCAGAAGCACTTAGTAAACACCTACTCTATGTGGACTAGCTTTGGTTCCATAGAAAGTGTGAGGATACTTGGAAAGTGCTTGGCAAGGTGCCGGGCACATGGTAGGTACTTGATGAATGCCCCTGCCCCTTCTCCCTTCCAGTGTTTAGGTCTGTTGTGCTCTTGCTATAAATGTGCTTACTATTTATTTTCTTGCCGGGCGAGGGTGATTGTCTGTGCTTTTGTGCCTCTGCAGTGTGTCCCCAGCATCCAGGGAGGGGCAACCTGTTCTCTGGCTCAGGAGGAGGGAGATGGGAGCCCCTTTTTAGACCTCTTGGCATCCTGTCATTGGAGCTTCTTAACTCAGCTGATAGGAATAGTTCCGGGCTTGCTGCAAACTCCATTTCACAGACCAGGAAAGCAGAGGTCTGGGTGGTGTGAATCATGACCCTCAGGGAGGTCATCCTAGAAGAATAGGAGGCCACACTTGGGTCTGTGGACCCCAGCTTGGGCGAGAAGCTGCTTGTGGCCTTGGAGGCTCTCGTCCCAGGTGCCCTAGAAGTAGCCCTGGCTACTCTGTTTTCTTCTCTCTTGCTTACCTAAGGAATGTGCGGTGTCTTAGGATGGCTTCCTTTGGCCTGTTTTGGGTTGGCCACTTTTGGTTTCAGGCCAGATGGTTTCTACGAGAACCCATCTCTGAATGAGAAGATGCGATTTTGCATTCTGAAGCTCGTTTACTGGTCAGCTTTCTGAACAGCCTGGCTACTGCTAGATTGTGCTTCGATCTCTTCCAGCTCTTTGGGAAGGGGAAGCCGCAGACAGTGCTGTTCTCTTGGTGTCTGTAGAACTTGGCTGTTTGCTTGGACCATGTCATGAATTTGGAGGTGAAGGCTGGTTCATGTAAAGCCTAGATCCTCAGAGCAAAGGAGCAGGAAAGAGGTGGCCATGTTTTAGGAGCATTTAACTTTCTTAACCTTCATTATTAAAATGGCAAACTGCTGCCCAGGCAGAAAGCAACTTATAAATGTCGTTTCCTCCCTCTCTTGCTAGAGCTCTGGAAGGGACAGCTTGAAATAGATCCTAAAGGCCAGCCTCATGCTCAAAAGGACAGCTGATCTCATCGAATTCCCTCCAAGGTGGCTGGCCGGCCTGGGCCTGTGGGACTCGTGCCCATGTCCTCTCACATGTTTGCCCACGGGTGTGTGAGGAGAGTTAAGAAAATCGTACCCAGGACTTGGTTGCTGGTAACGAATGTGCTTTCACTAAGCATGTGGGGTCTGAATGGACCTTCAACGTAGAGCGAAACCAGAGACACGATTGGGGCACTGACCTGGAGGAGACAGGTGTGAGGCTGAGAGGCACCCTGAGCTGTTGGGCCTCCATTAGGGATCTCTCAAGCCACCTTCCAGATGTAAACCTGCTTCAGGTTGCAGCAGTGGAGGTGCATAGCAGGTCTTCTACTACCAAGTCCAGCGTCGTGCCTTTGTGGGCCTTGTGCTCTTGTCAGTGTTATGCGTTGGGTATCTCGAGGGGAGGCAGGTAGCAGAAGGACATCAGAGCAAACTGGGGTACTGTGGGAAAAGAGCTCCAGGTTTGCAGGCCAGGTCACCCGGGGTCCAGTCCTGGCAACTTAGACCCCTTTGGCCTCAGTTTCCACATCTTTAAAATGACAGGGGTTGGATTAGATGACGTCAGGCCCCTTCCAGCTCTAAGTTGAGGAGAATGTTAAGAATCACCACCTGGAAAGCCTCAAGGAGGAACAGGGGCTCTCGGGATGGTGATAGTTAATCCTTGATGGCCAGGACCACATCCTCTTCTCTTGGGGGATCCTGAAGAGAGGAGAAACTAGACTGGGTTGAGGTCAATCTGTGTGAGGTCAATCCATCGATCAAAAGATCAGTAAATATTAAGTGCCTACTCTGTGCCAGGCACTGGGTGAAGTGCTGAGGATATACAAAAAGAGTCAGACAGTCCCTGCCCTCAAGGAGCTTCCAGTCTAATGAAGGAAACAACATGCAAATTTATGGCACTAGAGTGAAGAGGGGTGGGGAAGGCTTCCTGGAGAAGGTGGGATCTTAGAACTGAAGCCAGAGAAGCCAAGAGGCAGAGATGAAGAGAGAGCATGTCCAGGCCTGGGGGCCAGCCAGAGGAGACACCTCGTCTTTAGGGTCATCACTCGGGAAGCATTCAGAAGCACTTCATAGGTTCCATCCTCTGCTGGGAGCTGGATAGAGACAAAAGGGAGCATCCCCTCCCCAGGCATGGCTGGCTTTCTCTCTGCCCGGAAACACCAGGGGGAGGTGACCTTGTGGAAGGACCCGAGAGTGCCCTAAGGGAGCGCTCCCTGCAGAGCCTGGGAAAGCCAGGTGAAGAGGCTGGGCTGTCAGCAAAAACAGCCACAAGGGTGCCCATCCCAAGGAGTTTGTACCCTGACAGGGGAAGGCCAGGCTCCAGAGGGTGGGGAGCCAATTGACTTGCCCTTTCTGAAACCGGGGGCTGGACAGACCTGGCTGGAGAGAAGCTGAAGCATGCTGTCTGGTCAGGTTTCCTCACCAGAACTGCTGGGCTCCAGGCATGCCTCCCAAAGCATGGTAGCTGGTAGAGGGAACGAAGGAGGAGGAGGATGGATATAGAGTTAGAGGGAACCTCAGAGGTTGTCTAGGCCAACCCCCCATTTTAAAGATGAGAAAACAGACCCCCCCCCCCCCAGGGAGGGCAAGGGAACTTGTCTAAGGTCACACAGGAGTCAGAGGTGGGATATGAATCCAGGTTCCAGAGTCAATGTATTTGTTTGTTTTTAATTTTAAATCCTTACCTTCCATCCTAGAATCATTATTTTATATTGATTCCAAGGCAGGAGGAGCAGTAAGAGCTAGGTAGTGGAAGTTATTAATGACTTGCCCAGGGTCACACAGTTGGGAAGTATCTGATGAACCCTGGTCCTTTCGACTCCGATGCTAATGCTTTTATCTACTTAGCTACGCCCTCAAACTCATTTTTGAAACATCCATTTATCCTCTACTGGACTAACCTAGAAGGAAAACCTTCCTTAGGGAAAGAGAGAGCTTTCTATAAAATTTTAGTGTCCTGTGAAAGGCATGAAGCTGAGCTGGAAGGTTGTTTTCCTCTACTTGAGAAAATCCTCCTTAAGAATCATTGTAGTTCTAGTGGTGAATGACTTCTTTAGAATCTTCTTCCCTTGCACAAAAGATTGTCGCTGCCAATGGTTAGTAAATAATAAATGCCAGAAGCAGCCACATAATAATGACCTGGCAAAATGCAACAATCTTGACCCATTTGAAAATCATTCAAGTATATGTTTTTGAAAATTTCTCTTATTTTACATTTATTCATTTTGTAGTTTATTTTAGCTTTCCTTCCCACTGCCCCCTTCCTCCCTGTGGATCAATTAAAAGGAGAAAGAAAAGCCTCACAACCTTTTCCATAAAGGTTTGCCTTATTCAGCAGTTTGAGTCTGTCACCTCTCCCAGGGAGTCTTCTGTCCTTTGGATTTGCATTTATCATGCACGCAAGTCTTTGAGTTGTTCTTCTGGTTCTGGGCATTTCACTGCATCAGTTCATAGAGGTCTTCTCAGCTCCCCCTGAAACCATCTAGATGTAACATTTCTTCTTGCGCAGTGATATTCCATTCTGTTCACATAGGATATCTGCCTCCTTGGCCACCAAGAACCAAACAAGAACTGTAGCCGTTTCAGCACAGTCTGGCAAAACAGCCCCACAAGGTGTTTTTGGGCATCATCAAAGAGAAATCTTGTTCATTAAGATGATGACGGGAGGGCTTGACCTCTAGATTGAGCCCTGTTGGAGGAGCAGCTGTTTTAACTAAGCCTTTCGAATGACCCTTTTTGGGGAGGGTCTGGACCTGTGACTTTTTTTTTAAATCCTTACCTTCCTTCTTAGAATCAATATTAAACAAGGGTTCCAAGGCAGATGAGCAGTTAAGGGCTAGGCAATGGGGATTAAGTGACTTGTCCAGGGTCACACAGGAAGTAGCTGAGGTCAGATTTTCAGGACTTCCTCTCTTGGCCTGGCTCTCTATCCACTGACCACCTTGCTGCCCCCAATGTTAAGGTTTCTAGTGGCAACTGTATGTGACTGCCAAAAAAGCTCATGTCATCATGTCATCACATGAAAATGAAAGCATCCAGAAACAAGGAGATGAGGGTCTCTGTACTCTGCCTTTGACTTCATCTGGAGTCTTGGGTTCATGTCTGGAGAAGCCAGAGTGTTGCAAGGAGAACAAGCAAGATGGCAGAGAGCCTTTTGATTCGGTGCCATATGATGGTCCACGGAGCTTGGGATGTTTGTTTAGCCCAGAGAAGACAAGACTTAGGGGATGGGGAGGGCTGTCTTCAAGCATTTGAAGGGTTGTCATGTTGGCCAGAGATTGTGTTGTGCGGTTTGGTCCTGAAGATGAGAGTGAAGAGCAGTGAGTAGAATGTGTAGCCAGGCAGATAGAAAGAAAACTTGCTTAAGAATTGTTAAAGCTGTCTCAGAGGGGTGGAGTAGGGATTTCTTCTTTGCATGGGTTGGACTCAATGGCCCTCCCAGCTTGTAAATTGTGTGGTTCTGGGTCAGTTTTCTTTTGGGCGGGCTCTTTAATTTATTCAAGATCCCATGAGAAAGGGTGGGTAGATTTCAGTCTGTAGTGAACATCCACTGATGGGGCTCATTTTAGTTTTGTGATTTAGCTTAGAGCCAAAGGCTTGGGCTCAGATTCTTCCTCTCCTGGCTTCCACACTGCTACCAAGAAGGTACTAAGACCAAGTAGCTAGGGTCACCATGGCACACAGAGCCCCGCACCTGGAGTCTGGGAGACTCCTCTCCCTGAGTTCAAATCTGGCCTCACACATGTAATACTTGTGTGACCCTGGACAAGACACTTCTGCCTATTGGCCTCGGTTTCCTCATCTGTCAAATGAGCTGGAGAAGACACTGGCAAACCACTCCAGGATCTGCCAAAAAAAAACCCAGGGGTGTCATGAGGAGTTGGGACACGACTGAAACGACCAAACAACCACAAGATGTCAGTAATTGTGCCTAACACTGAGAATTCACAGAAAGGCCAAAAATGCAGCATCAAGGAAGCTGCCCTGGCTGAACCTGGAGAAGGCCTTCAGCCAGAGCCTATTCCCAGCCCTCTTGACTGGCCTCTTCCTTGACATTATTTTGGAGGTGGCTTATCTGGATCTGCTTATTTCTTTGTGTATTGATGTGTCCATAGAAATCTTTAAAGCAAAGACTTTGTGGGCAAGCACAAGAAGATTTTAAACAAAAGAAAACTGGTCCCTTTGAGAGGAAAAAGGAAGTAGTTCTTTCTAGCTTTCTCATTCTTGAAGATTCCTGTCCTGCTGTCCCCTCCTCCACTTTGTGAATTCCTCCTGGAGCCTGCTTTCTTTTTTTAAACTTTTACCTTCCATCTTAGAGTCAATACTGTGTGTCGATTCCAAGGTGGAAGAGCAGTAAAGGCTAGGCAGTGGGGGTTAAGTGACTTGTTTGGAGTCACATAGCTAGGAAGTGCCTCCTGTCTCCACACCTGGCTCTCCATCTACTGAGCCGTGTAGCCATCCTCTATGGAACCGCCATTTTGAGGAAGTGCCCAAGATTGCTGTGTTTCATCCACCCTTCTCTCAAGTCTGTTCCTGACTCTCTGGACTGCCCCCCCTCCCCATGCCTTCATGTGGTACCTTTTATCCATGCCCTCCCACCACCCCTTCAGTTCCCTTTTATATTTTGTCTTCCCTCAGTAGAACATAAGCTCTCTTTATTGTTGCTTGTATTGTACTCCTAGCACCCAACACAGTACCTGGAACATACCAGAAGTTTAATAAATTTTTCTTGATTGGCATGTCGTGTGTACATATACAGACCCAGAGAGAGATCGTACCAGCTTCCTCAGCCTTTCTTAAGAAGCAGGACTGGTCATTTTAGGCCATTGCACCTTTCTGATCTCCCCTCTTCTGCCACAGAACCGCACTCTCTAACGGACACACTGACTTGGCATTCTGCAGTTGGAGTCCGCCATGTCTACCAAGAGGAGGGAGATAGGTGTGTGATTAAGCCTGTCCATCTACCTACCTCCATTTCATAGGGACATTCATTTATAGACCTCTTGGTAGTCAGTCATTCTTCAAGTAGTGGACACTTTTATTCCCAGTTTTGCTGCCTTGAGTATTTCCTGCCCTGCCTTTTCCTAGTCTTCTGAGCCCAGACAGTCTCCTCTTTCCTTCCCCTACCAGCTCTAGGTGCCTTTTTTGCTCCTCTTTCAGGGTGCCGCCCTGACTTGGAATAGCAGCTCTCCAATTCTCGTGGTCTGTATTTTCTCCTCTTCACCTCCTCCAGGAATTCAAAGCCTCTTTTGTTTAGGGATGTTGGTTTTTTGTATATCGCAGGTGGTGTTCAAATTATTTATTATTGTTGAATTGAGCAAGGTTAAAGGCAGTAAATAGGCCAGGCAGAATGCTGGTCAGCATTCTTTCAAACCTGTTTGTCTTTACAGTGTTTTTGTTATTTGGTAAACTCTTGTCCTGGTTCCGCTTCCTTCAGTTAGTACAAGTCTTCCCAGGTCTCTCAGAAACTGTCCTGTTCTCATTTCTGACGTTCCAGTTAAAGTCCATCACCTTCACATACCATAGTTTGGCTTGCCAGTTCCCACTTGAAGGGGGGGACCTCAATCCCCTTCCGGTTCCAGTTTTTGGCTACCACAAAAAGGGCTGCTACAAAGAAATGATTTTGTCCCTCTGGGTCCTTTCACTCTTTCCTTGATCTCTTTGAAGGATGTGGAGGCTGGCAGTGATATGATTGAGTGAAAGAGTTATATACACAGTTGGCAACTTTTTGTCCTCATTCTAAATGGCTTTCCAGAACGACTGTTGTTGTTCAAGTCAGTGCACTCACCTCTGACTCTTTGGGACCTCATTTGCAATTTTCTTGGCTAAGATCTTGGAGTAGTTTGCCATTTCCTTCTCTAGCTCATTGGACAGGTGAAGAAACCGAGGCAGCCAGGGTTCAGTGACTTACCTGGGGTCACACAGTTAGGAAGTGTTTCTGAGGTCAGATTTGAACCCAGGACCTCCCTTCTCTGGGCCTGGCTCTCAATCCACTGAACCACCCAGCTGCCCTTTGGCTTGCTTCTTTTGAGAAGTTTTTGTCCACATTATTTGACCTCTTATCAATTGGGGAATGGCTTTTGGTGCTCTATTTGTTAGTTTACCAGGTACCTTGGACAGCTGACCTTTTAACCAAGACATTTGGTAGAAAGCTCCGGCTCCCCCTTCTTAGCCTAGCTTCATTGTTTTGGGGAGTACAAACACTTTCACTTTGAGGCCATGATAGTTACTTAATTTATCTTTTGTAAGCTTCTGTCACTGTAAGGGAGAGGCACCCAACTTCAGGAGGCACCATCTTCCAGCGTCGGGAGGGGCAGTATTTAACCCTTGCCTGGGGTGCACAGGCATTTTGTCCTGCCCCTTTAAGAAGTCTAGTGACCTAGGCGTGTGATCCTGGGTAAGTCACTTAACCTCTCTCCTGTCTTAGAATTGATCCTAGGATACTAATTGATAACAAGATGGAAGGTAAGGGCTTAAAAAGGAGTCTTCTAGTAACCCTGATTCCAATATCATTGGTAGAAGATCCCTCTGAATTAAATTCATTAAGTATCTACTGTGTGCCAAGCACTGTGCTAGGAACTGGGGACAGAGACAAAAATGCCATGCTCTGCTCTGGCCTCACAGAACTTGGGGTGTACACCACATATATATTTCAGTAAGTTAAAAGTAATGTTGGAGTGGTGCGGCTTAAGTTCTAATAACTGGGCAAAGGCGTCTTGGAGAACGTACTACTTGCATTGCGTTTTCAATAATAATGAAGAACTAGGGCGGCGAGGTGGCTCAGTAGATAGAGCTCCTGGAGGACCTGGGTTCAGATCTGCCCTCAGCTCCTTCCTAGCCGGGCAAGTCACTGAAGCCTGTTTGCCTAGTCCTTGTTCTTCTATCTTGGAGTTGTTACTGTGAGGGTTATTGTTCATTCATTACTGGGCCTGCTCATCTGCTGCTTTTGCATTTCGTTTGTTCTCAGACATGCCAGGGAATTCTTTCCTTTGAACAAAATTTGGTTAAAAGAAAAGGGAGAAGATGATTCTCTTCCTGCCTACCTGACCTCCGTCATCTATGGTGTGGGGAAGAGTTGAGAGTTTGATAGACCATCTCCTAATTCTCTATTTAGCTCGTAGAGATGCCTTGGAGCATTCAAGGGAGGGCTGAATTATGAGCTCCTTAAAACGATTTCTTCGGGGATCCTTGGTCTTTGAGAGGTGCACTGACCTAGCAGTCTATCGCTTATATTGCTCGCTAGTCTAGACATAGATTCTGTGTGCATATATATATATATATATATATATATATATATATATATATATATATATATATATATATGAAATTAGGTATCTAATGCTAGCAATGAGTTGCTATCTTCCCCCAAAAGCAGACTCTTGAAATCATTTTAATCATAACATTACTAGGACAGAAAGGGTTTTAAAAGCAAACAAAACTAAGAACAGTGGGCCAGGATTTCTGTGTTGAAGAATGCTAATGTTTTACGTGTGTTTTCTCATTGGATCCTCCCAACAGCCCCATGAGGTCTGTGCTGTTTTTATCCCCATTTTACAAGTAAGGAAACTGAGGCAGAAAAGGGGGTGTAACCTCTACCCAGGATAACATAGGTAGCGAGTCTCCCAGGCAAGGTTCAGAATCAAGGCTTCCTGTCACCAAGTCCAGCGGCCTCTCCACTGTGCCATCAAACTTCTTGAAGGAAGGGACCTAAGGCTTCCAAGTGGCAGGGCAGGGCAGAGGTCAGGAGGGGCAGTGTTGCAGGCCCAGGAACAGAGCAGGGCAGTCAAACTCAGGCCCAGAGTGTTGGAGGAGGATCATTCCAGGGTTTCTTGACCCTCATTTTCAGCCTGACCCTAGCGTACAAAGAAGGAGGACTTGGAGTCTTGAAGCCACTTTCTGTCTACCCTAGCTCTTGTTCTGCATCTCCCCCACCCAAATGTTCTATAAAAATGACAGAGTTGGGCTCGTTGACCTCTTCTGTAACCCCTTCCCTTTGTCCGTGTTGGTTCCGAGGCAGTTTCTGTGTGTTCCTAGTTGATCATATTTTAATTTTTTCACTTACTGCCTCCCTTCCTTTCCCCTCCAGTCGCTAAGATCTCATAGGTGGTCAGTTCATGTCTGAGTGAATGGACAGATCATTGCTGATGTCTCCTTGCCCTGACACGCAGCTTCTGCTGGAGCCAGTTAGAGTATATTTGAAAGCCAAGGCTTTCTGCCTCATCTTTTTTCATTTTGATTATCAAATAGACCCCAAAATAAGGCTTTGGACCCCACTGCTTCCCAAGCCCATTTTTTGCATTTGCACACTTAAATATGACCTACTAGCATTTCTTTGACTAATGCAGAATGTATCCTCTCTGATACACAGACCCTGAGAGAGAGAGTGTTTTTCTTTAACTGTTGCTGTGGCCAAAAATGGTAGCCAAGTGGCTGCTGCTTTCCTTCAGATTGAGCTGGACTAGTCCTCAGATCTACATTCAAGACTTCCCATCTACTTAGGATTCCCAGAGAACTTTTTGTTGACCTAACCCAGGGCCTGGCACTGAGTCAGCACTGAAGAGAGGCTTGTTTCCTTGGTGCTCTTTCCACGATTCCATCGGGCACTGGAGTAGGACTGAAATGGAAGCCCTTTATTTTGTAGCAGTGTGATATAATGCAAAAACTTGGATTTGGAATTTGAAAACTTGGGTTCAAATCCTGACTCCAGTTGGGGAGATTTGATCTGTTTCTATAAAATAAGGGGCTTGGACTCTGATCTCTACAGGCCTTTTCTATCTCTGAAGTTCTGTTGAATTTGACCAAGTCTTCTTCTGTTTAGCTTCAGAACCTGGGAATTAATCCTGCCAACATTGGCTTCAGCACACTGACAATGGAGTCTGACAAATTCATCTGCATCCGAGAGAAGGTTGGTGAGCAAGCGCAGGTGGTCATCATCGATATGAGCGACCCGGCTGCCCCCATCCGTCGGCCCATCTCTGCCGAAAGTGCCATCATGAATCCAGCTTCTAAAGTCATCGCCCTGAAAGGTAAATGGATGGGAAAGGCTGGAGCTTTCCCAGCTTGCTTTAGGAAGGAAGCAAGCAAGCAAACATTTACCGAGCTAAAAGGAAGGGGCCACTAGTTCTCCCATTGGGTGGCTCTGAGTAAAGACATTCTCTGGGTAGAGGGGTCTGGTAGAGCTGTGGACCCTGGTGTGGATGACATCATTGAGGTAGCACAGGGCCAAGTGGAAGGTGACGGTAACTTGTCTCTTTTTTTTAAACCCTTCCTTTCTGTGTGTGTATTGGTTCTGAGGCAGAAGAATGTAAGGATTAGGCTATGGGGGTTAAGTGCCCAGGATCACCCAGGTAGGAAGTGTCTGAGGCTACATTTGAACCTAGGACCTCCCTTCTCTAGAACTGCTCTCTATCCACTGAGCCACCAGCCTCCTTGGGAACTTGTTTTTGTCACTGATCGGTGCCTCAGAATTCTCTGCCTTGCGGCAGGCCTCTGCAGTAGCTCTGATTTTAAAGGAGAATGTTGGTGTCAAACCCAGCTGTTTGGGTTTGACACCAACACCCACAGTGCAGATGAGTCTTCCTATAAGACTGTGTCCCAGGAGGAGCTTCTATCCATGCCTCAGGACACCGATGTTATTGCTTGTGGGAATTCCACCACTTGGGAGCAGTGACCGAAAGCCTGAAGTCAAGTTACGTGGAGAGGGGGTGAGGTGGACACAGCCGATGAACTGAAATTGTCAGAAAATCAGACCTGATCCCGGGCTTTGGTGAAACGGATTTTAATTGTGGAATCTTTGCCATGTTTTGAGAAGTGAAAATTCTCCATCTGAAACTTGGGAATGTTGACTCTTGGGCCACTGGGCTGACCACATGCTTTGGAAGCTAGAAGGAAGGGGCCACTGGCTTTCCCCGTGGGTGTCTGTTGAAGCATCTGTGAGTAAAGACATTCTGTTTAGACATCAGATTTCTTCCAAAATAAATCTGTGCTTTCCTTCTTGCTTCCTGGTCTTAAACAGATGGTGAGTTAAATCATCCTGAAGCACTTGGTATTGTGGTCCTTCCTCGTAAAACATTCTGGGTATCCCTGCTAGTTTGCTGTCTCTTCATTATGAGTGTCGGCCAGATAGGATTTGGAATGAGTAGGTCGCCTCCTTTTCATCATTTTCCCACTTAGAAGTCTTTGGCCTATGATTGTGACAGCATAAACCTACCCAGCAGAACGTATTCTGAGGATGTTTGACTTTGTCATGATACTGTTATGGGAGGCCAATGTTAGCACATTGTCTTGTATGCCTATCACGTCATTGTGGCCCTGTTGTTCCCCATTTGGTAAACTCCAGTGACTCCAGCTTACCTCTGGGATTGAATAGAAGATCCTGTTTGGCTTCAGAAGCCCTTCTTCGGCTAGCCCCTGCCTCCCTCTGCAGTGTTTTTACACTTTTCTCCCCCAGACCTACTGTGACCTGGTGACTCCTGGCATCTCTGGGCATTCTCTTTGGCGTCCCCTGTGCCTGGGCTGCTGCTCCTCTTCCCCTAGCTTCAGAAAGCTTTTCCTGATTCCTTGTAAGGCTGGGGCCTCCTCCTGGCATCATCTCCACTGGATTCTGTCCCTGTCTTGTTTGTGCACTGGCATTTGTGTATCTCTTCCCCACTGGACTGAAGAGGGGGGGCTGGTTTTTTTAATTCTTTTTTTTTTTTCACTTCCTCAGTGCTTAGCCCTAGCTCAGTACATTCATAAATGCATTGATCTGGCAGAATCACTTTGGCATTCGGAGGGAACAAGAAATGCCTTGGTTTGAAGCACTGGGGGGTCATGGGCCTTTCTTGCTGGTTGATCTTAAAACATTCAGTGGCATTTGGAAGTGTCATCTGCTTCCATAGCTCTACAGAATTCTTTAAGTTAAACAGAAACTGGAGCTGCTGAAGTTTGAAGGCTGTGTTCTAAGTCTACTAGGCTCTTGTGTCTGTCAAGATTATCTTGGGTAGAGAAAATGCACCGTGCCCCCCTCCCCCCATTTAATCTTTCAAATCTTTTTGAACTTGGCTCAGAGAGAGTTGGCTTCTGTTTCCATGCATCTCTCACTGGATCCAATTGTTGGTTGAGAAAGCCCCGTGAAGGCCGCCTGCTTTTCCAGAGTCCTGCCTAGCAAAATTACTGGGTTGTGGAGGTCAGTATGGCAGCCAAGGAGCAGGGGGAGTCACTGCCCACCCCCGTGGAGTCTCTCTCCACTTTAGGCAAGAAGTGTGTGACAGCTTTGGTTTTTTCCTATAAATCTAGTCATTATAAGCAGAGATTTTTAAGAACACATTAGAACATGTCTTTTAAAAACAAAATAGCCACACACCCAAGTGGCACTGAAGGGTGAGCCAGAGCTGCTTGGCATCTCATGGAGTTGTGGCATTTCCGATGAGGGTTGGGCTATAGGCTTGCTGCCCTCCCTGTTCCTTCTTGGCCACAGCATCTGAGTGTGGGGCCCCCTGCCCTTTCCCTGATGGTAGATTTGGGGGTAATAGAGCGGAGATGGCCTTTGTCCATATTTCCAAAAGGGTCTGCAGTGAATAGTTTTTCTTGGAATTGATGGGTGGCAGAAAAGAGAGTGACTAGAGTGCATTTCGGATTTTTCTGGACTCCTCACCACATTAAACCAGACACTGTGTCTCTTTACTCGTGGGGGTCTTTTCTAGCTCCTTTATAATGTCAGGCCATCAAAAGAGTGGGGAATGTGGCATTTTGAGGCCTATATCAAGGAATGTAAAAATGCATTTTTACTCATTTTTAACTGAAAGAACTTTTGTTTTCCAAGTGGGAAAAAATGTAGACCAAATTAAGACCATTGGAAAGTGACTAACCATGCACAGGGCATCTGTTGTAAGGCATTTTGATAATTGGGTCTTCCTTATCCAGGATCACTTCAGGGTAATTTGTTTTTTTGTTAGCCAATAGGGATGGGGGTGGGGAAGGGCTGTGAGAGAGCACATCTCCCAAAGCTCCACCTTGAACCTTAGGAAGCTAAGGACCATCAGTCCTTCTTGAGACTCCCCCAGGCTGAGGTTTACTTTCACTGACTGTCCTCTCTTTCTGTTTTCCCTAATTTGACATGAAGTTTTATGCTCTGAAATAGAAGCCCCTTTCTCAAAGGTGTTGGGCTCCTCTTAGAGAGATGGTCATAGGAAAGGAGGATGGGCAGCTAATGGGGCCTAAGAATTCATTCAGATTTCAGAAGTACAAAACTGGAATTCCCATAGAAGTCCACCGGTTTGCCTCAGGTGTATAGATAGTGAGTGAGTGGGGAGATTGGAGTGTGAATCTGAGTCTTCTGGTGCTAGAGCCCCTATATTTGTGTGTGTGTGTGTGTGTGTGTGTGTGTGTGTGTGTGTGTTTTTGTTGTTGTTTTTTTTTTTTAAGAATATTTTTCCATGGTTACTTGATTTATGTTCTTTCCCTTCCCCCTCTCCCCCCCCCCCCCCCCGTAGCTGACATACAATTCCCCTGGGTTTTACATGTATCATTAATTGAGACTTATTTCCATATTATTGATAGTTGCACTGAGGTGATCGGTTAGAGGCTACATCCCCAATCATATCCCCATCAACCCATGTGATCAAACAGTTGTTTTTCTTCTGTGTTTCCGCTCCCACAGTTCTTCCTCTGGATATAGAGAACGTTCTCTCTAAGTCCCTCAGATTGTCCTGGATTGTTGCATTGCTACCAGTAGAGAAGTCTGTTATATTCAGTTGTACCACAATGTGTCAGTCTCTGTGTGTAATGTTCTCCTGGTTCTGTAGAGCCCCTATATTCAGGCTGCTGATGGAGCTCTGGAGTGAGTTTGTACAATAGCACCTTGTATTTGTCACTCTGCTTCATGAGTAAAAGGTGACTTGACTGCCTTAAAAGCAGGGTTTTCGAATTCATTACCACAAAGACCAGCATAATTTGCAAAGAGTCTTCCAAATAATTCCACTTTGAGGATAAAGCATCTCACTTGTTCAATGGATCATCCTTTCCAGGATCCGTCAGAGGTGAGGCTTTTAGCTGCCACCAGTTGTCACTCCATGTACTTTCCTCTTACAGCTCTACTCAGACCCTACAATTGAACTACTTAGTGATAATGTAGAGAGTACCATATATTCTTTATATCTCTCATAAGAGCCCAAGTAGGGAAAAGAAGAGATTTTGTCCTGATAGCATTCCTTAATTTTGTATCTTATCAATAGGAAGGATTGGGAAGTTGGTTTTATATGAAAAAGGAATGGGCAGTGAGTAGGTAAATGAAATTGGACAATGGTTCTTAGGTCACACTTATTAAAAGCCAATTTTATTAAAGGGCAGTGAGTGAAAGTTGTATTGATTAGAAGGAAAAGCATTTTAACCAGTAGAGCTGCCCAATATTGGGAGAGGAAGCCTCAGGGGCTCTGCCCCTGCCTTCCTGGGAGTTTTCACAACCTGGATACAGCATCTCTTTATTTGGGAATGGGTCGCAGTGGCTAGCAATGTGAATTCCCACATCAGCCATGATCTCATTCTTTTTTTTTTTAAACCCTTAACCTTTCACCTTAGAATCAACACTATGTAATGGTTCCTGCACAGAAGAGTGGTAAAGGCTAGGCAATGGGGGTTAAGTGACTTGCCCAGGGTCACACAGCTGGGAAGTGTCTGAGGCCACATTTGAACCCAGGACCTCCTGTCTCTAGGCCTGTCACGATCTTGTTCTGCATATTGGTATATCATTTCTTGGTCCTTATCAGTGGACTTCTGGAGTCATGGTTGCTACTGGGTCCATCACAGTTTCTAAGTCCTTCTGAGTTAACCTATCTACACTGTTGATGTGATAGTCCACATTGTTCTTCTGGTTCTGGCTCACTTCACTCAGTATCAGTTCATACAAATCTTTTCCATTTCTCTGAAAAGCATCTTTCTTCATTTCTTAGAGCATAGTAGTATTCTATTGCATTCACACACTATGATTGTTCAGCCATTTCCCAGTTGATGGGCATTCCTGTCTAGTATTTTGTCTCCACAGAAAGAGCTACTATCAATATTTGCACACACAGAGGACCTTTTCTCTTTTGATCTTCCTGGGTCTAGTTCCAGACTGATTTCTAGAATGGCCAGACCGTTTCGCAGCTGCACCAGCCATGTATCTGTGGGCCCCTCCCCAACGTTTGTCACTTTCTTCTTTGGCCAGTTGCGCTAATCTGATGGGTGTGAGGTAGACCCTCACAGTCACTTTCATTTGCATTTTCTACTTCTTAGAGATTTGGAGCATTTTTTTCATATGACTACATGATGTTTGGATGTCTTCCCTTCATATTCTCTGATCATTGGGGAATGACTTCTGTTATAAATGTGAATGCGTTCCTCATATATCTTGGAAATGAAACCTCTTTCAGAGAAACTGGGGGTGAAGATTGTTTTTCACTTCATTGGATTTATTAATTATTTATTCTTTATTTAATAATAAAATTTATTAATTTTTAATTTTATGTTTTTTATCCTACCCTTTTTTTCTAAAGACTTTTCCTCTTTGCTCCCCTTCTGCCATATTTACATAGACACGGAGGGCCATGGAGCAAAAGATTGTTCAAGGCTAATGGTTGAGCCTTAGTCATAACATCAATAGAGCAAGAGGGGCATTCTAAGCTTAGATTGTTATACTTCAGTTAAAACTGCTTGATAAAACAGTAGGAGAAATATTTTTTTTTTAAACCCTTAACTTCTGTGTATTGGCTCCTTGGTGGAAGGGTGATAAGGGTGGGCAATAGGGGTCAAGTGACTTGCCCAGGGTCACACAGCTGGGGAGTGTCTGAGGCCAGATTTGAACCTAGGACCTCCTATCTCTAGGCCTGACTCTCACTCCACTGAGCTATCCAGCTGCCCCCAGGAGAAATATTTTTATAAAAATGGAGGTGAGATTTTTTATTTGATACTCAGTTCTTTTTTTATTAAGATGTTTTATTTTTGCCAATTACATGTAATAACACATTTCCACATAAGTTTTCTTAAGTTATATGATCCAAAATGTGTTTCTCCCTTCCTTCCTCCTCTCCCGGAGCTGGCAAGCAATTAGATTTGGGTTGTATGTGTATTATCACGCATTTTCCATATTCTTATTTTCATATTTCCATATTCATTTTTGTAACAGAATAATCATATAAAACCAAAACCCCAAAAGAAAACCTCAAATAATCTTAAATGAAAAATCACATGCTTTGATCTGCATTCTGAGGTGGAGAGCATCTTTGTCATAAGTCCCTCAGAATTGTCCTGAATCAACGTATTCCTGTTAGTAGCTCACTCTGTCACAGTCGATCACTCCGCAATCTTGCAGTTACTTTATACAATGTTCTCCTGGTTCTGCTTATTTCACTCCGCATCAGTCCATGAAGTTCTCTCCAGCTTTTTCTGAACTCATCCTGTTCCTCATTCCTTATAAGCACAACAGTATTCCATCACCATCATATGCCACAATTTGTTCAGCCATTCCCCAATTGATGGACACTTGATACTCATTCTTGCTTAATTTAATTTTGAAGATGGACAGATAAGATAACAAATGTAGTTATTCTGATCCAAGGGTATTCTCACATTATATTGTGATGTGCTAAGAAGTGTTTGAGCTCATTTTCCTGCTTGTACCTCCTCAGGTGTCTCAAATATGGAAGGAAGGGTTTGGTCTCTCACTC
This sequence comes from Gracilinanus agilis, assembly GCF_016433145.1. Lineage (NCBI taxonomy): Eukaryota > Metazoa > Chordata > Mammalia > Didelphimorphia > Didelphidae > Gracilinanus > Gracilinanus agilis. Next base: position 780,522,683 of record NC_058130.1, on the reverse strand, counting down.
CTTGGTAATTGCCAGTCAGTAAACATTAAATGCCTACTGCATGCTAAGCAGTGGTCAGTGGGGAAAGACTACACAGAAAAGGAAGCTCAGGATGCCCAGGGTGGGATTAGGGGCATGGGCATGGTGGAAGAGAAGGTCTCCAGCTCAGGAAGCATGAGAGGAGGACAGCTGGGTGGCAAATGAAGAGACGGCCAGCCTGGGTGCCCTCCTACAATGCTTCTAGCTTTAGGACATGAGGAGAGGGAAGAAAGCAACATTTGCTATTAAAAGATGCATGAGATTTATAAAATATGCAGAAAGTTGGTTTGGGAACAGACTAGTGATTGGCTAACATTTTTAAACATAGCAAAAATGTTTTTAATTTGTTTTGGCTAATTATTTCTTCTTGTCAGAAGCTTGCAACTATAAAAATGATCCGATATCTTAAAATTAAGCCCTAATAATATAGTTTTACCACTTAGAAATGACTTAAGAAGGCTGTTATTTATTTGAACTGATTTAACCTTATCCAGTGATAATAATTTGGCATTTTTCTTATCATAACATTTTACAGCTTTGTAAACTTAAATTATTTATTGACAAGTCAAGTGAACAAATATTTATTAAGTAGCTACTATGTTCCAGGCCCTGGGCCAAATGCTACAGATAAAAAGAAAGGGAAAAAAGTATTCCTTGCCTTCTGGGAACTCCCAATCTACAGAGGGACAAACAAGCTATAGACAGGATGAGCTAGAGAACATCCAGGGAGGGATCAGGGCAGGCTTCTTGTAGAAGGTGGGGTTTTAGTGGAGACTTGACAGGAGTCGGGGAAGCCGGGTGGTAGAGGGAGGGGATATCGGCCGGCCGTTGGGGACAGCCAGTGAGAAGGCATGGAAGGCCAGCGTCACAGGCCTAAAGGACGGGGAGGAGGGAAGTGACGTCTGAGAATACTGAAGAGAGGTATAAGGGGACTGAGGTTAGGAAGGACTTTTGAAGGCCAGCAGAGAAATGTGTGTGTGATTTTGGAGGTTGTCAGGGAGCCCCTGGAGTTCATGGAGGTGGTGGTGAGCCATGGTTGGACCTGTGCTTTTGGGAAGTGACTTCAGTGGCTGAATTGGAATGGGGATGGACTTGAGACAGCCAGGCCCACCAATAACTACTACAATTTCTCAAAATAGGTTTGAGGAGGTGGAGGCCTGCACCAGCCTGGTGGCAGTGTCAGAAGATAGCCAGGGGCTTCCAGGAGAGCCTGCAAAGAGAGCTTCTAAAGGCTAATCATGTTCAGTAGAGTTCTGTTCTGACTCGTGTCCCTGGGGTACAGAATACTTTTTCCATATGGTAGCATAGTTAACTATAGAGTAATATGTTTCCCATATGATACTATTATTTGGAAAATTGAAGATTTGGCATCCCCTCCCTGAAAGGGAGACACTACTACCAGTCTCTTCCTCTTTCATATCCAGAAAAGTCTTAGAAAATTAACCCAAGACCCCAACACTTGAGCTGCAGTCATTTCAACAGAATTGATTGAGCCCTTTGCTGTTCTTAATGTTTAGACAGTGACAAGTCATTGTTGTAGTACAGAGAGTGCCCCTTCCTCCTTCAGCAGATCATCCCTGAAACTGGTTTTCAAAACATTTAGGAATAGATAATCAAATAACTGTAGCTATGAAAGGTGGAACACATCTGTTTAGCTGGGTAATTTCTCTCTCTCCTTCCTCCCCTCTCCCTTTCTCTCTTTTTTCTCCCTCCTCCTGTCCCTCCCTCCTCTCCTTTTTCCCAATCCTATCTCCTCCTAGCGGGAAAGACCCTTCAGATCTTCAATATTGAGATGAAGAGTAAAATGAAAGCCCACACAATGGCTGAGGAGGTGACTTTCTGGAAATGGATCTCTGTCAACACCGTTGCCTTGGTGACTGACACAGCTGTCTACCATTGGAGCATGGAGGGTGACTCTCAGCCCCTGAAGGTGTTTGACCGCCATGCGAGTCTGGCCGGCTGCCAGATCATCAACTATAGGACTGATGACCACCAGAAGTGGCTGCTGCTCATCGGCATCTCTGCCCAGGTGAGCCATAGGATGGCTGTTCAGTCTCCTCTTGTAGGACTGTGTCCGGGGAAGGTGTTGATAGAGGGGTGGGCAGGCGGGCAGGCGGGCCGACTGACAAGAGCTTGAAGAAAACTTCTCCAGCTCCAGAGACTGCTCCATCTAGGCCGATTCCCCGATATTGGCTGGTGTTTGCGGCGTCTACGTATGAGAAGAAACGGTGGTCACAAGTTCCGGCCTAACTTCCAAGACTTGTACCATGTTGGGGAGGCCTCGGGTCCCCAGAGGGAATGAAGCAGAGCAGAGTGCTGGCAGAACAGCCTTGGGCTGTAGTTCTTTTGGGTTGGGAAGATGGTTTCCCTTTGTGGGCCCTGCGAGTCTCATCTGTAAAATGAAAGGCAGGGCCTGGAGGGTTTGCAGCCTGACCTGTTCAGTTCTCCTTGCTGCATTTCCTGACAGCACTCATTCTGGGGAGTTGCATGGAATACGGGGCAAAGCTTGAAATGGCACAAGGGGAACCTTTCATGGGAGCCAGACAGAGGATACGGGCAGTCAGCCTGCACTTGGCGAGAGTCTGCTGTGTGCTAGGCCCTGCGCTAACACTGGGGACACCAGGACCGTCCCTGCCCAAGGAACTCGCAGTCCTCATAGGAGAGACGACAGACAAGCCCAGCTGTGGGCATTTGGGGCAAACTCTGTGCAGGAGACATGGGCAGTGATCCCCAGAGTCGGGAGGGATGGGGGAAGAGAAGGGGTCCGCACATACTCCCCAAGTGCTCTCTAGCGGTTTAATAGAACATATCTCTCCAAATCTCAGAAGGAATTTCAGGGGCCCCGATCCATCCTGAACAGAAAGTCCTCTCCCACTTCCCGTAGCTGCCTTCTGTGTGACTGGGGGCAAGTATTCCCAGGGCTATTGTGGACGAAGGGCTCTGTTGTTAGCCTCACAGAACAGAATGGAAATGTCCAAGAGGCCAGTTTAGATCAACATAAAGAAGTTGCCACCTCATTGCACTAAATATCTCCCATTCTTTTTACTGGTCCTTGTATCTTGGGCTCCATTCTCTTCACCATGATAACTTCCCTGCCACTGACTTGAGCAGAGCTCAGTGGGGCGTCTCTTTTTTAAAAAAAGAAACCTTTATCTTCTCTCCTAGAATCAATACTGTATTGGTACTAAGGCAGGAGTGCAGTAAGGGCTGGGCAATGGGAGTTAAGTGACTCACCCAGAGTCACACACATAGGTAATATCTGAGGTCAGATTGGACCCCAGGACCTCCCATCTCTATCCATTGAGCCACCTCACTGCCCCTACATTAGCTTTTTGACTGCCCTCCCTTCAATGTGTGGTTCACCAAAGCCATTCCCACTCCTCACCTATTATTTTATAGGTTTTCATCTAGCTATGACTCTCCTCCCTTAGACTTGTGAGGCAAAGTTTTCTTAACTTTACACTGTTCTCTAATCTCATTTTCCCAGCTTGCTCACGCTTTAGTATCCTGGGTGTGTGCCCTCCGGGATGTTAGCTGTTCCTTCTTTATGCAATCGCAGGTCCCATCAGTGTGCCACCTCTGCTTGTGGGTGATGGCAAAAGGCCGCAGGGCCAGACGAGCTTTAAGGATTATCCTCACATTCCCACCCTGCTTTTTCATTCTGTTTTGTGACCGTTCTCTGGAAGAAATCAAGAGCTGTTTTTTTTAAAATCCTGTTTTATTGCATATGCTGCGAGGTTCTGTTGATAATCAATTGATCATTTTGGCTGAACTTTTTTCCACTATTAGAAGGAAAGGCTTTCTGGGTAGGCAGAAAGAGTAAATTCAGAAATGAAGCTAATGTAAAAGGCAAAAACTGTCAGAAATTTTTTAAAGATGGATTCTCCTCCAGTTAAAAATGCCAATTTTCCTTTTAAAGAGAATATCAATTTGTGGTTCTCTTCAGGATCTCTGATTTCATGTCATATCAACTTTAATAACATTCTTTTCACTTTCCACATGGTCTTTTAGCAAAATCGTGTGGTTGGAGCAATGCAGCTTTACTCAGTGGACAGGAAGGTCTCTCAGCCAATAGAAGGCCATGCTGCAGCTTTTGCCGAGTTCAAAATAGAAGGGAACTCCAAGACTTCCACTCTTTTCTGTTTTGCAGTCCGGAGCCCTACAGGTGGCAAGGTAAAAAACTTTTTTTCTTGCCTTTCACATTCTCTTCCTACACAGTTAGGGCCTCAGTTCTTGCAAAAAACATCAATTTATAAAAAGAAGTAGAATCCAGAGCCTGGGGTTGGAGTGAGAAAACAAATTTACTTTGATTCGGTGAAACTAGTATTCACAGCTCTCTGAGCAGTTTTCTACTAAATTCAAATCTCTGGGGAGCAGCTGGGTAGCTCAGTGGATTGAGAGCCAGGCCTGGAGACAGTAAATCCTGGGTTCCAATCTGGCCTCAGACACTTCCCAGCTGTGTGACCCTGGGCAAGTCACTTGACCCCCATTGCCTAACCCTTAACACTCTTCTGCCTTGGAGCCAATATACAGTATTGACTCCAAGACGGAAGGTGAGGGTTTAAAAAAAATTTCAAATCTCTGATCAAATAGAGTTTTGATTTCAAAATGAATCAGCAGTGTCCATGGCTAGGGGGCTTACAAAGAGAAAATAGGTCCTTGTGAAGGCTTCTGAATAATCCTACCCTTTCAGTCATAATTGGAGGGGAGTTGGGGAACATCAAACAAACACATTTTGGGTGATTGATTTGTTCTACTTTATTGCCTAAGGGATTTCTGTTCTTTTATTTCTGATTTTGGATACTTATTTTCATTAGGCTTGTTTTTTTTTAAGCTGGATTTTCTTTTTTTTGCCATTAAAAAAAATTTACTACTCTGCCTCTCCTTCCCTTCCAAAAAAACCAGAAGGGAACAACAGAAGGGAGCAGAAGCCCAGACAAGCAGGACAGTTTTGAAAGCGTGAAATGATTTTGGACTCCTAAAAACAAGATGTGGCATGAAATGGCTATTCTCAGTTTTCTGGGCAGCCCTCTTTTGTGTTCTGTTTATGTAGAAGGGCTCTTTTTTTGGTGCTTCAAATCAAAATTAACATTTAATTTTAGAAATTTAAAGAGAGAGCTTTCAGATAGTGAAGCACAGCCACTTTTCTTTATGGAACATGAGCCTAAGGCAGCGATGGCTAACCTTTTAGAGACTGAGTGCCCAAACTGCACCCTCACATCACATGTGAGCCCACCCCCCTCCGCCTTATCCCAGACAGGACAGGGAGGAAGTGCTCCCATTTGTCCTCTGGGCAGAGGGGTGGGAGATGAGAGAAGTGTCGTCAGGCAGCTGTGGAGAGGGGGAAGGGAGCAGCCCCCATGATATATGTGCCATAGGTTCCCCAACACTGGCCTACAGCATGTGGCAGTGATAGAATTGGGAGGCAAAAGCCTGGATCTTCTGGATTACTTGATGAGTGTGACAAGGCAAGGCAACTGAGAACTAAGAGAATCTTGGATCCCTTTGTCATAGCTTCATGCATTTTTTTAAGCCCTTACCTTCCATCTTAGAAGCAATAGTAAGCATCGGTTCCGAGGCAGATGAGTGGTTAAGGGCTCAGCAGTGGGGGTTAAGGGGTTAAGTGACTCGTCCAGGGTCACACAGCTAGGAAGTGTCTAATTTGAAGCGAGGACCTCCTGTCTCCAGGCCTGGCACTTTAGCCAGCTGCCCCTTTCATAGCCTCATAACCCTGGCAAAATCGACTCTCCTAAGTATCCTGTCACCCCATCCCTCCTTTGGTGGGATGTCCTTTTGTCCTTGGGGTGGGAAAGGTAATACTCCTGGAATGGTTGAGAATGCTTGTTGTCTGTCGTGCTCCTCCGGCTCTCGAAGGCCTCCTGTGTGCCCCGTGTCCATTGAGTTGGAGAGTCCGACCTTCCTTGACCATTCATTCCCTCTTGCCAGACTTCTTTCGCCTTCTCCCAGCTTTCTCCTGCCACTGCTGTGTGCTCTCACATACGCCTGTCAGCTTTTGGTGGCTCCCTGGGACTGCAGGCATTGAAGGGGCCCTGATTCTCCTTTCCTCCTCCTACCTGCTCCTGCCACAGACTCTGTACCCTGGCTACACCTGCACGTGGCTTCCCGGAGAACTCTGCCTCTTGGTGGTGGACGGATGGACGGACGGACCCACCCATCACCTGAGGCATTTTTGTGTACACTTAAATGAAAAATGCCTGCCGAGTGAGTCCCCAGCCTTCTAAGATGTCCATCCAAGGGAGAGCTGGGGTCTCTGCCCTCAGATTATTTCTCCTCCCCCTTTATCCTCTGTGATGTTGAACTTTCTTGGGGCTCTCGCCCAGCCATCTGTCCTTCCTGGGTTCTCCTCCCCTTCCCGTTTGCAAGTCTTGCATCCGTGTCCCCACACGTGGGGCCTTTCCTTAGTGTCTGTTCTCTCTTACCCCCTCACTCATTCATGCGTCCAGGAAGCAACAGCTGCCCCTTCTAGGCTCCCTGATTCCACATCGTTTGTGTCTCCTGGGCCTCCGAGCCTCCTTTGCCCCTTCGTAGCGTGTGCTCAGAGTGGAGCACTGACCAACCTGGCCCGTGTCCTTTGCGTGTGGTGCTCGGCGTGTGCCTTGGCTCGTCTTGCCAGCTCAATGGGATATTCGATCCTGGAGGCTTTGCTGAGCCCCCAGGCTCTCTGCTCGGCCCAGAGTTCTTGCAAAGCTACCTCAGAGCCTCATGTCCTGAACTCTCTCCCCCTAGCTGCACATCATTGAGGTGGGCCAGCCTGCAGCAGGAAACCAGCCCTTTGGGAAGAAAGCCCTTGATGTGTTTTTTCCTCCAGAGGCTCAGACGGATTTCCCTGTGGCTATGCAGGTAGGACTGTTGCATTTTCTTTGAATCCTTCTCATGATTGGACAGCACGGTGTGGGAGAGAAGGTCCTGGGTTTGGAGGCTCAGGCCCTGGGTTCAGTTCTTTACCAGTGATGTGCCCTTTAATGACTGACTTCTCTGTCTAGGCCTGCTTTCCTCCTCTCCTGAATCCCAGAACACTAGGACTGCCTCCATTTCTTCATAATAGGCCCGAGTGGCTTCTTTTTTTCCCCCTTTTAAAACACTTGCCTTCTGTCTTAGACTCAATACTTTGTATTGGTTCCAAAGCACACGAGGAGTAAGGGCTAGGCAAAGGGGGTGAAGTGACTTGCCCAGGTCATCTAGCTAGGAAGTGTCTGAGGTCAGATTTGAACCCAGGACCTCCTGTCTCTAGGCCTGGCTTTCAATCCACTGGGCCACCTCGCTGCCCCCTCTGAGTGACTTCTTAGAAGGAAAACTACAAAGCCAAGGGGGCTGGCATTTTTGCCAGACCACCTTGGGCCAGATTTAGGCCACTGCAGTGTTAAGAGATGCCAGACATGGTTTTGTCTCTTTTCTTACACTTTCCCGCCTTGTCTTTTTCAGATAGTTTAAGAATGTTTTTTGATTATGAAAATGCTTCCAGATGACCTTCAAATTCTGTTTATAGAACTGCTGAAGTCTGGAAGTTTGGTCCCTAGTGGACAACGCCTGTCCGTAGCTGCAAACCTACTTGGTTAATGCTAACTTTTATTAACATAACTCATGGTCACGTACAGATGGGTAGTTGCTTACTGCTAGCCAAGTACTTTCCTGACAACCCTGTGAAGAAGATGGCATTAAGCATGTTAAAATCAAAATTATTTTGAGAGACTGATTTTGGATAAGAATATCAGTTTGTTGAGTAGACCAGCCTTATAACCAGGCAGGTGATGGGTCATCGGCCCGCTTGATGACCAGAGACCCCAACGGACAGACCTCCGGGCAGATTTGTAAAAGAAGTTTTAGGACCTCATTATTCAAGACTGCCCTTGAGCATCCCAAGACCTCTCTGATTGGCAGATAACTAATTAGGAATTGGTCCCCTAAACTGCCCACCACTCCCCAAACTATAGGTGACGAATCTCACGTAGGCAGGAAGAGAATCCATGTCTCTGCTTTCTGTTAAACAGATTCTGTTAAAAGGGAAAACATTCTTTGGGATTCCTAAAGAAAAAGAAAATGCAGAAAGCAGCAGACTGGATGGAATAGAACCCAGACACGAGAATACACAGAAATTCTCACTGACCTTTATGTAGAAGTTAGTGGAGGATATAAAAAATAAATTCTGGCACGTACTATGGACATTTTACATATGAAGAAACCAAGGCTCGGAGGTAGAGGGACTCGCTCCAGGGTCACACATGTCAAATTCTGTTGTCCCCAGTATTTTTTCGGGGCCAGAATCATGGTCTAAGAACTCCTAAACCCAACCCCTGCAGAAAGTCAAGACACAGCCTTCCTGCACAACCCTGTAGCCACACTGAACCTATCCCAAAGCGAAAGGGCCGGTATTTCTAGCTAATGTAACAGGCAGGGAGTGGAGGTAGTTAACCCCTTTCTCCTCTGCTCCCCTCAATCTTGGGACACTCAGTGGCATGTGCAATGGATTGAGCATTGGGCCTAGAGTCAAGAAGACCTGAGCTTAAGTCTGGCCTCAGACACTGACTGTGTGAGTGTGGGCAAGTCCCTTAACCTCTGTTTGCCTCAATTTCCTCTTCTGCAAAATGAAGATAATAACAGCATCTCCCTTGTTGAGAGGATCAAATGAGGTGATCCTTGAGAGTGCCTGGCACATAGGTGGTGCTATATAAATGCCAGTTGCTGCTATTATTATTTTTACTCACAAGAGGCTAGACCAAGTCCGATTACCTATAAAATGAAGATTTCTTTTTTTTTTTAAACCCCAGCCTTCTCTTAGAATCAGTACTAAGCATTGACTCCAAGGCAGAAGAACAGTAAGGGATAGACAGTAGGGGTTAAATGAATTGCCCAGAGTCACACAGGAAGTGTTTAGACTAGATTTGAACCCAAGTCTTCCCAACTCTGGGCTTGGCTCCCTGTCCACTGAACCATTTAGATGCCCCCCAAATGAAGATTTCTTAACTTAAAATGAACAAGGGGTCTCAGCTGAGCTCTCTACTCCGTGCCCTGCCCTGATGCTTCTTACATGGCAGCTTCTGATCTGCAGACTCTGGCAGGCAGGTACTAAAGGTTCACCTCATGGAATAGAAACCTTCTACCTGGGACCATCCCTTCCTTTAAGGAGAGGATAGTGCTGAGGGGACAGTGAGGCACCCTCCCATCAAAGGGGAATGATGAATTGTTTTCAGTAGCAAACGGCTTTTTTCTGCATGATCACAATGGTAAAGGCCTGGGTTTTTTTCTTTCTTCCCAGATAGGAGTCAAGCATGGGGTTATTTACTTGATCACAAAGCACGGCTACATTCACATGTACGACTTGGAGTCTGGGGCGTGCATCTATATGAACCGCATCAGCGCCGACACAGTCTTTGTCACGGCTTCTCACGAGCCCACCTCTGGCATTATTGGTGTGAACAAGAAAGGACAGGTAGGGGCTGTGGTGCACTTGCCATTTTCTCCTCTTCATAAACCACGATTCAGGATTAGGGAATGCCACTCGACGAATTCAGAGAAAGGACCTCTAGGCTGTCGAGCTTTGATGACCATGTTAGTTCTCTAACTTTTCCCTCTGCCTGTGAGCCTAGCAAGATGGCCCACTTTCCAAGAAGTCGGATTTTTTCTGTGCAGGAGTTCATCCTCCCTTAGAGCGCTGCCCATTTGCTGATGAAGCTTGCCTGTGACCATCATCTGTTAGGATTAAGATGCTCTGGAAGCTATTAATTTATAATTAGTTATTATAAAGTTGGAGCAAGAGAATCACGTAATTACCTGGCTACACCTAGCTAATCTGAGTTTGCCCTGCTTGTTTCCATTTGCCAGCCAAAATGGAGCTAAGAGAGCCAAGAGCCAAAAAGCCCAAAAAAGACCTTTTTGCTTCCTCAGATCCCTCTCATAAAACCATTGACATCACTCCTTCTGTGTCTATCTGGTTGGACAGACTTGACTTCAGTCCAGGTCAGAGGCCAGTCTTGCAGTCACAAGGAGTTGTGAGGACAAACAACAGGCTTCTTCTGGTACATCAGGGGCCACGAGGCCTCAGGTGTCCTCCCATAGTATGCATGGGCACCAATCAAAAGGTGGGGCTGATGCCAACCAGAATGGGTTTTCAGAAGGAAAAAGGATACGGTTGATATTAAATTCATATACACTCATGAAACAGAGAAAAATGCAAAATGGCTCTTAGTCCACACTGGCCCCCTCATGCTTATTATCCAGCAATAAGTGGTGGGGAAGAGAGCTCTAAGAATGATAGCCTTAGCAATTGGTATTATAAAGTGCGTGGCCAGGGGCAGCTCTGGCTTGCTCAGTGGATTGAGAGTCAGGCCTAGAGACAGGAGGTCCTGGGTTCAAACCCGGCCTCAGCCACTTCCCAGCTGTGTGACCCTGGGCAAGTCACTTGACCCCCATTGCCCACCCTTACCACTTTTCCACCTAGGAGCCACTACACAGAAGTTAAGGATTTTAAAAAAATAAAATGCATGGCCATACTACAGAAGAAACTGAATCATCCATCTTGACCCCAGTATCAACAGACTCAGGAGATTAATCACAGTTTTACGAAATGGAGGGATGGATTTGTTAGCTTTCATTAGCATAGGCAAATAATGGTCCTTTCCCATTCATTTCTTAGAGGAGCACTCATAGGAATTGTTTGTAAAGAAACAACCATGATTAGAAGTCAGTGGAGCCAAGATGATTGAGTAGAGGTACCTTTCCAGTTGAACCCTCTGGAGATATCTTTCTTTTCCAGGACACTTTAGGAAGTTGGAAGGAGAGGTCTGTGGCACTGGGCTGAGGGGTTGGCCTGGAGCACATGCAGTAGCAATACCACACCATTGGGTCTTGGAGGTGACTGTAATAGCAGCAATTTGGGGAACTTGAAACCCAGAGGCTGGAAGGGGATTGAACAACTTGTTAGATAGAGAGTAGAGGGAAGACTAGATGGTTTTCAGCAGCTCCATTGCCCATGCCCAGTTCCAGGTTGTAGTTCCAGGGCAGAGAGGAATGCTAGTGCTTACAGCTTAGAGAGAGCAGGGACAATACTTGAATAAGGACCAGAGTGCTGACGAGAAGAGTATCTCAGATCATACTACCTTGGAAACATCAAAAACTTACAGATGTCCCTGGCAGTAGGCTAGAAAATGAGCAAACACCAACAAAAAAAGATCCTGACCATAAAAAATCATGAAAAATGCCATAAGTAGAACCTCAAAAAAAAATGCCGATTGGACATGAGGCCCAACAAGAATTCCAGGAAGAGCTAAAAAGAAAAGCAAAAAAAAAAAAAAAAGGAAATCAAGTAAGAATGCTAGAAGAAAAATTGTAAAAGAGAGTGATACAAGAAAATTATGAAAAAAGAACTAACAGCTTGGTAAAAAAGGCACCAAAAATACTGAAGAAAAGAACTCTGTATAAAACAGAATTAGCCAAAGATACAAAGCTTTACTGATGAAAATAATTCTTTGAAAAGGAAAAAAGGCAACCGTGAAGCCAGTTGAGGCTTGGAGAGGGAAAGATTGTATCAAATTTGACTCTACATATCCTTTGATGCAGTCTAATTTTAATCCAAAGATGAGAATTAATGACATTATGTGGGAAAAATAGGATTTAATCCCATATTAAAATAAGCTAACATTTTCTGAAGTTGCAAAAAAGTGGAAGGGAACTTAGTCAGAGATTTCTCTAGTGAAAAAGTGAGGCCGGCAGCCTTCAGAATTTTGACCAGTTGAGTCAGTGACCACGTGAGACCCAAGAGGATGATGATGGTGAGCATTATTCTGCTTCGGGGTTCAGAAGTGGTTAGGAATGGCAGTTTAAGGAAATTCGTGATTTGTTTGGCTTGACTGGAGTTGTTACAAGGGAGAATCCTGTCTGGTATAGGGTCAGGAGGGAAGTGATCTTTTTAAAATGAATAATCATAAGAAAGTTCAGGATTAAGAGATGACAGGCAGAAGAATTTAGACTATACAGAAGCCTTGCGCTATACATCTTCGGCACTTTTGTTGAGAAAATAACCAGATGACACAAGATCTGATTGGTGCTAGATAATGCCACAATAAATTGATTGTATTTTAACGGGCAGGAAATGGCTTGCTATTGTTGATATGGGAGTCATTCCTGAGTCAATTGTCTGTATTCAGTGAGAATGCCAACTTTTTAAAGAAGGAATCAGATTTTCCTCCCCAAATGGAGGACAGCTTCTATCTCATTCTATCCCTCAGAAAATGTGAAAAAACGATTTAAAGGAGCCACTGTTTAAGAGTTAAGAACATTCTCCTAACCTTTCTGAGAAGTCCCGTCTCATGCAGACATTCTCAGCCTGAGACAGGACAACAGAGGATCGAGGATCACGTGTCAGGAACGTCTGGACCCTGAGTTTCTGGCCCCAGCCATAGAAAGGCCATGGTGGAACTTGCTCCAGAGGTGGCAGACATGGAGAGCAGAAGTGCATAGCCTGAGAAATGGTAGCGTCCAAGGGTGTAATAGTAAAGTGGGAAATGTTCTGGACCAGGCCTGCTTCCTGGACAGGAGAAGGCAATTTTGAACCATACTGACGTCATGGACCCATTTTGCAAGGAACCACCTAGCCTCCACTTATTAACGTGAGCTTTTGTTTGTTTTTTTTTTTAAAACCCTTGTACTTCGGTGTATTGTCTCATAGGTGGAAGAGTGGTAAGGGTGGGCAATGGGGGTCAAGTGACTTGCCCAGGGTCACACAGCTGGGAAGTGGCTGAGGCCAGGTTTGAACCTAGGACCTCCCGTCTCTAGGCCTGGCTCTCAGTCCACTGAGCCATCCAGCTGCCCCTTAACGTGAGCTTTTGGTTTGCGCTAGCCCTCACCAGTGGCCCAGGAACTGACTCCCAACTGACATAATCCAAACCCTAGACAGGACTAAAGGCTGATATTCCTGAGGAAGCATTGTGGAGCGTGCCATGCCCAGACTCCAAACCAGAGGATTTGCTATAGATGGCGATGAATACAGGTAACATTGAGCTCCAGCATGTAGTAGATCTACTGTTGCTCAAAAGGCATTTGGCCTAACTGTCCACCCAGGAAAACCTTGTGGAGATGGACCGAAGAATGCCTGTTGTCCATCTAAATGTGTCATGGTCTGAACAGTCCATAAGGTTGGTCCGTTTGTCCACATGTCCTGGGCAGACACTGTGGGGTCGAAATGAATGCAAAGCAAAAAGAAAGGGATGGTACATATTTAAAAAACAGTTCCAGTCTGACCTATTTAAAGAAGCTAGACATTGAAAAATGGGAAATAAAGAAAGGCTATCAACACCAATTAGAGCCATTTTAGACCGGTTTGAAGTAAACATGAGGCCAATAGAGCCAATCAGCTGATATTACCAAGTGCAGAGGGGCAGAACCAAGTGTAACATTGGTTTAAAATACAAACTTGCCCATAAAATCTTCCAGAGAAGGAAGGTAGATTGTTAAGAGTAGTAATTCCTCCTAAGACAGCAGGAATCAATGAATGGGAAAACCAGGTTAAAGAAAGTTTGTCAAGCGTTCCAATTAGGGACAGCCATCCCATGAGGACATTTTGAGTATGAAACTGGGACTGTAAAGAGACAAATGAGGGAAAAGTTTTCAAGAGTTGTTTTTTTTAAAACCCTTAACTTCTGTGTATTGTCTCATAGGTGGAAGAGTGATAAGGGTGGGCAGTGGGGGTCAAGTGACTTGCCCAGGGTCACACAGCTGGGAAGTGTCTGAGGCCGGATTTGAACCTAGGACCTCCCATCTCTAGGCCTGACTCTCAATCCACTGAGCTACCCAGCTGCCCCCTCAAGATTTTTTTAACCAACTTTTTTCACCAATAAGAATAGCCCCAATACACGTGCACTCTAAACTAGTTCCACTTCTCTGGGAAGTGAAATGGTACCAAAGAGAATGACATTGGGAAAAGCAGGTGACCTGGAGTGCTTGGCTTGCTTGTGATGAAGGCAATGTGCCAGGGCTGCTGTTGTGGGGCAGGGTCTGGGTTCAAGAAGAAAGGAGCAAAGATATGGGAAAATTGACTCTTGTGTCAAGGTGAAGGTGGTAGAAGGAAACAGGCTTTCACAAAAGATAGGCACAGGGGGCTCAGAAGATGGAATGAACCCAAGATTTCACTGTAATTAGGATTTCACTACAGCATCATGTTGGGCTTCCCTCTGATAAGGCTTCTGCCATATATATCGGAATCATGCAAGAAAGAGGGGGCAGCTAGGTGCCTTCAGGCCTAGAGATGGGAGGACCTGGGTTTAAATCTGGCCTCAGATATTGTCTAGCTCAACGGTCGGCAACCTTTTTGGCCATCAGAGTCATAAACACCTGTGGAAGGAGGAGGATGGAGGCAAAAGGCTCTGGAATATGGGGTGGGGGCTGAAGGGCCCCTGGGGCACATCCTGGGGCTCTGCCCAGGCTGGCTGGTCGGGAGGTGGAGCCAGATATGGCTCGAGAGCCATAAGTTGCCAACCCCTGGTCTAGCTGATCCTGAGTAAATCACTTAATCCCCTTTACCTAGCCCAGTGATTCCCAAAGTGGGTGCTATTGCCCCCTGGTGGGTGCTGCAGCGATCCAGGAGGGCGGTGATGGCCACACTATTTTTGTATTACATTCTATTCTGAGTTCAGTAAATAGTTTCATAATATTTTTTCTGGAAAGGGGGCGGGAGGCCAAAAAAGTTTAGGAACCCCTGGCTTAGCCCTTACTGCTCTTGTGCCTTAGAACCAATTCACAGTATTGATTCCAAGATAGAAGTGTAAGGTTTTTTTAAAAAGTTCATAGAAAGAGACTCTTCAGCCCTTTGGTTATTAATGTCAAGTCCCAGGATAATGTAGACAGTTTGCATACATAAGATGGAGAGCCATTCTCTAGCCATTTAGTATTCAAATGATGGAACAAAGCATTCTCAAAACAACTGTGAATTGTTGATAACTATGCAAAAGATTGATACGAATGAGAGAAATTTAAAACAAAACAACCCTGAGGTTTTACCTCACACCTGGAAAACTGGCAAAGATGTTAAGAGATGGGAATAATCAGTGTGGGAGGGTTTATGGAAAGATGGACACACTAATGCATTGTTGGTAGAGTTGCAAATTGATCCAGTCATCTGGAAAGCAGTTTGTAATTAGACAAAGAAAATGCCTGATTGTCCTAGCCCTTTAACCAGAAACCTCACTGCAAAGGCATGTATATTCTAAGCCCATATGCAACACTTTGGGGGTAGCAAAGCCTGGCACCCATCTTCCCTGTTCATTGGGGAATGACTAAACAAATTATGGGATGTTAATATAATGGAATTTTAATGAAATTGAGCAAAACTACAGAAATAATACACACAGTGAATGACTACAGCATTGTAAATGGATTGAATAATACCAACAAAAATACAAAAATGAATCTAAAATAATTCTCATGACAAGATTTCTTCCCTCCAATGGGATATGAAAACCACTTCCTATCTCCTTGCATAAAATGCCAGATTTTTGTCTGTTGTCATTTAGTAAGGGAATTACTCTGCCAGAGGGTGGGAGGGGGTTGATGTAGGTGACATAAAAACAAATTGTATCAATAGACATTTTAAAAAGCATATCCCTTGTGGCATAAAGCAAGGATGTGGTATTGGCTGTGGTCATACCTCTTGTCCAGACTGACATGTACTGGGGTTTTTCTAGCAGGGCATAGAGTAATCTGAGACACTGCAGATGGATAATGAGTTAGCCCTGGAATTGAATTAGAGTGGAGCAGGCTGGATTGCCCTTGGGAAACAGCAGAATTCTTTTTAACGGCCCCAAGAGTTTCTCTGAAAAACCTACCAGTTCAGTCCCAGTATTTTTTTAGCAGTTTAGATCTGTGAGTCATAGAGGATTTACAGGCTCCAAAAAATGAGAATGACAACCATCAGTCAAACCTATAAGGCTCATTGAGACCAAAAATCAAGAGAAATCAAAATATTCCCATGTCTCTCCACCCTTCTGCCCAAGACACAGAGATTTAAACCCAGGACCTCCCACCTCTAGGCCTGGCTCTCAATCCACTGAGCCACCCAGCTGCCCCCACAAATTCATTTTAATGTGTATCATTGAATATCAGTGGCATGATGGATCTCTTCAGTGAATATTTTCTCCTTTTGCACAAAACCTTTCTCTGCTGAAACAAATAAAACCTCCATCTGCCCTATTAGCCTGGCAATTGGATAGCTGCATAGTCTGATTCTCTCTTAAGTTATATTTACTTCCTTAATATCCTGGAAGTCCTGTGACTTTTAAGAAGTAGGACCACTTCTCCCACTGTGGACATTCCAAAGACCG
This sequence comes from Gracilinanus agilis, assembly GCF_016433145.1. NCBI lineage: Eukaryota > Metazoa > Chordata > Mammalia > Didelphimorphia > Didelphidae > Gracilinanus > Gracilinanus agilis. The sequence continues at coordinate 780,506,337 of NC_058130.1, read as the reverse complement.
TCTTATTTCTGTAATATTTGTTTTCTGTTTTCTCACAAATACTCAGGGAAGGCGCTTACCCCACGTATAGGAATTTTTTAGTGAAGGGTATTAATGTATCCCTTGGGTTGCTTGTCTCATCTGTTTTTTTTTTATGCTTAGTTTTTTTAATCGATGCCTTTTACTTTAACAGCACATTCATTTTTACAAGGCTTTGTTTTTTCATTTTCAGTGGAAGCTGTAGGAGGAAGCAAAAATAAGCACTTGGCAATTGAAAAAAATGCTACATTTATTTCCAAATACACCCTTTCCCCTGTTATCTCTTGTTAGGGGAGGGGACCAGCCCCGTTTCCTTTGCCAGTAATTCAGATCCTAAATAGTATTTTTATGCCATTGCTTGGATTGAAGTTACCTGTAACATACAGCCTGCTCCTAGCGAGAGTATTCCAAAAGATCTGTAATTGTAATTCTTTTGGGATCATATTCAGCTAGCTTTGACAAGAGAACGTTGGCAGAGGAGAGGAATTTTGGGTCATTGGAAACCCTGCAGCCTTTCTTCAATGCAGCCTAGGCCAGTCCTTTTCTCCTGATTCATAAAGTATAAATTCACAAAACTCTCTCAACCAGACTAAAAGGCTTCTAAAGGGAAGTTCTGTGCTGAATAAATGTCACTTTGTTAGTGAGAGCCAAGTGATTTTGAGTCTCCTGCAGTGTCGGTCTAGCCTGTGACCATTCGGCTAAGATGTCCAGGAAGCATCACTTCCTACAGATTTACTCTGGGTCACCTGTGATTCTTTCCAGGTCTTATCCGTTTGTGTGGAAGAAGAGAACATTGTCAGTTATGCCACTAATGTGCTCCAGAACCCAGACCTCGGTCTGCGCATGGCCATTCGCAGTAATCTGGCTGGAGCGGAGGAGCTCTTTGCCCGAAAATTTAATACCCTGTTTGCACAGGGCAGCTACGCCGAAGCTGCCAAGGTTGCTGCTTCTGCGCCCAAGGTAACACCACCCGGGCCCACACAGACGAAGGTTCTTCGTTCTCGTGGGTCGTGTAGCTTTTGGGGGCAGCACCTGGGCCTAGAGACATCCACCTTTGCCTGCTTCTGTTCTTGGGGCTCCCCTGGCAGTGATGGCGGCTGTGTGCGTGTGTCCATAAGGCCAATGGGAAGGGCCTGGCCGTCTTGGAAAGCTCAATAGGCGCGGGGGGCTGCTTTGCTGAGGAGGTGCCAAGGACACGTCTTCTCCCACAAAACAAAGAAAAGGGAGAAGCCTCTTTGCAGAGGAGTACCCCTATGGAGTAGTCTGAGTCTCTTTCACAAACGCAGAGAACGATCTGGGGCCCACCAGGTCACTGCCTAGGAAGTGGGGGCGCAGTCACCACTGATTGGGAATGGTGGGAGCCGCTGCCTGACTTAGACACTCACACCTTCCTCTGAGGACCCAAGAACCAGCGTCCGCCTTGCATATTCTCTCTATGAGCCAGTTAGTTAAGCATTGGGGCGGCTCAGCTGGAGCTTGGGAAGGGACAGCACCCGGAGTAACTTCTCTGCCTTTGTTGTTGCTGCTGCTGCTTTAGGGAATCCTGCGCACCAGTGACACCATCCGCAAGTTCCAGAGTGTTCCGGCCCAGGCTGGACAGGCCTCCCCCCTGCTCCAGTACTTTGGGATCTTGTTGGACCAAGGGCAGCTTAATAAATTTGAGTCCTTGGAGCTTTGCCGGCCCGTCCTTCAGCAGGGGCGCAAGCAGCTCCTGGAGAAATGGCTTAAGGAGGACAAGGTGAGGACACACAGAATCCCGAGCATTGCTTTGGCCCCACGTAGCCATGGCTCGTCCCTCAGCTTGGCATTCTCTCCTGTTCCGTGTCTTCCTTAGCTGGAGTGTTCCGAGGAGCTGGGAGACCTGGTCAAAGCTGCTGACCCCACTCTTGCGCTCAGTGTCTACCTGCGGGCGAGCGTGCCAAACAAAGTGATCCAGTGCTTTGCTGAAACCGGCCAATTCCAGAAGATTGTGCTCTATGCCAAGAAGGTGAGAAGGCCTTGGAGATGCTTGTCCAGACCACACTGCCTTGGTGGCAAGGGTAACTAGAGTAAGCTGGTACAAAATCCCCAGTAAACTTCCTCGTTTTAGAACTTTTGGTTAAAAACTGATTAGTGGCAGATGAAGAATAATTAATGCCTTATGCTGAGGCCCAGCAAGGTCAAGGGACACTGTCCTAACCGGGCTTCAGAATTCAGGTCTAGGCTGCCTCTGATCTGTGATTTCCACCTTTGTCAAATTTGGATTTGGCCACACTTTTGAGATATTTTCTCATTTCAGCTGGGTTCACTGCTGGCTGAACTTGGTGAACAAGGCTCTCAGCAGGCCAAGATTGTACTCTGAAAACGCCTTCTCCGTGAAGCTTTCCTGATTTCCCCAAGCCATAGACTTCATGCCCACATTTTGGGTGCTCTCAGAGAACAGGGCTCTTTTCATTCTTTGTACTTGTCTCTCCAGCACTTTCCACAGCCCGTTAGACCCTCAAATATGAGTGTTTCTGACCCAGAATCCTCATGATTTCTCCTCTTTAGAGGAGACATGGTTATAAGCAGTGCAGGATTCGATGGGCCTGGCACGAGGAGGGCTCTAAGGAGGTGAAAGAGCCAGTGAGATTCCTCACCGGGGCTCAGAGGGAACTCGCTGAAGCTGTTTCCTTTGGCACCCTCCATGGTCTTATTGCCCTCATTTAAAAGCCCTGTTGGGAGGAGTGTGAGGCTGCCCAGCCTGCCGCCAAGGTTGGGGTGAGGCCGGGGTGGCACTCTGTTTTCCGATGCCACCGAGATTCCCAGAGAGAGTATTGGAGCGATTTACCTGGGAATGGTGGGGCAAAGGGAACCCGCTGCGCTGGGCGCTGTTCTTTGGAATCCTGTTTTAGTGGTGACCTCTGGTGGCCAGGGGCCGTCAGTGCAGGGCCATTGGAGCCAATGCCAGGCAAATGCATTGAGGCGAAAGAGATGAGCGTGATGGCATCTTTGTACAAAGATCTCACTGTGCTGTAGCACGTGGCCCGCGCTGGCTGTGGAGGAGGAGGCCTGGGGGGCTGGTAGTCAAGATGGCGTCTGTCTTGGGACTTCCCTTTCAGGTTGGGTATACCCCAGACTGGATCTTCTTGCTGAGGAGTGTGATGAGGGTCAGCCCAGAGCAGGGTCTCCAGTTGGCCCAAATGCTGGTGCAAGATGAGGAGCCGTTGGCCAACATTAACCAGGTGAGCAAATGAGTACCTCGAGGGGCTGCAGCTTGTGCCAAGGCCTGGGGGACCCAACCGACCCCGATGGGTTAGTGTATTTTGAACCTGGAACTAGAATCCCGGAAACCCCTGTCGAGAACCTTGTCATCTCAGAGGATTTGTTGCCAATTGACTCAACTCTAGAAACACGAGTGAAATGTCTTGGGTTAGCCCTCAGTTGGCATTGTTGTTAAGTAGCCCAAGGAAGTGTCTGATGTTCCAGGTGACCTTGCCACCTGGCTGAGCTTCTGAGAGTGTCTTTTGGTAACATCTCATTCCATTGTTGGCAGAGAGGCCTCCCTGGGGTTGTAAAGGCCTAGGCCGTAGCTGGTCCTTTGATGCAGGGCAGATGCCACAGGACTGGGAGCAGAATGAGACTGAGCCTGAGCCATCACTAAAGCAGGATGGACCCCCTGGCAGAGGAGGTTGGTTTGCCAGGACTTAGGCTTGCCCTGTAACTTGCCCAGGGTCCCACAGCTAATGAGTGTCTGCAGCCAAATTTGAACTCCCATCCAATGACTCTACACCTAGCACTCTGTGCCATCAGCTGCTTTTAAGTCAAAGTGTGCCCTTTGTCCCTCTAATAAGTCTGTGTAGCCCCTTCCCTTATAGAAAAGGGAGTATAGTCATCTTTTCTTTTCATCATTTTAATTTGACTTTTTTCAAACAGACATTGTAGAGGGACATTGAGTTCCTCTCTGATTTACAATTTTACAATCTACATTTTATTTATTTTTAATTTTATTTTAAAATATTTTTCCATGTGTACATGATTTCTTTCCCCCTCCCCCCCACCTTTTTCCCCTCCTCCCAGAGCCAACAAGCAATTCCACTGGGTTGTACAAATGTTATCACTTGATACTTATTTCCATATCATTCATTTTTACCATAGATCTGAAACCCCAAATCATATATCCATATAAACAAGTCTTAAGTTTTTCTTTTGCATTTCTACTCCCATAGTTCTTTCTCATCAGTCCTTCAGGAATGTCCTGGATTATTGTATTGGTACTAGTAGCAAAGTCCATCACATTGGAGAGTTCCACAGTGTTTCACTTTCTGTGTACAATGTTCTCCTGGTTCTGCTCATTTCACTCTGCATCACTTCCTGGAGGTTCTTCCAGTTCACATGGAATTCCTCCAGTTCATTATTCCTTACCACACAATAGTATTCCATCACCAACAGATACCACAATGTGCTCAACCATTCCCCAATCAATGGACACCCCCTCATTTTCCAATTTTTTGCCACCACAAAGAGTACAACTATGTATATTTTGTACACATATTTTTCCTTATGATCTCTTTGGGGTATAAACCCAGCACTGGTATGGCTGGGTCAGAGGGCAGGCAGTCTTTCAAAGCCCTTTGGGCATAATTCTAAATTGCTTTCCAGAATGGTTGGATCGATTCTCAACTCCACCAGCAGTGTATTAGTGTCTCAATTTCACCCCATCCCCTCCCATCATTTATTATTTTCCTTTACTGTCATATCAGCCAATCTGCTAGGTGTAGGGTGGTACCTCAACATTATTTTGATTTGCATTTCTCTGATTGTGAGAAATTTAGAACACGTTTTCATGTGCTTATTGATAGTTTAGATTTCTTTATCTGAAAACTGCCTATTCATGTTCCTTGTAAGTCATCTTTTCTTACCCATCAGTGCTTCTCTGGAGCAAATAGCCAGTTCATTGGGTGCTGAGGCCAGTGTGTTGCTTCTATTGGATGAAATGGATTGGCTTTCCCAAGTCTGCCTCTCCTGCCTGCTGACACTTGGGAGGGTTTCTCATAGCTTTTGGCACCAAATAGTTGTGGGTGAATGAGTTGGCAAACCTGACTCTGGATGGTCCTTATCAAATCATTATTTTTCAAGGAATTTGTTCTTAAATAAGGTGCTCTTGGCCTTGGTCTTTGCAGCCTTCTGGTTAAATGTGTTTTTGCATAAATGATTCCTCATGCCAGGTGGTCTTGGGGTTTATGGTAGGGACCGAGGCATAATCCGTATTGATAGCTTCATAGAAAAATTAATAATGGATGGGGTCTCATTTAATGGAGCTTCCTGAACACAGTATTTTTTCTCCTTTTTGCCTGGACATGTCTCTGTTTCTGGGTTCAGGAGCTCTAATGATTGGACTAAATATGTAGACATTGAGCCCACCCAAGACAGACTTCCTGGCCTCTGGGCTTTGCACTAGGAGCAAGCCTGCCTTCTTGGGGGGAGTTTTGCCTGTGGAAAATGAAGCATAGCCCTTTGTGACCTGAGTGCCCTGCTTTGGCATCTGATCTAAGCAGAAAAGCCACTTCTATGAACCGAACAATAGATTGGATGGATTCTGGCCAAATTCGAACCTCTGAGTGAAAGTTTAGCCAATCAAGTGCTGATAGACAAATTGCAGCAAGTCATCCAGGATGAGAAAAAGGGTTAATCTCTTTAATTCTGATAGCACTTTAGGGCTCTATATCAGGAGATGAGAGGCCTTAGAGCCAGGGAGATCTGGGTTAAGATCCCACCATTGGCCCAAACTGGCTAGGTGACCCTAGGTGAGTCACTTGACCCCTGAGTGCCCATGGCCACTTGAGTCCAAGGTGCAGAAAGCATGGCAGCTCCTTGGGTTGGGCGGAGAAAAGAGCCTCAATGACCCAAGTTTGGGGCCTGTGTTTGCAGATCGTGGATGTCTTCATGGAGAACAGCTTGATCCAGCAGTGCACATCTTTCTTACTGGATGCCTTGAAGAACAACCGCCCTGCAGAGGGGCACCTCCAGACCCGCCTCCTGGAGATGAACCTCATCCATGCCCCACAGGTAGGTAGGATTGTGCCCTCTCCTGACACAGGCTTGTGGATTCTGGATGAGTGACACGGCCCCAGCCCCCATCTGCTGACGAGGAAGGGACGGGTCATCCCCCTTTTATCAGAGGAGCCACATTGGCTCAGAGACTAGAGGCTGTGCTTGTGTAGGAGAACAAGAGAAATGGCAGAGCCTTCTCCAGCCTCCGCTTCCTTATTCTTTCTAGCTTCACGGCTGTCTGTCTGTCCAAGCTTTCAGACGTGAGCTTCAGAGGTCTCTGGACAGCCACCTTCGCATGTGCAGCCTTTACCCCCTTCCCAGCAGCACACTTACTCCTAGTACATCGGAGGGCATTGTCGGGGTGACCACAAAGGGGCGCAGGTCTCTCATTGATAGTGGAGGAGAAGGCATGGTGTTCCGGGCTGCCTTGGCTCTCCTCCTCATCGCAGTGCCATGCCAAAGCTGGGCTGCATTCATCCTCTACGTTTAGTCTGTGCCCACTGCCTACCAGTGCTTAGGTGGCTCCCTGCATACATGGCAGGAGACAGCAGAGTGCTCTGTGGCCATTCTTTTATTTTCATCCAGCCCTTGGAGGTCACCTACCTAGTTCTAAGGGTCGTGGTCAGTCCAGCTGGGTTCCCGATCGGGGAGTTGGCCCCCATCTTCTGTGTGATATGAAGCCTCTGGAGAGGTTTCACAGTGTGCTTTAATGCTCAGAGACGAGGCGAGTTCTTTGCCCTTTGATTACACGTGGGCCCCAGTGACTATGAAGCCGACAAGTCATTGACTCTGATGGCATTGCTCCCGCCTGACTGCTATCTCCGAACGTGGCTTGGTGGTACTGGAGCCAGGGCTGTCCGGACCTAACATGACAGTTCCCTGAAGCCAGGTGGCTTGAATTCATCAAGGGCAAATGAGTGTCACTGGCACGTCCACTTGTCCTTCCCAAGGCAGAGGCCACTCTTGGCCCAGAAGAGTGGCAGAATGGGAATGTGGTCCTCGGGTTTTCTCTTTATTTTCATTTAACCCATTCATCCCAAACCAAGATCTAATTTCTTTTTTTTTTTATTAAATTTTATTTTTTTCTCATTACTCATGGAAACAATTTTTGACAATTGTTTTCTGACATTTTGTGATTCAGATTCTCTCCCTGTCTCCTCCTTGAGGTTGTAAATAGTCTGATAGAGGTTATACCAGTACTAAGCTCTGATTTCTTTTTTTTTTACCCCCCCCCCCCTTTTTTTTTTAAACCTTCACCTTCCGATTTGGAGTCAATACTGAGTGTTGGCTCCAAGGCAGAAGAGTGGTAAGGGTAGGCAATGGGGGTCAAGTGACTTGTCCAGGGTCACCCAGCTGGGAAGTGTCTGCGGCTAGATTTGAACCTAGGATCTCCTGTCTCTAGGCCTGGCTCTCCATCCACTGAGCTACCCAGCTGCCCTCCTTAACCCCCTTTTTTGTGGTCCTTTCTTTCCTCACAATCTCAGCTTATCTTGACTCTCCTGAAACAGTTTTCTTGTGGAAAGGTGTTGAGATCAAAGCACACAAACAATTAATTCATTTTTCTTCCCATATTCTGAACTGTTTACCTGAATGGATGAAGTAGTTGATAACTTAGCATTGTATTCATGTGTCTGTTTTCCCACAATCCCTGCAACATTGATTTTTATTTTTTTTACCATCTTTGCTAATTTGATAGATGTGAGGTCATTGTTTTCAGTGTTCATGACTGGATCACACCAATAAGGTAAAAATGACAGTCCCTTCAAGTAGGGCTTTAAACCCGTATTGCACAGACCCCCATTGTTGCATGGGTTTATGGCGATATCAAACAATCAAATAACCAAGGAAATAGTTTGTAGAATTAGACACAATTATAAAATTCCAAAGGGCAATGAAAGGCCATGGGGACCAAGGATACAACTAGGAATGGGCAGCTGCTAGGCTTCATTGTCTCACAAAATCAATAATGATTAACATAGTTCCATCCTTTGGGTGTGACAGGTTGCAGATGCCATCCTTGGGAATCAGATGTTTACCCACTATGATCGTGCCCACATTGCTCAGCTCTGTGAGAAAGCAGGCCTGTTACAGAGAGCCTTGGAGCACTACACGGACCTGTATGACATCAAGCGGGCTGTGGTCCACACTCACCTCCTGAATCCTGAGGTAAGGGAGGGGTTCAGGTTGCTGCTGCTGGCAGTCTGGCAAATGCTTGTAGCTATCTTAAAATCTCCTTTAACCTTAGAGCTCTAGCACAGAGGGGTTCCTTCTAGCAAAGAATTTTCCATTTGTACCAGGCTAGGAGCATTGCTGGTTTCTGGCCATGTGTGTGGTTCTAGGTGTGGAAGTCCCCTCTGCATTTCAGACCTTGTTGGAGAACCAGCTGGCCTGTCTAGATCCATTCTGGGACAGGGAGGACTCATTTCTTCTGCCCTGCTCTCTGGCTTAATCTTATATCAACACAATAACCAATCACAGCTCCCGATTGATAGAAAAGTGTATCTTGGCCCTTCTTTTGACAGAGAATTGATGGGGGAGAGCTTGAAGCACAGAATGAGAGCTACCACAAATAGGTGTATTGTTTTGTTTTGAAGGGGAGCTGGGGGTACTTAAAGAAGAGTAAGGAAAAAATTAACAAGTCATTTAGAAAGGCCTAGAAGAGAGCAGAGCAAAGGCCTAAAGAGGGTGCCCAGGTGGGGCAGGCTTGGACCCACCATGTTGTGTGAGATGGTGGAGAGTGTAGCTTCTCCACTATGCTTGTCCTGTTCTAGATACTGGGAAGTGGTCCTGATTTTGATGTGTATTAGGGGGAGAAAAAGGAAATAGTCCCTCTGCATGTGCTGCAGTTTAGGGGCAATGCTATGCTTTCACGTGTTCCTCTTGATCTGGCCTCCATGTCAAGTCCCACCATGTTGGTTTTTGTTCCTTAGTGGCTCATCAATTTCTTTGGCTCACTGTCGGTGGAGGATTCTGTGGAGTGTCTGCGAGCGATGCTGTCAGCCAACATCCGCCAGAACCTCCAGCTGGGTGTGCAGGTGGCCTCCAAGTACCACGAGCAGCTGGGCACGCAGGCCCTCGTGGATCTCTTTGAGTCCTTCAAGAGTTATGAAGGTACCGCCACGTCTGAGAGCCAGCCAGGTCCTCGTTCAGGGCTGCTTCCTCCTGAGACTGCCCAATAACTTCTGCACTTTCTAGGTGGAAGAGCCGTTTTATTTGACTTGAAATGGGATAAAGAAGGGCTTTTTTCTCTTCTGGGCACATAGCTTTTAGAAGTCCTGAGCAGAAGTCCTTGTGGTCACTGCTTAAGAGTCTCAGTTATAATAATGACACTTTACTTCTCTGAGCTTTGTCTTCCATGGTTTAAAGGTGGGCTCTCTTTGGATAGACAGTATTGAAGTTTTTCAGCAGTCCCAACTCAAGTGTTCCTTTGGACTGTCCCAGAAACCAAGTCTCAAAAGAAGCTTTAGACTCAAGGGTCAGTTATTTCTGGAGTTGGTGCTGTAGCGGCATTAAATACTTGATACCAGGGGCTGAGAGCTCAAAGTGAAAAGGCTGGAAGGATCCCTTCGTCCCTGGCTTCCTCTTCAGAGTTTTTTCCTTCTCTGATGTGGATATTGATTCTGCTTCTAAAATTTTGGATAGCCTCAATTTCCACGTTGTTCTGAGATACCTGCCATTTCCTGATCTGTTTTAGTCCTGCTTTAGAAAAGTAGACAAAACCCCACATGCCGCTTTTATCCTTCGGCTGTCAGGCCTTCTTCCCTCCTGCCCTTAGATGAACGAGGTCTGTAGGTTGAGATGAGGTTTCCCATTTAGACTTGCCATAAGATTGGGCTTCTTTGCCATCTCCTGCTCACTTCTGGGGCATGATAGTGCCAAGCTCTGGGCAAAGGCAACCAAGGAGAGCCTGCCCTTTGACCAGATATTGATTTTGCATCTGAGGAGCCCCTGTGATTTAGGGTCATCTAAGAATCTCGAAGAGAAGTCATGTCCCTGCCCTGCAGCATTGACCTGGCCACAGCAGCATGAATTGGGGTGTCACTGAGGGTCAATATGCCTTATCTGGTCAGCAAAGGGAGGGGTCCTTGTAGCTTAGAGAGGCCAGGGACTCCCCCACGGCCTCTGCTAACACAGCCTCTCTTCCCAGGCCTCTTTTACTTCCTCGGCTCCATTGTCAACTTCAGTCAGGATCCCGATGTGCACTTCAAATACATACAGGCTGCCTGCAAGACTGGGCAGATCAAGGAGGTGGAGAGAATATGCCGAGAAAGCAACTGCTACAACCCGGAGCGAGTGAAGAACTTCCTTAAGGTCAGTGCTTGGGAGGGCCCTGCTTGGCCTAAGGACCTGATGGCATAAGAGGCAGACCCCCAAGTCCCTGCCCTCAGAGAGCTTCCATTCATACGGGAGAGACAGCAGGCCACCCCCTGGGGATCTCTGGGATAGAGACAGCACATAGATGGGGAGGCCCAGCAGTGGGGCAAGAAATTGGGAAAGGCTCCCTGCAAAATGGGAGAGTGGAGCTGGCCAGGGAGGCCAGGAGTGGAAGTTTTGAGTCACCAAGTCAGGAGAGAGCATCAGTGTCTCAGGGCAGTCTCAGCTGCCATAAAGCAGGAGAAGACTGTGAGGAGATGATGGGGCCAGGCCTGAGGGGCTTTATGAGCCAGAGAAAGCATTTCTGATTGGTCCTGAAGGCCCTGGGGAATTGCAGGAGTGTGTGGAGGAAGGGATGATCTGGTCAGATAATTTGGCAGCCAAGGGGAAGATGAACTGGAGTGGAGAGGGACCCCCTGGGCTTAGAGTGATGCGGGCCTGCACCAGGGGGGAGGCTCTGTTAGAGAAGAGAAGGAGGCGTATTGGAGAGATGTTGTGAAGACAGAAATGAGACTTGGCATCAGTGTGGTTGTGGGGGTGATTTTGAGTGTGGAGTCAAGGAGGTCAGTGAATTTGCCAGCCCAGATAACTGGGAGGCTGGTGATGCCCTCTAGAGTAGTGGTGGGGCAAAAACATTCTGTTTGGGGCGTGTTTTTAATGTCTTGGGGACGTCTGGGCAGCAGGTAATGATGCCAGATTGTAGTGCAACATTGGATGAATTAAGTCTTGGTCTCATCTGTCCAAAGGGGGATATCAGTGGGGAGCAGCTTCTTAACTGGGGTCCAGGAACTTGGCTTTTGGACACTCTTTAGGTTAACTGCTTCAATATAATCCATTTCCTTGGCAATCTTGTGCATTGTATTTTATGCATTTAAAAACATGATTCTGAGGCAGAGTTCATAGTCCTTGGGAGACTGCCAGAGGAGATCAGTGATATACATAAAACACAGAAGGCCTGGGGCAGAGCTTTGAGGGCCGCCCACCACGAGCAGGCAGGATCTGAATAAGCAACCAGCAAAGAGGAGTCATGAGACCGAGAGAGCCAGGAAGGAAAAGTGCCACCAGCTGCAGAGAGACCAGTAAGGATGAGGACTGAGAAAAGGCTATCGGGCTTGGTGACGAAGAGCTAAGAGATCTTTGGTCACTTTGGAGAGAGCGGTTTTGGCAGGATGATAGGGTCAGATGCCAGATCATCAGGATCAAGAAGAAAGTAAAGGAAAGTGGAGGCTCCTAGTGGAGATGGTCTTCTTGAGGAGCTTAGCTCCAAAGGGCAGAAGAGATGGACGACATTAGTTAGTGGAGATGGAAGGACCAAGGCAGGAATTTTTCTGGACGAGGGAGACATGGACATGTTTGTGGGCAGCAGGGAAGCAGCCACCAGATGGGGAGGGTTTGGAGATGAGGGACAAGCCCTGGGGAAGAGTGAGGGGGCCATCATTGGAGGAAATGGATGGAATGAGGTTATTGTGCCTTGGCAACAAGGACTAACACTGTGGGACACAAGTGATGAGGAGAGTTAGCAAAGCAGTGAGGATTGAGAAGAAGAGAGCAGGGTGAGCGGCTTCCTTTGAGGAAGGGTGAAGGATTGCCTTGCCACAGCGAGGGCTTAGTTGAGATAAGAATATAAATTAGTAGTGGACCGACTTAGCATGGTTTGGTGACTTTTCTAGCCCTGATTGGTAGTGAGAGAATAGGAGTTGAAGCAGCAGATTTGGGAAATAATCCCAGATTCTGGCCCAGCAGGGTGTGAATGGCAATAGAATGAGATCTTGCTGCAGAGGCAGTACAGAGTTGAATCGGTTCCCAGAGGAGTTGGGAAAGAACTGTGGGGCTGAGGGATTGGAGGTTATGATGTTTGAGGGATGAGAAGAGAGACTGAGGCAGGCATCACCTCATTGAGGCGGGGAGGAGATGCCCTGGGTTTGTGCTCTCTGCCTCCTTCCTGCCAGAAACTGGGTGACTCTGGGCAGGTCCCTGCAGCTCCCGGTGCCACTCTAGGCCACTCTGTGACAGAGGATCATTGTGGATCAGTGACCCCATCCCTGCTTTAGGCCATAGCGCTCCAAGGACAGCATGCCACCGAGCCTGGCAGGCCTGGTTGATAGGCAAGTTACTTTTGCCATATCACCTTTTTCTCTTTTTCAGTTTTGGTAAAAAAAACAACCACCCCACAAGGCAAAGCCCAGATTTAAACTAGTGGGGGAGGCAGGGGCTGACATGAGAAGTGGCCCAGGCCTCTCTGTCTGTGCCCCTCCACTGCCATGGCGCCCGCACCACCGTTTGTGGGCACGGCTGATGCATCATTTCTTCTTCCACTGTGTAGGAGGCAAAGCTCACAGACCAGCTTCCACTGATTATCGTTTGTGATAGATTTGATTTTGTTCATGACCTGGTTCTGTATTTATACCGCAACAACTTACAGAAGTACATCGAAATCTACGTTCAGAAGGTAACGTTCTTCTCCAGGATTTCATGGCTCCATGGTGGGTGCTGCCCCAAGCTGGCAGAGAACATTCTGGGTGGCATCAGCCTCTGGCAGAAGCCTGGCACATGAGAGATCAGGGCTTTGTTGCTGTATCAGCTCCCAAATGATCTTGTCAGGCCACAGTGACTCTCAGGGTCTTAGGTCGGGTATAACCCACATTGGCGCATGGGCACCGTGGGCATTGGTGGGGAGGCAGAAGCGGTGTCCAGAGATGGCTGGTTCTCTCAGAGCCTTCTGCCTGCTCTCTTTTACTTCCCAGGGAAAGGATTGGGATGTGGGGGAGGCCTTTAGTGCTGGCACTTCCACTCTCTGTGGGAGGGGTGGGGATGACGCAGGATGCCTGTGCCAGTGAACTGACGAAGGGTTGTGTCTCATGTCAGGTCAACCCCAGCCGGATCCCGGCTGTGGTCGGAGGGCTGCTCGATGTGGACTGTTCAGAGGATGTCATTAAAAACTTAATTATGGTGGTGAGAGGGCAATTCTCCACCGAGGACCTGGTGGCTGAAGTGGAGAAAAGAAACAGGTAACAGGCCTTCCAAGCAGAGGCCCCATGGGGCACAGAGTTAACATGGATCTGGTTAAGATGCATGTGGGGAGAGTGGCACTGCGGATGGGCACCAGTCCCTCCTGTGCTTGTCTCTACCAGGCCTGTCTGTCTGCCTGTCCATGTGGCCGTTTTGTTTCTAACTTCTTGGATCTTTCCACTGGCTTGAAGTCTTCCCCTACTGCTTGGTATTTCTCATTTCCTTCTCATGAGAAGCTTTCCAGCCCCTTTGCCAGTCCCTTGCACTTGGGCCTGCCTTTGGGGCCCTGAATGCTCCTCCCGGATGGCCTCTAGGGCTGAGCTCAGAGCAGCAGTAACGTGCCCGGAGCTCCCCGCCCCCAGCACTTGGCCCAGAGGCTGCCAGCTTGGCCCTGGGGGTCTGCTGCCCAGAGTCTTCCTTGGCGAGTGCCAGGAAGAATCTCAAGAAAGCCGAGGGGAGCTCAGGGTCTGACGTTTCTTTTCCTGACCAAAGGCTAAAGCTGCTTCTTCCGTGGCTGGAATCGCGAATCCACGAAGGCTGCGAAGAGCCAGCCACGCACAACGCCCTCGCCAAGATCTATATCGACAGTAACAATAACCCCGAGCGCTTCCTCCGCGAGAATCCCTACTACGACAGCCGCGTTGTAGGTAAATACTGTGAAAAGAGGGACCCGCATTTGGCCTGTGTTGCCTATGAGAGGGGGCAGTGTGACCTCGAGCTCATTCAGGTTAGCAGCTGTTGCTTTTCATCTCTTAGACTTGATTTTACCGTGTTTAATTGTAAAGGGCCCTGGGCTGGGGGTGGGGGGCTGGCACCCTTGACTTCGGTCGCCCGCTGGATGGTGCCCATGCTTTTATCTCGATCCTGGGGGTGGTGTTTAATGTGACTCCCAGTTCCTTGGGCCACTCTGCCCTCTCCCAAGTTTCCATGAGCCAGGCCTAGAGATGGGAGATCTTGGATTCAAATCTGGCCTCAGATACGTCCTAGTTGTGTGACCCTGGGCAAGTCACTTTTCTCCCATTGCCTAGCCCTTAACATTCTTCTGCCTTAGAATAGATCCTAAGACAGAAAGTAAGGGTTAAAAAAAGGATGAAAGAATGGAAAATGCTTTCCCCTCCCACTCAGACTACAAGGGCTGATTTCGAGGGACTGGGGTCCAGAAAGGGGCCTTTCCCTGCGTGTCTCCAGCACTGTCAAGGCCAGCCCCAGTAGGCACTTAAAAGAGGCTTGAACAGAGCAGCTTTATTGTTTTTAGCGGGAAGTCCTACTTGTAGGCTCCGGGGCTCTTGCAACATCTTCATTCTTGTGAATCTCTGGGCTGGTCTTTGAGAGAATTAATTTTCATGTAGAAAAGACTTAAGATTGAACCAGACAGTGGGGGGCTCTGCTTCCGAGCTTCACTGGCCTCTCACTGCCCAGCCCATGAAAGAAATCCCCAGCCGGCAGTCCTGCCTCGCAGGGTCCATGAGCATTTATTAAGTACCTACTGTGTGCTGATCCCCTGTATTGGTATAAGACACCAGCTTTCTGTTGACCTCCTTGCTGCCTTAGACTTTAGAGCATTCAAAGCATATCAAAGGGACACCTGGGTGGCTCAGTGGACAGAAAGCCAGGCCTGGAGACAGAGGGACCTGGGTTCATTCCAACTGGCCTCAGATGCTTCTTAGCTGTGTGACCCTGGGCAAGTCACTTAACCCTGACTGCCTGCCCTTCCCACTCTTCTGCCTTGGACCCAATATTTAGTATTGATTCTAAGACAGAAGACGTGTATCAGGCCCTTCCAGTGCTAGCACCCTTCTAGTGCTGTTCTGATACTTTCAGGGTATTGCTACATTGGGGTGGGGGGGATGCAATGAATTTAATGTGAGGGGGAGGGAGGGATGGATGGCAGTGGTTAGAATTTGGGTTTTGATTTTTCTTTTGAAAGAAAATGGGGGAAATTTTAAATGTAATTTTACAATTTTAAAAGAAAATGGGGGCAGCTCGGTGGCTCCATGGCTAGTGCCAGGAGGGCCTAGGTTCAGACCTGCCCTCGGACACATCCTAGCTGTGTGACCCTCCCTGGCAAGGCACTTAACTCCAGTTGCCTAGCCCCTGCTGCTCTTCTGTCTTAGAACCAATACTAAGACAGAAGGGAAGGATTTAAAAGAAATAAAAGCAGAGTTTCTGGAATTCCCAGTCCCTGAGAGAATCCCTAAACTCAGAGGAGCACAGTGTTTATGGTATAGTCTGGCTGGCCTTTTTCCTCTTCAGTTTCTTACTCTAAGATACCGGCCTCCCACTTGAGACTCACAAAGCTGGCAGGGCACCCTTGCTGGGCTGCTCATGTCTGGGAGGTCTGGGGGAGCAGTCAGGGTGTTGGGCAGAGGGTTTCACATGGGCAGCGGCGGGACAAGAGGTTTTGAGTGTGACTTTGCTTGTTCCAGGTTTGCAATGAGAATTCTCTGTTCAAAAGTGAAGCTCGTTACCTGGTTCGCAGAAAAGACCCAGAACTCTGGGCCAATGTTCTGGAGGAAAACAACCCATTCAGGAGACAGCTCATTGACCAGGTGTTGTATGGGAGTGGTTGGGGCCTTTGTGTGTCCACGTGTGTGGCAGCTTCACCTGCCTGGGGCCGAGATTTGCCTGGCCCCTTGGCCCCATGACCGTGAGGTCATTTGATGCCAGAACATTTCATTTGTGGCTGTGCCGACCCGCTAAGGTCATAGATGCAGTCCAGTCCTCAAACAGCTCCGTTAGTTCTGGGAGAGGAGCCGCTCTCCTGTCTGCATGTCAGTCAATAAGCATTTAAGCATCTGCCCTTCTCTAGCCCTAGATTCCCTTCCCTTTAGATGGACCCTGGGCGTCATGGGGTGGAGAGTGTGGGTCACCCTCAGAACGGAGCCCAGTCTTTCCAGTGTTGGACAGCCAGGACAAAAAACAGTAGAATGAACTGGAGGTTGTATGACTTATCTTGGGGGTCAGATCACGTCATTGGCTCATTTTTCAGTTAATGTTTGACTGAAACTCCCTCAAACTTGTCCTCAGTTGGTCCCGTCCCTGTCCTTCCTCTCCCCTTGGCACGTAGGGCATGCTGCTGCTTGAATGCTTATGGATTCCTCGAGGAAAGGCTTGGTTTGGCCCCTTCTCATTGCCAACCGACATCTTCCCTCTGTCGTTCCCTTGAGGTTTGTTAACCTAAAAACAAGACTACACTGATTCCCATTGAATTTCACCTGGATTTTTGAGCAGCGTTCCACTCCGCTGTGAGGGTTTGTTTTTGTTTCTAGATTCGTGTGCAAATTTGATAATAGGCATACATATACCTTCGAGGAAGAGGCATTGCTGAATGGGGCAGCCCTCAGTGATCCTCCACCAGAGACCTCCCCCAGGGTGGCCCAATGGCCCTTTGGGAAAAATAGTTAAATATACGTAGAAGTATATTGGCCCAGCTCAGCCTGAGGTGATGAGCAGCTTTCTCAGATATCGTCCTTGCTTTAAGGGAAGGTAGTGGTTGTCTGTGCAAATGCCTTCCTTGAAACTCCTCTTCCTGCAGGCTTCTTGCTTCCTTTGAGAGTTTGGCCCATTTCTCCCTGGGCAAGGGACTTGAATCTCCTTCAGTAAGGTGGTGGCTGAAGCCCACGACCCCTGACCCTAGGCCGTGGAGAAGGGAGGCTTTGCTGCTGAAAGCTTACCACTTTCTGAGGTATCAGAGGCAGAGCCATGCTGACCTTCACACATTTTCTTCTCTTAAAATAATTTGCAATCATGATAGCTGTCAGCTCCTCTCAGTTTTCCACCGGAAATTTGTCCTCAAGGAGTGCTAATTAGCCTTCATCACTGGAAGGCCACAGGAGGCATCACTAATTCAGAGCACTTAGCCAGGCCCCTTTCAGAGCCCGCCCTGCTGTGCGCAGACTTTCATTTCAGATCCTGCAGAGCTCCAATTGACCTCATTGTCTCATTGGTACTTGGGCGGTTTCTCCAGGATTCTTTTACATGTTCTCAATTAGTTTATAAACTCACTCAAGGCAGGATGATGTCTTATTTCAAAGTCCACCAGTGTGGCTCCTTTGGGAAAGTGTCCAGAGGACTGTTGCAAGTCAAGACTAGGCTTTGGGAATCCCAGCTCCCACTTCTGTATAATCTTGACCAAATCTCTTGGGCTCCATCCACAGGCTTCAGGGTGGTTTGGCCTAGGTGATTGCTAAGATGCTGTCCTCCAGCTCTCGCTCTTAGACTCTTGTGATACCCAGGACAGGATTGACTTTCCTGTGGAGCATAGGGTCGGCCCTGGAGCTCCCTGCAGCCCCAGAGTGGCTGGCATGTCAGTGGGCTTCCCTGGCTGGTCACGGGGCCCACTGAGGCCTTTGTGATGGCACATAGTCACTGTGCCTGGCTGCTGGGTTGTGGCTGACGTCTGCAGGAGAGTCGGGCAGAACTCTGAGTCCCATTATGGCAGGGTGTCTTCTTAGGGTTCAGCTTTTATCGCTGTTTGGGCTGGGTTGGCATGCTGAGGCAGTACTGAGCCTTCTCCTAGAATGAGGGTGTAGTGAGTGCATCGACAATCTGGATTCAGGAAAGTTGCATGAACTTGGAACTTAATGAGGGAGCTTCTCCAGGCCACCGTCCGTCTCTATTCCTGAAATGAGATTTTAGGAAATAATTCAAAGGGAAGCTAGGTGGCTCAGTGGATAGAGAACCAGACATAAAAGATGGGAGGTCTTGAGTTCAGATCTGGCCTCAGACACTTTCTAGCTGGGTGACCCCGGGCAAGTCACTTCACCCTCATTGCCCAGCCCTTACTGCTATTCTTCCTTGGAACCAGTACTCCATACTGATTCTAAGACAGAAATTGAAGCTTTAAGGAAAAATCATGTTAGATCTTCTCTTGACTCTTCATGAGACAGAAGTGGCCCAGTGGCCCTAGGACAAGCTCTGCTGCCAGCTTCCTGGGGCTTCTTGGGCCAGAACCTTAACCCCTCTGGACCATTTTCTACATCTCTGTGGTTGAGACGATCTTCCCCTCACGGGGTTCTGGAGAGATCGGTCTATAAAGGACCCTGCACTCCTCTGCAGGGGAGGACCACGGTGGGGTGGGCACCAAAGACTGGGTAGGCGAAGGAACATTCGGAGGAGCTGGGAGCCTTCAGGCTGCGGGAGAAAAGTCTTGAGGCAGAGTTGGGGGTGGGAGAAGGGGATGGCCTGGGAATCATCTCCAGGGGTCAGAAAGGGAACTCGTCTTTTGTGCCCTGGTGACAGGCCGTGGTGGCCTCCTCCAGGAAGCGCTGATCAGGGCAGTCAGTCACCCAGGAATTGTTGGACGGCTTCTCGTTCTCTCTTCCGGTTCTGGCCCAGGGCACGGGGCTGGCTGCCTGACTCATTTTCAGACTACGCATCTGGCCGCCTCGTCTGTCTGAATGTAACGAAGCTCCTCTGTTCTCACCAGGTGGTGCAGGCCGCCCTGTCTGAGACCCAGGACCCCGAGGAGGTCTCCGTGACTGTGAAAGCCTTCATGACTGCCGACCTGCCCAGCGAGCTCATTGAGCTCCTCGAGAAGATCGTGCTGGACAACTCTGTGTTTAGTGAGCACAGGTAGGACACCGCACTGCCCGCGCAGCCTTCAAGCCTGCCTCCTCTTCCCTGCGGCCACCCTGGCCAGGCCGCCTTCCTCTGAGTCCTCCTGGGTGTGCCATGGGACATCTCCTGTCCACATCCTGCCCTCCCAGCCAGGCCCTCTGGCAGGAAGCCTGCTTGACCTCTCGGCCCTTGAAGCCTGCTGTCTGGTTCCTGATGGCCAGCCTTTGGGGCCGGAGCTCTCATTTCCACCCCGTGGAGTTTTCTCGTGGAAGGGGTCACTGCGTCTGGCTGGGGTGCTGAGGAGGACATCCATTCCCATCAGCAGTGAGGGTGCGCTTGGGGCCTGGTCTGGGAGCTCTTGTCTGGCCCCTGGCTCACACGCTTTGGGCCCAGGTGAGTGGGCATTGCCTCTCCTAAGGGAGGCTGCTCAGCGCAGAGTGGTTCTTTGTGGCCTCAGGAGCTCCCTGCTGGGCGGCTTCCGTGCCCACCCCCGTCCTCACCTCCCTCCAGGCTAGGGCAGAGTGCCCGCTTCCCAGACCCCGCAGTGCCCGACCTGGAGCACCCAGGGAGATCTGGAGAGAAGCTGGCCTAAAGCACCTCCCTCCTACATGGTACTGGGTCTGGGCTCGCCCCCGAAAACTCCTGTAGGCCAGATCAGGCTTCCACGTGGACATACTGCATCTGTGTCTTTATTCCAGTCAAAACCTCGGCAATTCTCTTCCCTGTCTCTGACCCGGCATTCTGGGCCCTTCACAGCCCTGCCCCCTGGCCTTCATGAGTCTGTAGGATGGGGCAGCCCCCTCTTCTTGGCATCCCTCTCCATCTGTCCCCTTCTCTGCTCGGCTCTACCAGAAAGGAAGGCCCCTTCTTGTCCATCCCTTCAATCCTTACCCATTGTCTGTGAACCAGACAGTGCTGTCTCCTCCAGGGAGCCTTCCCCATTTCTCTTAGAGCACAGTGCTTCTCAGCAGTTCCCCTCATCAATGCTGTTCTGTAATGATCCATAGATGGAGAACCTGTTGTGTCTGTGCTTGGTGCACATGTGATTTCTGGACTCACTCCCAGTCCCCCAGATTGTGTACCCCAGCAGCCTGGCCTCCCCCTAGCCTGGGCTGTTTCGTCGTAGACATGTTGGTGGATTTCCTATCTCTTTGCCCTCCTTTTCTCGACCCAGAGTTGTCTGAGGAGAAGCCAGCAGGGTCCTGCCCATGATGGCGCTGGACCCTCAGTAACGACAAGGGTTTGCCCACATCCCAAGAGTCTTTTGTAGGTGACTGGCCTGGCCCCAAACTCTGGCATCCTTCAGACCTTTGACCCCTGCCTTGGTTGATTCTTCTTCAGGAATCTCCAGAATCTCCTGATTTTGACTGCCATCAAGGCTGACCGCACACGGGTGATGGAGTACATTAATCGGCTGGATAACTATGATGCTCCGGACATCGCCAACATAGCCATCAGCAACGAGCTCTACGAGGAAGCATTTGCCATCTTCAGAAAGTTTGATGTGAATACATCGGCCATCCAGGTGAGGGTCACCAGCGTTCCTTGAGGGAAGGGCAGCCCAGAAGGGGTGTCTGCTGCAGAATCGCCCCTTATTCTACACAGGGAGAAGTGGTGAGGGGCCCAGAGAATGACAGGGGCACTGAGGCCCAGGGGATAAGAGTCAGTGTCAGCAGGCACTGCCATTGGCATTCAGAGGGTCCTTGCCACAGGATGGCAAAGGGGAGAGCCCTGCTGACCATCTTTGCATAAAGAATAGAAATATTTAAAAACTGGAAGTTCTATCAATAAGAACTGCAATTCCCCCCAAAAAAGGTTTCATCATGAACCTTAAAGTGCCCATTTTTGCTTTTGATGACTTCCCTGGAACCATCTGCCTTATCAGGGCAGTGGGGCATTTTTATTGCTTTTACCTAAAGAAGCTTCTTGGAGAATAACAAATATTTTTATAAGCCTGCTTTTCTCATTATGTTCTTTAAGATTCTTTCAAATGTTTATTGAGTCAAATTGAAATGAGTTTTGCATCTCGTGTATGAAGCAGACACAAATTTTCAAAAGTCCTTGGGCCATAAGCACCTATTAATAAAGGCCTGAAGTGTAGCAGAGGAAGCGTAGCTGCCCTGGTGGCAGCCAGTGGTCTGAGCCCCTGGGGAGAAGCCCCTGCATGGTCTCCCCTTTCAGAGTCTTGGGCTTCTTGGTCATTCTGGCAAATATTCCTCTGCCTGTTCAGAGCTACAGGACTTTTTCCACATCTCTTTCCCCTTGACCAAGATTTTATGCCCCAGCCCTGCTTCTGCCTTTGGCTTACGGATGCTTTGGGATGCCGACTGTGAGATCCTTGTTTAAAGAAGTGGAATTTCTCAGACGTTTACATCGCGAATTGAATTTTTAGTTTGAAGTCATAGCTTATTGACGCGGATCCCTTAGCTTTCCCTCTGATTCCTTTCCTTTCTTTAACCTGATAGGTCCTGATAGAACACATTGGGAATCTGGACCGCGCATATGAATTTGCAGAAAGGTGCAATGAGCCAGCAGTGTGGAGCCAACTGGCCAGAGCCCAGCTGCAAAAAGACTTGGTGAAAGAGGCCATTGACTCATACATTAAAGCAGATGACCCCTCCTCTTACCTGGAAGTTGTGGAGGCTGCCAATAGAAATGGTGAGTGAGCCGCCTGCCTCCGGGCATTGCTGTCCCTTGCTCCATCGTGGCTAAAGGAAGAAGGAAAAGCAACCCAATGAGAACTGCATACGTAGCTCCCCTCAAGATGAGGGTAGGGGGGCAGCTGGGTGGCTCAGTGGATGAGAGCCAGGCCTAGAGACGGGAAGTCCTAGGTTCAAGTCTGGCCTCAGACACTTCCTAGCTGTGTGACCCTGGGCAAGTCACTTGACCCCCATTGCCCACCCTTACCACTCTTCTGCCTTGGAGCCAATACACAGTATTGATTCTAAGAAGGAAGGTAAGAGTTTAAAAAAAAAAAAAGAAAAAGATGAGGGTGGATTTAGATGTAAAGGAGGACGGCCAGAGCCTAAAACTAAGAAACAACCTTCTGAGACAAGGCAGGAGTATCTGCACGTCTTCGGTGTGATTATTTCTTCCCTGCCAAAGTCTGGAACCTATTTATCTCTTCAGGGTTCCAGTGGTTGGCCAACTCCTTTGCTAATGACACTCCTCTTACCAGGCCTTCTCTAAGTTCTTTTAGCTTTTTGTTACTTGGCAAAACTGGCACACTCTTAGCAGAGCCTCTGAGAGCCCAGCACACAGCCTGAGTTGAAGAAACAAAGTCCTGTATCACTCTTTCTGAATTTCTTATTGGCATTACTCTTTCTTTAGACAAGGCAATCTAGGTGAATGGTTAGAAGGTTGGCCTCCTAGTCAGGAAGGCCTGGGTTCTAGTCCTACTGCTGGCAAAGAGTACCCTCATGATCTTGGGTGAGTTGCCAGTCTCGGGGCCCTGGGCAGCTTTCTCAGGCGGGATCAGTTGAGGAAGATTCTTCAGGAGTTTCCTGCACAGATTCAGAGTCCTAACCAGCCCCAAAACTCAACACTTAAGGGTCTTGGTTTCTTAGGCAGTTGGTTGTTTTGGCATTTGATCATTAATCTTTTCTGCCCCTGGCTACTCTTGGGTTCTCCTGTTTGGTATAGAGACTTAATCTAGCCTAACAGCCAGACTAATGGTACGAGCCAGTGTAAGCCTTCCTACTCCAGTCCTTTCCTATTCATTGGCTGTAAGGAGCAGTGAGAGAACCAGCTTCAGTTCTCTTTTTTGCTAGTCAGGTTTCCAGATAAGATGCCTGGTCTTCCTACATCATACCAGGCCTGCTGTCTCAACTCTGCCTTGCCCAGATTGCCAGGGCTGCAGTGTCATGAATGGCGAACCAAGGGCCAACAACTTCCTGCTGTGAGTTACATTATTTGTTTCTTTCTTTAGGTAATTGGGAAGATCTAGTTAAATTTTTACATATGGCCAGGAAAAAGGCCCGAGAATCCTATGTAGAGACTGAACTCATTTTTGCTTTGGCTAAAACAAACCGCCTCTCTGAGCTAGAAGAGTTTATCAATGGGCCCAACAATGCCCACATCCAGCAGGTAGGTCTGGGTAACTACGTCAGAGTCTAGAATTGCTGCTGTTGGCTTTTGGGCTTTCAGTCTGCTGTTATTTCTAAGCTCCCCCCATTGCTACCCCAAAAGAATAGGAAAGAATAGGGCTTTTAAGTTCATCATGTCCTAGACGGTCTGGGGCACTGGAGAATACGGCCATCCTGCACTCATGAATAATTGCTGTTTCCCAGAGTGTTTGTGTCCAAAGTCCTCCGAGTTTTAGAAGGCCTTTAGGAGGTTTGGCAGGATCATCCTCAGGGTGGCCAGCATGTTTGTGTCACTATCCAAATGTGAGGGATTCACCAGGAAGGTTGGGCATTCCTCACCCAGAGCAGCCTGTCTCCTTTGATTGCAAGTGGATTCAGAATAAGCCAGCACCTGAGCCTTGCTGTAGGCACCAAGGTTGGGTCATTGTACTACAGAAAACATGGCCTGAAGGGCTGGTTCTTTAGTCTAGCTAGAGAATTGTGGGCAAATTGGAAGGTTCAGAATGATTGGAAGCCCTCATCAGAATTCAGACAGTAACCTCAGGAAACAGAACAGGCCAGCCTCAAGGTCCTGTGCCTTCATCCATTGACAATGGGGCCATTTTGCCTTTTGTCAACTTTCATTTGGCTTTCCTTACTTATTAACCTTTCGGTAAGAAGCCAACAATGAATCATTGGTGGCTTTTTTGTTTTTTAAGGAAAATTGTTTTGTAAGTAGGGAGACCTGATCCCCTAACAGCATCTGTAGAGAACCCCACACTTCTGTCTTTGATCGGAAACTCATGAAATAGATTTCAGGAAGGGTACCATATTCCCCACCTGCAGAAGAGGCCAGGAAGATGGGCTCTGCTTTCACCTTCAGTCAGTCCCTCACCCCACCCTGCAGAAACCCTTGTATTTCTGTAGCTGGGTAGCTATAGAAGTGACCAGAAGCTCCCTGGGGCCACATGAAGTCATCCTTTCTTTATTCTTGGCCCTCTTAAATTAGAGTGCTCTGTGGCCCTGACCTCTGCTTTGAGGAGAAGAAGATAGGGGAGAGCAAGGAACCTTGGGAGAGGTCTTTCTTGGCCTGGAGGGCAGAGGACTAAAGGAGAAGGTCTGGTGTCCAATGTGATGGGAACTGAGGATAAAATGAGAACGAATTGAATTACAATGGGGCAGAGGATTTGGGTTGATGTTTTGTTAAACTTTGTTACTTACTTCCCCAATGAAATTCTCCCCTTCCCCCCCAAAGAGAATCCTGTTTTGTAAGAAAGTATAGTTGGGCACCACAGACAAGCATGCTCACTGGTCACTTCATGTCACACCTGCAATGCCCTCCTCTGCCAAGGGGAGGCACTTGGGGCTGTCCAGATTGGTCATTGCCCTAACCAAGGTTCTTTTCTTCTTGGGGGCTTTCTTTCCTTTATTGGGGTCCTTGTGTAGGCCCCCTTCTCCAAGCCTGTCTGCACTGTCCTCAGGCTCCTGCCCTGGTGTCTTTTGTGCCCCTCTCACATGCCTGGCACTTAGTAGATGTTGTGTAAGCATGGAAAGATGCTAGCACTGAGGATCAGAAGTCCCAAGGTATATTCAGAACTTTTCTAGACTCTGGGCCTCAGCTTCCTTTTCTGTAGAGGGAGCAGGTTACAGCAGATCTTTAGACCTCTTCCAGCTGTGACTCACAACTCAGTAGAGTGTCAGGGTAGTCCTATCACCTGGCTCCAGGCCCAGCCCTCTTTGTCTTGGCCTATCCTGGGTGCTGGGTCTGTGCTGGGCATTCTGTCACTGTTTGATGAAATGCCCCCCTCTGCATTGGATGGAATCAGGCTGGACCACCTCTGCTTTCCTGCCGCCATGTCGGAGTGTGACTCCCAGCCTGCTCTTTTCTTTGGGCATAGCTCAAGCATAAGGCCACCCCAAAGAGTTTTCTCTGTTATTTGATTGACAAAATTGGCCTTTTATTTGGGGTGGGGGTGGGAGGAAAGATGTCAGAAAACCTTCCTATGCTATTGTTTAAGTGGGACACTTTCTTTGTATGGCCAAAGTCAGATTGCTTTTCACTGGTGTATTTTCAATTCTTGGATTCAAAGGTCTCTGTTTCCGGCTCAGATTGCATGTGTGGCCAGAGGGGCTTCACAGAGTGGTGGCTTTGTGACTGGGCCTCGTCTCCTCCCATCTCATAGCCAGCCCCCACACACAAGAGCTTTGTATTAAATTCGACTCCAAATGCTGGCCTGTTTGCAAAGGCAAGAACCAAGAGGACCTTTGTGCCCAGGCTTCCTGAGGGGACTGGGGGGTTCAAAGGAGCAGTTACAGCTAGAGTTGTTGGTAATTGTGGGGTTTAGGATGCCCTTGCAGAGGCCTCTGCCCCTTCAATGTTCAGTGTGTATGTGTGTTTGCGTGTATGTATGTATGTGCATGCATGCCAGAGACTAAATTACCTCGTGGTCTGGTGTGTGCCTGCTGGGCAAGGTCTGTTCTTATCCCTGGGACCAGTGCTCCTTCCTCTGCCAAATTAACCAGAATATCTCTCTAGGTGGGTGATCGCTGCTATGAGGAGGCCATGTATGAAGCGGCCAAATTGCTCTACAATAATGTGTCCAATTTTGCCCGCCTGGCGTCTACTTTAGTGCATCTTGGGGAATATCAGGCTGCAGTGGACAGCAGCCGCAAGGCCAACAGCACCAGGACCTGGAAGGAGGTAATGATTAATAGTAGACATAAATGGTCTCCCACCCCTGCCCACTGGCCACTTGGGTTCCATCCACCATTTTTACATTCTCAGCTAATTTTCAAAAACTCATGTCAAGCCCTTGAACCTCAGCATCACTACTTGGTTCAGCAGGCTGTTCCTTCCAAAGAGGTCATGGTGGCTGATGACAGTTCATCTTCGTCCATATAGCTGACCTGCCTCCCAGGATTTGTCTGTAGGGCAAAAAGATCCATTTCGCCAGGGTTTGTTGGTGAGCATATAGACCCCTGGACTGTTGAGGACCAGTGAGAGCCGTTGGACACTGTAGAAGAGCAGTTCTCTGGGGATGGCATCTGAACCAGTGGGACTCTGATGTCTTACAGACCCACTGTTGGCCTGGCTCCTGCCCTAGTGATCTGGACACAGTAGCCCTTTTCTGAGACGATTTTGTCCATTTCTAGGGTTAGTAAGCACAGGTGAGGCAGCGGCCCTGGTGAAATGACCTGTTGGTGGTCAGTCTGGAATTGGGCTCACACTCCAGTGTCATGGCCTCCAAATCCAGAGGGGATTTGGCCCTGCACCATGCTCCTCCCTCTCTACCTTGTTAAGGTGTTGGAGAAATAGTATCTTTCCAGGGTAGCAGATGACCAGCCAAGGTCTATCCTTGGAAGGAAGTTTGGGGAAAGCCAAGTGACATTCATGTCCTGGTAGCCCATCCTGGCAATTCTTACTTGCTCTAGCTCCTAGCATTCTTTTTTATTCCTCCCAGGCCTGTGATTTCATGAGTAATTTCCTAGCCTTGGGTTCCTTTATAGAATCCCTCTTCAAAAACAATTTGAAGGCTCAATGGAATTTATTGAGCTTTGAAACCAGTGATGGGCAAACTTTTTAAAGGGGGGCCAAAGGAAAGGAAATTCTGCTCTGTCAGTCTGTTTCTAAGGCAACTCTTTGGAAGTTTCATTGTATTGTATCCTACTCATTGTATTCGTCAGGTTAGGAATAACGTGCAGCCAGATAGAACATTTCAGGGGGCCACATCTGGCCCGCAGGCCGTAGTTTTCCCATCACTGACCTAAACCATCACCTTTTTTCATAGAGCAGCTCTTATAACATCTCTGCCATGGGGCTGGACCCATGTGCTCTGGGTGTATAACAGGGTTTGGGGGAGATTGTATGAAGAGTCAAGTTATGAGTTTCTTTAAGCCAAGACCCATAGCAGTCATGGTGCCTTTAATCAGCCATTCCTCCCTCCTTCCCTCCCTCCCTCCTTTCCTTGTAGGTGTGTTTTGCCTGTGTTGATGGACAAGAGTTCCGGCTGGCTCAGTTATGTGGCCTCCATATTGTAATCCATGCTGATGAACTTGAGGAGCTAATCAGCTATTACCAGGTGAGTCTATCTTGGCCATGGCTCGGGGGAGAACCTGACTAACGGGTGGGTATTTCCTCTCCTATGCGCCTCAGTCCTAGATTTGGGGCTCCCGACACCCAGCTGGCTAGTGTTTATTTGCAGGTCACTCTTAATGCGTGAAGCACAGTGGTGGGCCCCGGTGTTGTCCATGTGTTGTAGTGGTTGTGGTGACCAACTCCTTTGTGATTTATGGCATTTGTGGAAAAGGTCATTCAAATAGAAGAACAATTAGTTTGTGTTCTAAAACTAAGTTGAACCTATTGTTTAATTTTGGGAAAATACAAAAAGCTCCTTGTTTTCACATTCCTTGTCCTGATTGCACTCCAGTAAGATTCTGGGTAGACAGGCAGGGGTGGTGGCAGCAGTCAGTCATAGGGCCAAGTTACAGGGCTTGGTGCCCACTGACGAATGAGGGGGTGGTGAGAGCAGCAGCATCCATGAAGACGAAGAGGCGGGAAGGGCCTGTGCCTGTCCCTTCCTATCTGGGCCATATTTTTAGACTCTTGATAAATAGAAATGACAGGGAGGGTGCAAAAGATTGAGGAGCTAGCTGAACCTAATTGCAGTCCAGAGTGGATTCTCTTTCTTTGATTTGCTACAAGGAATGGTTTGCTGGGTAGAGGAAAGGGAATATTCAGAATGAAGGTAAGATTAAAACCAAAAATCTCAATATAAATTTTAAAAATAGACGTGGGGATGTCTCTTAACAGTTAAGACTAATAACACTCTGGGGGCCGCAGTTTGAAGAAAGGCCTTTGTTGGCTTCACTTGAGTTTGCTGTGTGGTTGAGTACTGGAGGGAGGGCTAGTGAGGGAGAAAATATTCAGAGACCTCCCCAAAGCAATGTTTGGAAAGAATTTTAAATACTTTGGGGAAAGGGAAAGAACATGAAACATGTAACTATGGGAAAATATTCAAAAGAAAAAAGAAAAGAAAAAAAATAAAAAATTCTAAGTTCTGTCCCAACTTTGATTCTGACCTTATCTCCATCCCTTGTTGGCCCCTTCTCTTAAGTTCCTTTTCCTTTGGGCCCCATTCCCATGTAGAAAATGGACTGGCGGAGCCCAGCTCCAGAATGGCCTTGGCTCCTCTTCTACAAATGGAAATTTTCATTCAATTTCTCATAGTACATATAGGGCTCATCAGGTTTGCTTGAAAGCAAAAAACCAACCTCCAGAATTCCATGTGAACTGGAACAACGTCCAGGAATTGATTCAGAGTGAAAAGAGCAGAACCAGGAGAACCTTATACACAGAGACGGATACATTATGGCACAATCGAACGTAATGTTCTTCTCTACCAGCAGCAATGCAATGATTCAGGAGAATTCTCAGGGACTTATGAGAAAGAAGCTCTCCACATCCAGAGAAAGAACTGTGAGAACAGAAACACAGAAGAAAAAGAACTGCTTGATCAGATGGGTCGATGGGGATATGACTGGGGATGTAGACTCTAAGCCAGGGGTCAGCAACGTATAGCTCTCGAGCCATATCTGGCTCTTTCGAGGGCCATATCTGGCTCTTTCTGCAGGAGCCATAAAGTCTATTTTTTTTCAGGCACTGTTACAGGAGCGCACTGTGAGCACTGTACGGCTCTCACAAAATTACATTTTAAAAAATGTGGCGTGTATGGCTCTCATGGCCAAAAAGGTTGCCGACCCCTGCTCTAAATGATTACTCTAATGCAAATATTAATAATATAGAAATAGGTCTTGATCAATGGCATATGTAAAACCCAGTGGAATTGCTCATCAGCTCCAGGAAGGGGGAGGGAGGAGGGGAGGAAAAGAACATGAATCATGTAACCATGGCAAAAAAATTCTCAATTAATTAATTAATTAAATGAACTTTGAAAAAAAAGAAAGAAAATTGCTTGTAAGCTCAAAAAGAATTTAGGGAGGGGCTAAAAAAGATTTTAAAAATTAAATAATAAATATAGAAGAAAATTGGGAAAAGAAATGAAAATGAGAGAGTATAATCATGAAAAAAGAGTCAACAGCTTAGTTAAGGAGGCACTAAAAAATACTGAAGAAATTAATACCCCGAAAAATATAATAGGACAATTGGTAAAAAATGCACAAAATCCAATAAAGAGAACCCCTTAAAAAGCAGAATTGGCCAAATAGAAAAAGATATATAAAAATGCACTGAAGAGAAGACCTTCTTAAAAGGCAGAATTCTCCAAATGGAAAAAGAGGTATAAAAATTCCCTGAGGAAGAGAAGTCTTTACAAAGTAGAATTGGCCAAATGGAAAAGGAGGTACAAAGGCTTACTCAAGTAATGATGCCTTAAAAATTAGAATTGAACAAACGGAAGCTAATGACTCCATGAGACATAAGAAATAATCAAAGTCAAAAGAATGAAAAAATAGAATATGAAATATCTTATTGGAAAAAACAGCTGATCTGGAAAATAAATCCAGGAGAGAGGGTCTAAGAATTTTTATACTGCCCCTAAACCATGATTTAAAAAAAGAGCTTAGATATCATCTTTCAAGAAATTATCAGGGAAGATTTCCCTGATAGTCTAGAGCCAGAAGGTAAAATAGAAATTGAAAAAATTCACTGATCACCTGAAAAAGATCCTCGAAGTATAACTTATTATATTATAGCCAAATTCCAGAACTACCAGATCAAGGAGAAAAAAGTGCTAGTAGCTAAAATGAAACAATTCAAATATCATGGAGCCACAGTCAGAACACAAGATTTAGTAGTGTCTACATTAAGGAACTAAAGGCCTGAAAGATATTCCAGAGGGCAAAGGAGGTAGGATTTCAACAACCAAGAATCATTCGCCCAGCAAAACTGATCCTAATTCTTCAGGGGAAAAAAAACGGGTAGCCAAAGAAATAGAGATATTTCAGCTATTTCTGATGCAAAGACAAGATTTGAAGGGAAAATCTGAACGTATAAAAAGGTAAACAGGAAAATTAAATCAAAACACATTCAATAAAGTTAATTTGTTTTAAAAAAAAAACAAACCAACCTCCACATTGAAGAGCAGAATTTTTTTCAATTTCCAAAGAAAACCTTATCTTTTCTTAGGTCAGGGGTTCTTACTATAGGCCTGGGGATAGATGTTAGGATATCTGTGAACTTGGATAAGAAAAAGAATGACCCCTTAAATTCCCCCCACTTGAACCTACAACAGAGCATTTCTTTCCATTATGGACACGGGCAGCAAACATTGCCAGCTTCCCTGGACACCCCAAGGGGCCGTGGCATAAAAAGGGCTGCCTGCCCACGGGGAAGCATGAGCAGTGGTTGCTGCCTTCCCTCCTGTGCCCAGGCAGCGACTCTCTGGGTGTGGGTGCAGGGCTGTCTGAGACCTGTGTGTCTGGACAGAAGCAGGACTGCCCGAGGTCTGTGGCCCTCCTCAGGCTCTCAGAGGAGCTGGGGCTCGGCGTCTCGGTGAGCCTGTCTGTTCCAGCCCTCTCTTCACGGAGCAGGATTTTGTGTACTTGCATGTGTCAGCAGTTGCCATTTGTCCTGACAGTCCCTTCGCATCCTGATGTCTCTGTCTATGACCAGAATAGAGGAATGGCGCTTTCTGTTTTTTCACTTGGGATTAGTGCTGCTGGGAGGACCTTTGTATGAATGACTGCGGTTTTCGTAGAAGGAATCACTGGCTTCAGGGATATGGTTAGCATCAATTATTTTCATCTATTCCTTCAAAATCAAGTTGTCTCTAAGTGGTTCCACATTTCTAAAAAGCAATTTAAGTTGTCACCAGCCACACAGGTGATCACACACGTGGGGGTGTGCCTGGAGCCGATTCAGGCCCCCCCTGTGCATTTCAGTGAGAACTGGACTTTGCCCACCTCCCCGGTGAGGCCTAACCTAGGCCCAGCCCTGTGCTTCTCCAGGCAGTCTCAGCTCAGCAAATGTCAATCACTTGGGGTGGCCTGTATAGTGATGGCTCTCTTCGACCGCTAGGCCCGTCTCTCTTCTGTATTCTGTGCTCCAAGGGGCCGTGGGGGCCGGGCGATTTCCTTTCCTTTGTTGAGAGACCCAGGCTTCGGGTCATGCCTCTCCCCAGCAGCCCTCATTTTTCTTGGTCGCCTTCCTCCAGGGCCTGTCCATTTAGGGAACGTTTCTCTGGCCAGTGTCAGGTCTGGTAGGCCCCAAGTTAGGAATCACCACAGTTAGTGTTTGGGTTTTACTTGATAAAGATGTCAAAGAATAATCTGGAAGTGAATTCTCAGCAGGAGAATCCTGTGCAGTGAGTGTGTGGGGAGAGTCCACCCACAGGACTGGGAGGCACCAAGTGCCAGGCACCTCAGGGTCAGCTCGGAAAGGACTGGTGCTGGGGCCCAGGGCCAGGGCTGGTTCTTCTCCATGGCTCCTGTGGCCTCGTCAGCTTGTTCTTCCTATGCTCAGGGCGCTGTTACATGGGAAGTGACGTTTTCTTCCTAGATTGAAGTCCGGTAACCCTGTTCTGAATGTGTCCCTGTTCTTCCATCTAGGATCGGGGCTACTTTGAAGAACTTATTGCCCTGCTGGAGGCTGCCCTGGGCCTAGAGCGGGCTCATATGGGGATGTTCACTGAGCTCGCTATCCTGTATTCCAAATTCAAGCCCCAGAAGATGCGGGAGCACCTTGAGCTCTTCTGGTCCAGAGTCAATATTCCCAAGGTGAAGCTGGCCTGTAGCGGAGTGAGGGGGTGGGGAGCTGCCGCCTGCGGGCCTCTGGGGCTGCCTTCCTGTCCTCACTCTGGGTGTCCTCCCCCCACAGGTCCTGAGAGCTGCCGAACAGGCTCACCTCTGGGCTGAGCTCGTCTTTCTCTACGACAAGTACGAGGAGTATGATAACGCCATCATGACCATGATGGCCCATCCCACAGAGGCCTGGAAAGAAGGGCAGTTCAAGGACATCATCACCAAGGTAACGTGCTTTGCCCCCTCTGGCCTCCTCCTATTGCTGCTTGTGGGAGTCAGAGGTGGTTTCCAGCCTTTGACCCCATTGCTCAAGTCAGAAGGAATCCTGAGACCTGCTCATTTCTCAGTGTTTGGCTTGAGGACCTCCCTGGGAGGGTCGCCCCCCTCAACCATCCTGAGCCACTTTTTCAGTAGCTTTCTTTCAGTGTAAAGATGCTCTGCTCTCCTTACTGTCCTGCAATTATCACCCATTGCTATTAGTTTTGTTCTCTGAGGCCCAGTAGAATTCCCTTCAGTTCAGTTAAAAAAATAAGCCTAAAATTCCAGTGTGCAAGCATGCTAGCTGCTGAGAATTCAGAGACGAAATGAAGAGTCTCTGACCTCACATGACTTCTAATCTTTTTTTTAAACCCTCACCTTTCATTAGAATCAATACTGTGTATTGATTCCAAGAGAGAAGAGTGATAAGGGCTAGGCAATGGGGATTAAGTGACTTGTCCAGGGTCACCCAGCTAGGAAGTGTCTGAGGCCAGATTGGAACCCAGGACCTCCCATCTCTAGGCCTGGCTCTTGAGCCACTGAACTTCCTCCAACAACTTTTATTCTGCTTGGGTCCAGGGGTGGGGAAAATGGACAGCCAATCAGTCCCCCTTCCCCCATGACAGCCCTTTAGATCCTTGAAGAGCCTCTCATTAACTCGCCCTCCATCTCTCATCTTCTGAAGACCGTGGGGCAGCTAACCACAGCCCACTGGAATAGGCCCACTGCCTGTTCTGGAACTGCCCTCAAGCGAAGCCTGGTTTTTCCTTTCTAAATAAAGCTTTACAAAAACAAGCAGTTGGCTGGATCTAACCTTTGGGCCCTTCCACATTTTCTCCCTCCCCTCTCTATTGAGAAGGCAAGAAATTCAAAATTCAAAACCTGGTACAAATTAGACATTATATTGATGGACTTTCATGTTAGCCATGCCCCCCTCATGTCTCTCTTCCCCCCCCTCCAAAAAAAAAAGAAAGAAAAGGAGGGAAAACAAGTCTGTTTTTATGAGCCACGCATAAGTCCTTCAAGTCTGTCTGGAGGTGGAGGCATTTCCTCTGGACTTTATTAAGTCAGCCCATAGACAAGTTCAGTTTGGGCCTTGCCAGTGGAAGGTCCCACTGCTCCGTCTCTTCCACAAGAATGTTGGTGTCCTTTGGGATGGAGAAGTGATAAAATGCAAATATTCCAGCCAGGTCTTGAGATATTTCTTCAGCTTTGGTTCACTTTGCTTTTTTAAAATTTTTTAATATTTTATTTTCCCAATTATGTGTAATAACAATTTTTGCATATGTTTTCTGAAATTATAAAATCCAAATTATCCATCTTCCTCACTTTCCTCCCCCTCCCAGAGATGGCAAGCCGTTTGATCTGGGTTACATCTTCTGGTTATATGTATGGCCCTGCAAAACCTGCTTCCATATTGGTCATTGTGGTGAGAGAATCCTCATATAAAACCAAAGCCCCCCACAATGAAAACCCAAACAGAGCAATGTGGAAAAGAGTACTTTGGATCTCCATCCTGAGACTGTGAGATCTTGGGCGCTCTTTTTAGGATTTCATTGCGGCTTCCTTTTCTCCTCATCATCCTTGCTTTCTACACTATTTCTGTAATTTAAAAATCTCCTTTTGAAATCGATCCCCTTGTTTTTCTCTTTTTAAAACCCTCACCTTCTGTCTTCAAATTGGTATCAAGGATCAGGTCCAAGGCAGAAAAGCGGTAATGGGTTAAGTACCAGTATCTTGCCCAGGGTTACACAACCAGGCAATGTCTGAAGCTAAATTTGAATCCAGCACCTCCTTTCTCTAGGCATGGCCCAGCTCTCTAGTTGTCCTTGACCTTCTTGCTTTTATGATGATAACGTGTAGTTGAGATGACAGCTAAGGGCTGAGCTCTGGCTTCAGTCTGTTGGTTCTCTCCATCACCTATTTGGGCTCAGTTCTTGAGGTGTAGAATTTTTGCCAGTTCAGCATATACCACAACTCAACAAGCCCGACATAGCTGTATGCCTGGCATGGGCAATCTCCGTGACTTGTATTGACTTCTCCTTGGCCAGGGTGGCTGTCCATACAAAGGTGGGGCAGTTCAGCCATCCTGTAGCCATTGCAGCCGAAACAAAAAGCAACCCAGATTCAATGACAATCGGGAAATCTAGTGAGAAATGACAGGGAACAACCTTGTCCATCTCAGAGCTGCACAAAGTCCAGCCAGGAGGTCAACACCAGAAAACCAAGAGAGCCTCCTAGTGTGCCCAGAGACTGGCCAGAGATCCCTGTGGCCTGCGAGAGCAGAGAACTCTTATAGAACTCATAGAGCAGGTTTTAACAATAAATGGCATGTTGGTGGCAGTCCTTTTGGCATCACTCTGATGAAGGTACCTGAGGCCCAGGATCTCTAAGGTCCCCAGTCAGCTCCTCTGAGAAGCCTTAGAGGGCCCTGAAGATCAAGTACATTGGACTTACCAGCATATTTATGACCTCAAGAGGTAGAGGTCAGCACAAGAGCCCAGCAGCCCCAAGTCAAGACCAAGCAGAGCCAACTCTCTCTTGCTTGAAAGCAGAGCAGGGGAGAAACCTGGTCCTCAAATTCAGGAACCTTAGGTTTAAGGTAGGAGTCAACAGAAGACACTACACAGCGTAAAGATTTATTATAGATGCAGAAATACCCCAAAGTTGATCTAGAAGATAAAAACAACTTAGTACTACTCTAACTCAAAGGGGAAAAAGGACTACAAGAACCTGGAAGAAATGAAGAGAATCTTTTTTTAATGAAATGCAAACTGTGAAGGAAAGAATAAAAGAATAAATAATTTGGGATGGAAAATGGGAAACTTCATCCAGGTTACCGAATCCTGAAAAATCAAAGTAGCCAGAACTGAAACCAAACCTCCTGAGACATGAAAAATATTAAAGCAAAATCATAAGATTTTTACAAATAAAATGCTGTCTTCTATAAAAGACAGCTTAAATTCATTGGACTCCCTGAAAACCACTGTCTCAGCGAAAACTGCCCAGCTCTGTGCCCCTAATCCAAGTGCCCACAGGCCACTTTGGACTAAAACTCAAGAAGGGAAAGGCTCAGGCCAAAGAAAAAATGCCTCAAGATACCAGAGAAAGAGTTCAGGTAGCAAAGAACCCCAGCCAGGATCAGGATGTCTAGAAGCTAGAGTAGAAGAGGGAGGAAGACATGAGAATAGAGCCTTTATTAAATGCTTACTGTGTACCCACACCATGGTGAGCATCAGGAGCCGATCCCTGCCCACAAGATGCTTTCTATCATAAGGGAGAAGATAGTGTACACAGAGGAGCTCAAAAGGGCTGCGAGAAAAGTGCCCACATGGAGTCCTGGTCGGGGCCAGATAAGGCCAAGGCTAGCCTTTGAAAGTCCCCCAGGAAAAGAGAAAGATTAAGGCTTTCTGCCAAGAATAGTGTGCCTTGCCATTCCCTACAGGGAAAAATAGACCTTTTCATTGGACATAGGACTGACCCATTCTAGAGCTGAGGAGAAGCTCTGAATACAAACACGTGTACAGAAACCCAGAGAAGGATGCTTATTCGAGCAATTGGAATGGGACCAGGAGGTGATGAAATATACTGACCTCTAAATGGAGAAAGAAAACAAGACCAGTAGAAGCCTCGAAACCTGGGTCTGTTCTCAGATTCAGAGAAGGGAAAGGAATGGGAAGAAATGAAGGCACAAGTTTAGAAGGTCAACACACGTTGATTAAGCCCTTACTCTGTGCCAAGCATGAAGATACAGAGATCAGAGTAGTACCTGCCCTCAAGGAGCTCCTAGTCTTATGGGGAGAGAACATGCGAACACATGTACCGTACTGAGAAACTGTAGATAGGATCTGTTGGAGATTATCTCAGATGTGAGGCAGGGCATAGGAGCACTTCTTGCAGAAGGGCTTCAGAGAGGCAGAGAACATTCCAGGGATGAGGGACGACATGGCGGCCGGTGAAAATGCCCCGAGTTGGAGGATCTTTTTCATAGAACAGGAAGCTGGTGTCACTGGAGCAAAGAAAAAAAAAAAAAAGCGAGGAGGGGGCCAGATGATGAAGGGCTTTGAAGACCAGATAGGGTTTTGTATCTGATTCTGGTTACCTGAGTTAAGAAGGAGCAGGATCAGACCTCCATTTTAGGAAAATCAATTTATTGGCTGAATGCAGGCGTCCCACTAGCACCTATTGCAATAATGGAGGCATGAGGTGATAGGAGGGTGGTCGGGTTAGGAGAAAAGAAGTTATTTGAGACATGATATGAAGTTAGAAATGGCAGGACTTGAGGACTGATTGGAGAAAGGAGGAAGAAGGGGGTAGACATTGTAGGATTCTGTGACAAAAGAAAGGAAAGAAATGAGCATTTATTAAGCATCTGGCAGGCAGTGTGCCAGCAGTGGGCAAGCCAAGGCCATTCCTTGTACTCTTGTACTCTGAGGAAGACAACCTACAAAAGGAATTCAAAGGGATTGGGAGGCAGGGTGTGGAATGAAGGGACCTGATGCTGGGGCATGGCTTATGAAGATTGACTTGGACCACCCCCCACCCCTTCAAGTGGAGACTCCCATGGGGGAAGGGGCAGGCCTTACAGAGGGATATTCTCGACTGGGAAGGCCATGGTGTGGTTGGATGAACCAAGATGAGGAGGCCTCAGAGGCTGAGGGAAGCTCCAGGGTAAGAAATTCTGGAACAGGGCTGGGAGGGGAACAGAAAAATAGACCAAAGGGAGGAAGGGATGAGGGGAGCCGGCAATAGAAAAACCTTCCTGCACCAGATGATAAAGGAGGGTCGTGCTTGGGTGCACGCACAGTGCAGACTTGGGGATGTGGCAAGGATGGAGAGGAGGAATGCCAAGTGCTCACTGGACTTAAGGTTCAGAGAGTGACTCCTGAAGCAGAAATTAAAAGGAAAAAGCCAAGCATAGGCCTGAAGAGGAAGGAGTGAGTGCCATGCAGTTAGTTGAGGAATGACTGAATACTCATGGCCTCTGAGTACAATGGGGCATTACTTGGCCGTAGGGAGTAATGAGGGAGTATCAGAGGGGGACAGCCAGGCTCACGGTGACTGGGGGTGGGTGGCAATGCTTTCCTGGAACAGACTTAATTTTTTATGAGGCTTCTTTATTTGTGGGGATAGGATTTTGACAGGAAAGATGAGAAAGGGGATAGAGAAAGAAGGAATCAAAAAAGAACTTTTCTTGAAAAGGTCCAGGAGAGAGGACAGTTTCCCTGGCTTCCTTCAAGGCTCTCCTTAGATCTTGCTTTCTGCAAGAGGCTTTTCTCATCCCATTCCACTGCTAGCACCCAGTCAAGCATCGGCAAATATTTTTTTTTGTTTGTTTGGCCTTCAAAGCCTTTGATCATCTGGCCCCTCCTCACTTTCCGGCCTTCTTACACCGCATTCCCCCAAAGGTTCTCTTTCTCCAGTGACATTGGTTTCTCTCAGCTCCCAACTCCAGGCCTTTTCACTGGCTGCCATGTCTCTCAGGTCTGGAATGTTCTCTGCCTCATTAAAGTTATTTCTTCTGCATTACCTACCCCTCCAGTTAAGCACCTGTCAATGCTCACTGTATATATATATCCTATGGATGGAGTTGTTCCCTTGTTGTTTCCCCTTCTAATAGGAACTTGTGGAGAGCAGGAGCTGTCCCTTCAGCACCTAACATGGTCAACTTTTTAAAAAAAACTTCTCTTCCATCCTAGAATCAATACTATGCATTAGTTCTGGGGCAGAAGAGTAGTAAGGGCTAGACAGTGGGAGTTAAGTGACTTATACAGGGTCACACAGCAAGGAAATGGCTGAGGCCACATTTGAACCCAAGACCTCCCATCTCCAGTCCCAGCTATCTACTGAGCCACCTAGCTGTCCTTGTCAGTGTTTAATAAATTGGTTAGATTATTCAGAAAGAAGCCCAGACTTTGAAAATGTAACCTGTTAAATTTATTATATATTTGAAAAAAAAGTTTTCAAGTCTCTGTTTCATCTACAACCTTTTTCTGTTATACTTTGTACATGGAAATATTCTCTCTGTGTGTATTCAAAAAAAATTTTTAAAATAAAAGTTCTAGGGCCTTGTTGGTGAACCTATGGTACACATACTGAAGGAGCTGCTCCCTTTCCTCTCGCCACCATGCCTGGGGTCATCACCCACCCCCCTCTGTCCAGCAACCCAATGGGATTGCTTCCTCCCTCCCCTGTCTGGGGTAAGGGGACAGCTTACATGTAGCATGAGGGTGCAATTTGGCCTTTCAGTCTCTAAAAGTTCACTGTCACTGCTCTAGGGATTCTTCACTCATTTCAGTTAGGTCTGAGTGTGCCCTTGAGTGTGCTCTCCAAGTCCTAAAAGACCCAAATTAACCTGGTTCCCTTGTTGGCTTGTCCAGGTGGCCAACGTGGAGCTGTACTATAAAGCGCTCCGCTTTTACTTGGATTACAAACCCCTCCTGATCAATGACCTCCTGTTGGTGCTCTCGCCCCGTCTGGACCACACCCGCACTGTCCGGTTTTTTTCAAAGGTGAGTTTACCAGAAACGGTTTACAAAATTATTCTGAGAAGTCACAAGAGAGGTAGGGTACAGATCAGGGGTGCTGCAAAGCAGAAGACCAGCTTTCTCCCCCACCCTTGAAAAATGAATCTCTTAGCACTCCTACCCTACTTCAGCCTTGGCTTCCTCACCTGGTGAAGAGGGGGTGTTTGTACCTAAAGCTTCATTCCCGATAGCTCACTGATCCTCCCTTTCCCCATGGATTATTTAAGTGTCTGATATTAATTGTGAAAATGATATGTCTGAAAAATAGTTGCATCTCTCTAGGACTACATATCTGAGATTTCTGTTAAGTTAGATAAACCACCCTCATACAGAGGAAGTGCCACATCTATAGTCTCATCTACAGTGTTGGCTGTGGGGGGGAGAGAGGGGTCTTAAGCTCAAAAATATGATTTTTCAGAATTTTTCCCCTAATTTGGCAGGTGAATCAGCTTCCTCTGGTGAAGCCCTATCTGCGCTCAGTCCAAAATCATAATAATAAGGGAGTAAATGAGGCTCTCAACAACCTGCTGACTGAGGAAGAGGATTACCAGGTGAGAACTTCACTTGGGACATGGATCAGTCCATAAATGTACCTGGTATTGAAGCCGTCCGTCCAGCAGCTTCACGAAGATTCCTAGTGGGTTGGACATTTAGAAAGGGGGACCAAGGACTGAGTGAAAATGGGTTACGGGTTAAGGATTAATGGAAAGAGAACACAAGGCGAGAATAAAGACACCCAGACACAGAAAGTTTTGGCACCAGGTAGACAGACAGCAAGTAAGCTCTGATGGTCAAGAGCTCTCTTGCCAACTGATTTCTTGTCACTTTATTGGGGTTAGGACAGTATGGGGGGAAGGGGAGAGCCCCGGGGCCTGATACATTAACATTAGGAGGTCATCATCATAAGATGTAACTGCCAAAACCTGAAACCATAGGTAGAGCTAAGATCCGGATCCAGAGCAGATGTGGCCTAAGGCATCTACTGCTGTTTGATACCTATGTTAATTGATCATTGAAGGAAAAGTAAGGAGACTGAGATAACTGACCTCTCCTCTGGGGTGTAGCCTTAGGGAAGGGCTGGGGATTTGGCCTGATCCATGTTCAATTTGACTCCAGATTACAGAGATCAATCATTAGCAGTAGAAGAGTTAAGTTTTTTTGAATACTTCTTAAAATAATATCACAATTAATGTATACCTGGATTGCTACAGGTACGATGGCAGAAAAACCTGCCCCAAGCCATCTCCTTCTGCCTTTGTCTCCCGTTGTAATTGCCAGCAAGCTTGTGACCACTTCAGGTCATAGTGAGTTTGTGGGGGTTCATCTCTGGCCAGTAGTGCCAGGTCCTGGTGGCTGCAGGGCTGGGGCTGTGCAGCGATGGGCTGGGCTTCCAGTACCGTGACCAGGGGTAACCCTGGCCTTGGGCCAGAATGTGCCAGAGCCTTCCAGCCCCAAACTGCTCTTGGCCTCCAAGGGCAAACCAAGTCCTGACCAAGGTGTTTCCCTCAGAGTTGGGGCCACCAGAAACAGAAATGGGCACTAGGTGGTGGGCACTCGGTGTGGCTTGCTTGATTTCTGCAGTTACTTCTCAGCGTGGCTTCTCCAGGCTGCTGAGATCAGGCCCTGCTCCTTCCTTCTATCAGTGGCCAGCACTGAGTGGCCTGGAGGTCACCTACTGAAATGCAAACAGGAATCCCCTGTTAGGTGCTCTAACCCTAAGCCTGTCTTCCCCAGGGTTTGAGGGCATCTATCGATGCTTACGATAACTTTGACAACATCAGCCTGGCGCAGCGGCTGGAGAAGCACCAATTGATGGAGTTCAGGCGGATCGCGGCTTATTTGTACAAAGGAAACAACCGCTGGAGACAGAGTGTGGAGCTCTGTAAGAAGGACCGTCTCTATAAGGTCAGCGCCCCACTTCCCAGGTTCCTTTCTGGAAAGGACGCCCATGTCCCTGGTCTGGATTTAAAAGTGAGACAAAGGGGACAACTAGGTGGCTGGGTGGATTGAGAGCCAGGCCTAGAGATGAGAAGTCCTAGGTTCAAATCTGGCATCATACCACGTAGCTATGTGACCCTGGGTAAGTCACTTTACCCCTATTGCCTAGCCCTTTGTGCTCTTCTGCCTTGAAACCAATACACAATATTGATTCTAAGATGGAAGGGTGAGCATTTAAAAAAAAAAAAACCAGAACCAAATAAAACCAGGGCAGAATATCCCATGTTATCTCCTCTCTAATGGTCTTTAGGGTCACTTCTTTTGCCTAAGTCTAGATGATCCTAACCCTCCGCCCCCGCTTTTGGGCAGATCAGAGCAGGCTCTGTGGGGCTCCTGGCGGTTTTCTTAGGAAATGTTGGACGCGGCCCTCCCCAGCCGCCCAAGACAAAAATGGAGCAAGGGGCTCGGCCCTCACTTTACTGAATCTTCTCATGTTTATCTCAGTTGGTTTCAACTCATCTATCAGAAGCCCCCGCTCTGACCAGCTCCGTTTCCTGGCATTCCCTAGACTTAGATCCCCAGGTGGATTAGAGTGGCTGCTCTCATGCCAGTGACTGATGAAGTGTCCCACATGTGCCGAGCAGGTCTGGCTGACCTCCGAATTGGCTTTATGGTGTTGGAATAACTCCCTTTACTGTTCCGGGAGGACTGGGCTGGGGAAGAGACGGGCTTGCTCAGTTTGTAGTTTGTACCTGGATGAATACAGCTGGGGTTCGGGCCCTGAAGGTGCCCCCCTGCCTGAGGGAGCTGCTAGGTGGGAGTACTTCATTCTGGGGTGATTTTAGATGGACTGAATGTTGCAAATGGAGCCCCCCTAATTGGTACCAAAGGCGGGTAGTGTTAGATCATCTGGACTGTGTGTGGCAGACCTGAAGCTATTGGACTGTCCTATCCCTGTAACATCAAACTTTGGACCAAATCCCGCCCTGTGGGCAGGGCCTGGGAGCTCAGCACTTGGAGGAGCTGAACACATTGCTTCATCCTTAGCATCTCCTTGAGAAGAGGCTAGAATACAAGTGGAAGCAGAGCTTCCCTGGGCCCACTGGGCTGTGAGAGCCACAGGCACTGCCCCATCATGGAGCACTTGAGTCAGGGGCGCAGAACCTTATTGGGTCGAGATCTTTTGGTGTGTGTCAGCTTCATGTTGGAACAAAACCTGCCTGACACAACAGTCGGTGAACCGCGGAAGGGCAGCGGTGCGCCTCCCGCCTCTCCAGAGCTGGACTCAATCATCAGCATTACCCAGCAGGCCTCTCCACTTGAGGCTGCAGGACTCTTAGCATCTGTGGGGGCAGGATGCCGTTCCTGTCGGGGCCTGAGCTGAAGCATTTGAACCCTCAGTGCTCAATGCCCTTCAGCTTCGTGCCTTGAAAACAAGGTCCCCGAGAGTGATGTTGGAGGAGTGCCGAGCCCCAGCTTTGATGACTCCCACCGGCTGCTGCCTTTGCTTTTACTTATGCACTGACTGAGTCCCTCACAGATGCACATCACAGAATCATAGCTGGGCCCTCGCTGCAGCAGGGCAGTCCTTTTGCCCTTCCTGGGTTGACTTACCAGCCCACTCTCCATGGTGCCTCTTCTAGGTCTGTCCATCCCTCCTCAAGCCTCCTGTAGCTCTCCCTGCCTTCACCTTCTTCCCTGACAACTTGGTCTTATTTTGCTGACAAAAAAGTTGAGGCCATTCCCGAAGTGCTCTCTCTTCTCCTTTCCTCCACATTTCCTATCCTCTGATGCCTTTTCCTACTGTCCCCTTCACTGCCCCTCACAGGGTGAGGGGACCCTTTTCCTCCTGATGGTAAACCTACTGGACCCCATGCCATCCTCCTGGCTCTTCCAGCCGGTCTCCCCCTTGCTCATCCCTACTCAAACCTTCAATATCCCCTTGCCTACAGACATGCACACATCTTCATCCTCAGAAGCCTCATGTGATCCATCCATCCCCACTAGTGACAGCCTAATTGACCTACAGCTCCCATCACCCCCAGGGGGATGCACTCGCAGCTGTTCTCTCCACTCTAAATTTTGAGGAAATTGAGACTTAGAACAGTAAGCTTAGTGCCTCGGCAAAGGTTCTTAACCTTTGATCCCTGAACTTGTTTTTTTAAACTATTTTAATAGCTGTAAATTTTCGTTATTTATTTCTCTTTAACATTTTTCTTTAATTGAGTTCCAACTTCTCTCTCCTTTCCCACCTTCCCCCATCCTAGTGAAGACAAACAATAAGCTATCAGTCATACATGTAAAATCATGCAAAATGTTTCCATATTTGCCACACTGGAAAAAATGTGAGAATATGACCATTCAATTTGCTGTTCTTTCCCTGGAGGCAGAGAGCATCTTTCCCTCATTTGCCCTTCGGAATGTCTTGGATCATTGCACTGATCAGAAAACTATGTCTTTCACAGGTGATTGGCCTTAAAATATCACACACTACATCCAATTTCTCCCGGTTCTGCTTGCTTCACTCTGCATCAGTTTATGTAGGTCTTGCCATGTTTTTTCTAAAACCATCCCTCTCATCATTTCTCATGGCACAGTAGTGCTTTTATCACAATCAAATACCAAAATTTGTTCAGCTGTTCTCCAGTAGATGGGAATCCCCTCTAACTCCAGCTCTTTGCCATCACACAAAGAGCTGCTATAAATATTTTTGTATATATATATGAGAGAGAGAGAGAGAGAGAGAGAGAGAGAGAGAGAGAGAGAGAGAGAGAGAGAGAGAGAGAGAGAGAGAGAGAGAGTTCTTTTTCCTTTTCCTTTTTCTTTGATCTCTGGATTACAGACCTAATAGTGGTATTGCCAGGTCAAAGAGTATGCCAAGTTTTTCCCACCTCATTACAGATTGTTCTCCAGAATGGATGGACCATTTCACTACACCATCATTTCATTAGTATTTCTATATCCCCTCCAGCATTTGTCATTTCTGGTAGGAGTAAAGTGGTTTCTCTGATTTGTTTTAATTTAAATTAAATTTAAAATGAAATTTTAATTTAAAAAAATTTTTTTACATGATTAGAGATAGCTTCAATTTCCTCTTTTGAAAACTGCCAGTTCATATCCTTTCACCATTTATCAATTGGGGAAATGCTCTTATTTTCATAAACTTAAATTAACTCTATACTCAGTATATTTGAGAAATAAGCCTTATCAGAGAAACTTGCTTGTAATTTTTTTATATTCATTGTTTATGGTATCTTTTAGCAAAATATAGTTTGCCTGATTGTGTCTTTTAATTGGGTCTATTTTGACCTTTTCCTTGTCTGAGATCCTAACTGCCACCCCTGCCTTTTTCACTTCAGCTAAAGCATAATAGATTCTAGCCCAGCTTTTTATTTTAACCCTTTATGTGTCTGTTCCAAGTATGTCTCTTGTAAACAACTTA
The DNA here is from genome assembly GCF_016433145.1 of Gracilinanus agilis. NCBI lineage: Eukaryota > Metazoa > Chordata > Mammalia > Didelphimorphia > Didelphidae > Gracilinanus > Gracilinanus agilis. Next base: position 780,462,379 of record NC_058130.1, on the reverse strand, counting down.
TCATTGGATTCTAGTTTCTAAGCTGTTTTGCTCTCTGCTTCCATTTTATGAATGAATTCATACCACTCAAATTTGCAATTATGATTACTGTGTGTTTCCTTCCAACCTTTTTTCTTCTGCTTCTTCTCTTTCTCTTTTTATGCTGCCCCTATTTTGCTTTTGACTTCTGCCTCCCTTAATCTGCCTTCCTTTTTATTATCCTCCACTTTTTTCTTATTTTCTTCCTTTCCTGTTTCCCCATTGGGTAAGATAGATTTATATATCTCACTGAGTGAATATATATATATCCTTCCCTCTTTGAACTAATTCTGATGAGAGGGAGGTCCAAGCATTGTCCTACACACCCCACCTATTTCCCCCTCCACTATAAAATTTCCCCCATTCTACCTCTCTCTTCCCCATTCTTCCAGTGCCTTCCTCTTTTTCACCTTTTAATTATTTGGAGATCATTTCAACATAAATGACTCATACCCATGTCTATATAAACTTCTAACAACTGCCCTGATGATGAGAAAGTTCTTAGGAATTACATGGATCGTCTTCCCATGTAAGACTATAAACAGATTAACCTTATTGAGTCCCTTGTGATTACTCTGTCTTGTTTGCCTTTTTGCATTTCTGTTGAGTCTTGGTTTTAAAAGTCAGATTTTCTATTGAGCTCTCTCTGGTCTTCAGGAATGCCTGGAAGTCTGCCATTCATTAAAAACCTATTTTTTTCCCTGAAGAATCACACTCAGTTTTACTGGGTGGGTGATTCTTGGTTGTAATCCTTGCTCTCCCGGGTCTTCCAGAATATCGTATTCCAAACCTTCTTCTCCTTTAATGTGGAAGCTGTTGCATCCTGTGTTATTCTGACCGTGGCTCTATATTTGAATTATTTGTTTCTGGCTGCTTAGAGTATTTTCTCTGCCTTAGAAGCTCTGGATTTTGGCTATAATATCCTGAGAGTCTTTATTTTCAGATTTCTTTCAGATGATTGAGGCTTTCAATTTCTATTTTACCTCTTGATCTAAGAAGGCAGTTTTTCTTTATAATTTCTCGAAATAAGATATCTAGGTTCTTTTTTTTTTAAATCCTAACTTTCAGGTAGTCCATTAATTATTAAGTTATTTCTCCTCAATCTATTTTCCAGGCCAGTTGTTTTTCCAATGAGGTATTTCATATTTTATTCAACTTTTTTTTTCATTCTTTTGACTTCATTTTATGGTTTCTTGATGTTTCATGGAGTCATTATCTTCTTGCCCAGTTCTTATTTTTAAAGAATTATTTTCTTCATTGAGATTTTGTGTCTCTTTTTCCATGGCCTATTTCCAATAGGCTATTTGACCTATTCTGCTTTTAAAAATTATTTTTTTCATGACTTTTTGTGCCTCTTTGACTATTAGGCCAATTCTATTTTTAAAGAGTTTTTCTTCAGTATTATTCTGTGCCTTATTTACCAAAATGTTAATTCTTTTCCCATAATTTTCTTATATCATTCTGATTTCTTATCTTAAAATATTTTATTATTCCAAATTTTAGAAAATCAATTAAAACGAGCAAATATAAAAAGAAAAAGATTATACATAAATGAAATCACTAGCCTTGTATAAGTTTTTCTTATTTCTTTTCCTAATTTTTCCTCTACTACTTTTCCTCTTATCTCTTTAAGCCTTCCAGGAATTCTTTCTGGCCTTGAGTCCAATTAGCATTTTCTTTCAGTCTTTGCATGTAACTGTTTTCACATTTTTGTCTTCTTCTAAATTTATATCTTGGTCTTCCCTGCCACCACTATAGATTTTTATGATCAAGTTCTTTTTTGGTTGTTTGCTCATTTTCTTAGCCTGTTTCTTGACTTTGAACTTTATGTTAAAGCTGGGCTCTGCTCACCTTGGGGTTGGGAGGCACTCTGCCAAACTTTGGACTTTGATAGTGCTGTTTTCAGAAGTAGTTCTGGGGGTCTGCAAGTGTTTGATGCTTCCAAGGTGGTGGTGTCCTATGAGAGGTATGATCACTACTCTCTGGGTCTACTCTGGTCCATCCTCAGGAAGGGGCTCTGGTACCCTGTAGCCACAAACACCAGCTAGTGCTTTGCTCTGCTCTGGAGTAATGGCCTAAAATTGCTTATGGGCAGTAGATGTGCCAGTTAATGTCAGCAAAGGACCCTGAAATCTATTTCAAATAACGAGTTTTCTGGTGCCCTCTTCATTTCTAGGCAGAGTGATGCTTAAGGCTGCTGTTGCTACAGTCATGTGTAGGTCTCATCACCAGTGTCACAAACCTCTCCTGCCAACCTAAGTTTCTTGGGCCAGAAAAATATCCCCCCCCCTTAGTTTTTATGAAAGGCTCTTGCCACCCTTTAATTTGATTTGAGGCATTATTTTTTTTAAACCCTAACCTTCTGTCTTGGAGTCAATACTGTGTATTGGCTCCAAGGCAGAAGAGTGGTAAGGGTAGGCAATGGGGAGTCAAGTGACTTGCCCAGGGTCACGAAGCTGGGAAGTGTCCGAGGCCAGATTTGAACCTAGGACCTCCCTTCTCTAGGCCTGGCTCTTAATCCACTGAGCCACCCAGCTGCCCCCTGAGGCGTTATTTTAAACTTTTTTGGAAGAGAATGGTAGAAGAGCTCACCTGGGCTGCTACCTCTCTTGTCCACTATATTCAGTCAAATCTTTAAAATGTTTTTATTTTAATAACAAATTTCCACATGAGTTTTCCAAAGTTATATAATTCAAATTGTCTGCTTTCCCTCTTCCTTCTCCCCCTCCTGGAGCTGGCAAGCAGTTCAATCTGGGTTATTACATGTATTAATTTTCACACAAAATATGTTTCTATATTATTCATTTTTATAAGTGAATAATCTTGTAAAACCAAAACCCCAAATCATTTGCCCAGATAAGCAGGTGATAAAATCATCTATATTTATATACTCCAACAGTTCTTTCTCTGGAGATAAATAGCATTCTTTTTCATAAGTCTCAGAATTGTCCTGGATCATTATACTGCTGCTTGTAAAGGTATATCACATTTGATCATCCCACAATATCGTTGTTATTGTGTACTGTAATGTTCTCCTAGTTCTGTTTATTTCACTCCACTTCATTTCACATAAGTTCTGTCTAAAATCATTCTGTTCATCATTCCTTATAGCACAATAGTATCCCATCACTGTCATACCAAATTTGTTCAGCCATTTCCCAATTGAGGGACATCCCTTTAGTTTCCAGTTCTTTGCCACCACAAAGAGAACAGCTATAAATATTTTTGTACAAACAAGTCCTTTCCCATTTTTTTATCTCTTTGGGATACAGACCTAATTGTGGTATTACTAGATCACAGGGTACGCATTATTTTATAGCCCTTTGGGCATAATTCCAAATTGCCCTCCAGAATGATTGGATCAGTTCACAATACCAGCAATGTATTAGTGTCCCAGTTTTGCCACATTCCCTCCAACATTTATCATTTTCCTTGACTGTCATATTGGCCAATCTGATAGGTTTGAGGTGGTACTTCAGAGTTGTCTTAATTTGCATTTCTCTAATCAAGAGTGATTTAGAACATTTTTTCACATGATTATTGATAACTTTGATTTCTTCATCTGAAAACTGTCTATTCATAACCTTTGACCATTTATCAATATGACAATTTACATATTTGAGAAATTAGACCTTTATCAGAGAAATTTGTTATAAAAATTCTTTTCCAGTTTGTTGTTTCCCTTCTAATCTTGGTTGCATTGGTTTTGTTTGTACAAAACCTTTTTTAATAAAATTGAAATCATCCAGTTTACATCCTGTAATGTTTTCTATCTCTTGTTTGGTGGTAAATTCTTCCTTCTTTATAGATCGGACAGGTATTCTATTCTGTTTTCCTTAATTAGCTTATAATGTCACTTTTTACATTTAAGGCATCTACCCATTTTGACCTTATCTTGACACAGAGTGTGAGATATTGGTCTAAACCTAATTTTTGCCATACTGTTTTCCAAATTTCCTAGCAGTTTTAGTCAAATAGTGAGTTCTTATCCCAAAAGCCAGGATCTCTGGGTTTATCAAACACTAGATTGCTGAGGTCACTTACCCTAGTCTATTCCATTGATCTACCCTTTTATTTCTTAACCAGTACCAGATTGTTATGATGAATACTGCTTTATAGTACAGTTTAAGATCTGGTACTGCTAGGCCACCATCCTTCACATTTTTTTTTTCATTAATTCCCTTGATATTCTTGACCTTTTCTTCTTCCAGATGAATTTTGTTATTATTTTTTCTTGGTCTATAAAATAGATTTTTGGTAGTTTGATTAGTATGGCACAGAATAAGTAAGTTAATTTAGGTAGGATTGTAATTTTTGTTATATTAGCCCATGAGCAATTAATGTTTTTCCAGTTGTTAGATCTAACTTTATTTGAGGGGAAAATGTTTTCTAATTGTGTTCATATCATTCCTGCTTTTGCCTTGGCAAATAGATTCCCAAATTTTAAATTGTCTAGAGCAGTGATGGGCAAACTACAGCCCATGGGCCAGATGTGGGCCCCCTGAAATGTTCTATCCAGCCATGGGACATTATTCCTAATCTGAGGAATACAATGATTAGGATGCAATACAATGAAACTTCGAAAGAGTTGCCTCAGAAACAGACTGACAGATGAGCATTTCCTTTCCTTTGGCCCCTCTTTAAAAAGTTTGCCCATCACTGGTCTAGAGTGTTTTTAAATGGAGTTTCTCTTTCCAACTCTTGCTGCTGAGCTTTGTTGGTAATATATAAAAATGCTGATGATTTATATGGATTTATTTTGTATCCTGCCCTTTCTCCTTTCACTTTTTTCCTCCATTCCAATACTTTGCTTTTAATCACTCCCCAACTCTCCCTACCTCATATTACTCCCCACCCCACCACCTCCTTTCTTATTCCCCTTCTATTTCTCTGTAGGGTGAGATACCTGTATCTATTCTGTACCCTAATGAATCTGGCTGTTCATCCCTCCCTGAGCCAATCCCAAGGAGAGTATGGTTTAAGTATTACCCAGCACTACCCTCCTCCTCCCCTCCTGCACCTCTTTATGTGATACGATTTATCCCATTTTACTTCTCTCTTCCCATTTGTGTTAGTGCAGTCCTCTTCTTTACCCCTAGATTTTTTTTACACATCATTCCAAACAGCTTGCTATCACACGCTCTGTATATTTCTTCAAACTACTGTGATAATGATGTCTAAGACACAAGGTTAGACCCCCACCCTACTAGTGAGGTGCCTCCCTGAAGCCGGCCACCCACTCCACGAAGATTCCTCGTGGGTTGGACACTCAGAAAGGGGCACCAGGGACTGAGAGAAACTGGGTTACGGGTTAAGGACTCATGGAGAGAGAACACGAGGAGAGAATAAATGCACACAGACACGGGAAGTTTGGGCATTAGACAGACAGCGAGTGAGCTCTGATGATCAAGAGCTTCCTGGTTAGGAGCTCTGCTGGTTGAGAGCTTTTTTGCCAACTGACTTCTTGTCACCTCTATTGGGGTTAGGACAGTATGGGGGGAAGGGGAGAGCCCCGGGGCCTGATGCATTAACATTAGGAGGTGATCATCATAAAATGCAAAGTGCAGAACCTGAAACAGTAGGTAGGGCTAAGATGGCCCAAGGGGCTACCGCTGTTTGATACCTATGTTAATTGATCATTGAAGGAAAAGTCTGGAGACTGAGATAACCCACCTGTGTTCTGGGGTGTAGCCTTAGGGAAGGGCTGGGGATTTGGCCTGGTCCTGGTTCAATTTGACTCCAGATTACCGAGATCTGTCATTAGCAGTAGAAGAGTCAGTTTTTGAGCACTCTTAGAACAATATCACAATTAATGTATACCTGGATTGCTACCCTCCCAAGCCCAGCCATGCACATAGTGGGTAGCACTTAAGCTCCAACAAGCCCCTTCTACCTTAGAGGGGGAAAACCTTCTGTCTTACCAAGGCGCATATTTCATGTCTGTTGGGTGAAGCAAAAAACTTTTCTCGACATCCAGAGCCCTCCATCATGGGACACTGTAGAGCCAGTGTAGCCTCCCCTCAAGCCTTTGATGCCTGCTTATTGTCTGGCACCTGCACCTTGGCACACACGGGCTCGGGTGTCCTTCCTCCTCGCCTTGACTGGTTCTCACCCCGTGGGTTTGCTGTGGCTAAATCCAGCCTTCGTTTGGGCCTCTGTGCCTACGTTCCTCCTCGGCACCAACAGGGCAGGTATACAGCCGGCGCTCGGGCCGTCGCATGCTCTCAGGGCGGCCCACAGCTCCCCGTCACCCTCTCGCCCTCTCGCAGGATGCCATGCAGTACGCAGCCGAGTCCAGGGATGCCGAGCTGGCCGAGAGCCTTCTGCAGTGGTTCTTGGAGGAGGGCAAACAGGAGTGCTTCGCAGCCTCTCTCTTCACCTGCTACGACCTGCTGCACCCCGACGTGGTCCTCGAGCTCTCCTGGCGCCACAGCATCATGGACTTTGCCATGCCTTACTTTATCCAGGTGATGAGGGAATATCTTACCAAAGTAAGTATGGAGCGCCGGCCAACCTCTGCACCCAGGGCGGGTTGTGGGGGGCAGACCTCCGGGAGACAGATCCTCGTCCCGTCATCAGAGGCGGGATTGTTGTCCCTCGTCATGGTGGCCTTGGGCGGAAACGAGAATCCATTCATCACGAAGCCCTCTCTGGGTGCTGCCCCTCCGGGTTGGGGGCTTCTCCCACTGCTTTCTTCTTAATATGGCGAGCAGACAGTGTTTCCCTGACCTCCCCCACGCTGGAGCACGCTCGAGCTCCACAGGGCCACCAAGATGAGCACGGAGCTAGCTGGCCAGAGGGGTGGCTTGGGGGTCCCCCAGGCCCTTGGGGTCAGAGTGCACCATCCGGATTCAGACCAGGCCCTGGTCCCGAGAAGGCAGGAACGACAGTTCTGTGGGCTCTGTCCTGGTCCAGCTAGTCACGCCCCCGCGCCCTCGGCCCCCGGCGGGAGGCCTGGTTTTTCTTCACCCCTGAGACTTCGGGGGCTCCAATCTCCGCTTCTCTTGCAGGGGGATGGGCTGTTTAGTGAGGGGACAGTCTCTGGTTTTCACCTTCCTCCATCCCTAGACGTGCCCAGGAATCTGTGCGAGGAGCCTACTTGTCACCCAGATGCCTTTCCTCGAACTCAGGGCCTCCTCATTCCTAATCGTTCCCCAAAGGACAGCCCTTGGCCGTGACCACTTGAACATCCAATCAGGCCTTGACATTTGTACCCTCTAGAAAAAGAAAAGGGGCAGTGAGCTCTTGGGGTGTGTGTGTGAGTGTGTGTGTGACTGTGTGTGAGTGTGAGTGTGTGTGTGTGTGAGTGTGTGTGTGTGAGAGAGTGTGTGTGACTGAGTGTGTGTGAGAGAGAGAGTGTGTGACTGTGTGAGTGTGAGAGAGAGTGTGTGTGACTGTGTGAGTGTGAGTGTGTGACTGTGTGAGTGTGAGTGTGTGTGTCTGAGTGTGAGTGTGAGTGTGTGTGACTGAGTGTGTGTGTGTGACTGAGTGTGTGACTCTGTGTGTGAGAGTGAGTGTGAGTGTGTGTGTGTGTGAGTGTGTGTGTGTCACTGAATATTTGTGTCCAGATGTGTGTGTGTCTGTCCCCGAGTATGTGTGTCCTTCCTTGTCAGCCTCCCTGAGCCAGGAGGCTCTTCTAGAAAGAAGCCTGTGTTGATGAGTTAGAAGCGAGGCCGCTTGGGTGTCGGCGGCTCTGGGGGGCTCTCGGGGCTCACCGCCTCCGCCGGTTTCCCAGGTCTGGCCCTTGAGCTGGTCTCGTGCCTGTGGCCTCACCCACCGGGCGAGGCCCGGGCCCTGATGAAAGAGCTCCAGTGTCTTTGGAGGCCAGAGACCTCAGGAGCCTCCCTCAGTCTCCCCATCTGTCAGCTGCAGACATAGACTAGAGGAGGCCGACGTCAGCTCAGCGAGCCTCCGGCTCGGCTCCGTTCTGAGGTCAGAGCAGGCGTCTGGGGGCCGCTCGAGGCCCCACGACCACTTGGACGTTGGCCCACGCTGGGTGCTCAGAGCCAGCCCGAGAGACGAGCTTCCTAGCAGGCGCCGGCTAGCGTGTGAGCCTGGGGCCGCCCGGCCGGCTTCTCACCGCGTGTTGCTGCGCTTTGGGGTGTCCCGGGCCGAGGGGCTGAGCGTCGAGCCGGGGCCCCCCGGCTCCCAGGCCTTCCCGGCGGATGCTCTGGGACTCGGGGACGGGCAGGGCCGAGGCTCATGCACAGCCCCGGCCAGGGTGGGCCTGGATTCGCACTGCCATGCGGGGCCCTTTTTGAAGGCCGGCAGAGGACAAGACGGGAGTGTGGGGAGGCCCAGGGCACGTCACGGCGGGGGCTGTCCTGGGGCCAGGCTGACCCGGACACTTAGCGGGGCTCAGGCTTCTCGGAAGACCGGCCCAGGAGGAGCCCAGATGGCTTCTCCGGCTGTCTCTCTTGCCTGCCCGGGAAGGTAGTGGCCACCGCCGCCTCCTCCTCTGCCCTCGGGCCGGCACTGGAGACGGTGGACGAGGCTCCCCTTTAGGTTGGTGGTCAGGAAGAAGCCCCGGGAGCTGGGTTTGAATCCTGCCTTCCCCCTGCGTCAGCTAGACGACGTCCCCCTGGGGCAGAGTGGGGCTGCCAGGGCTGCCCAGGACGCCGGCCTTGAGCCTGGGGCCGGGGGAGCACCTGCGGCCTCGTCCTGCTCTGCCCAGAAGTCCTCCGTCCGGGCCCTCGGCGGAGCTCTGAGCCCCCGAGAGGCGTGCAGCGGGGGGCCGTGCAGGGCCGCAGGCCGCCAGGCCCACCTCGTCCCGTCTTCCTCCAGGTGGACAAGCTGGACGCTTCGGAGAGCCTGCGGAGAGACGAGGAGCAGGGAGCGGAGCCGGCGCCCATCGTTTTCGGTACGTGAGGCCGAGGCCTCCCCTTCTAGAAGGCCGAGTGACCGCTTGCTTCCTGCTCCCGGACCAGGATGAGGGGGCGGGCAGGGGAGAGGCGGGCCGCAGGGCCGTGCCCCGACGTGCCGGCCGCCGCGTGTGCAGGGAGCATGTGCCGGGGTGCCCGCCATCGCTCGGGGGGTGCACGTGGCTACAACTGTCGTTGAAATGTGAATCTGATTTTTTTAGATTTTGATGGGCATGAATGATACCCAGTGATTCGGCTCAGTAAGTGTCACATTCCCAGGCCCAGCTCTGATAGCGAGGAGGCGGCGGCTCTTCTCCCCGGACAGCTGGGGCCTGGCAGGCGTCCCCTCCGGCCCCAGCTTCCAGGCCCGGCCTTCACGGCCGCTCCACGAGGCCCTCGAGTCCGGGGCCGCTTTGGCAGCAGAGTCTCTGGGACGTGCTGCCGGCCAGACGCCTCCGCCACGTCCGCCCACGGCCGACCTTTCCTCCTGGGCCGGCAGAGGCGGTCCTGGCGCCCCTCCCCCCCCGCCCCTCGTGAGACCTTCCAGCGGCCCGTCCAGCCCGGCCCGACCCCCCTCGGCTCTCTCCTTCTCTTGCAGGCCAGCAGCTGATGCTGACGGCAGGCCCCACGCCGGCGCCTTCTCAGACCAGCTTCTCCTACGGCTACGGGGCTCCGGCGTTCCCCCAGGCACCCGTTTACAGCTTCAACATGTAACCGGGGCTCCGCGGGGCCCCCTCCCGCCCCGTCCACCTGGCCAAGGAGCGATCCGGAGGCCCTCGCCGCGGCGGCGCTTCCAGAGGACGCCCGTTCTGTTATTTATTGTCTCTAATGTTCTGTAGCTTTCCGTGCCCAGGCCGCCCGCCCGACCCGCAGGGCCTCCCCGCCACAGCCAAGGGAAGCCGGCGGCCCCTTCCCACCTGCTGGTTCTGCGGGCACGAAGCCCCCGCCCCATCCGTCGGGGGCGCAGGAACTGCCTCACCTGCCTCCTCCCCGTCTGCGCTGGCATCCAAGAAGAGCACGTCGTCGTCGGAGGGCCGGAGGCGAAGGAAGGAAGGAGGAGGGGGAGGGAGGGAGGCAGGGAGTCCTGGAGGAGGCCGGGTCTCTGGAGCAAGGCCCGGACGGGAGAGCAAAGGTCATGGGTCAGAGATGGCTGCTTGGGGAGGTGTGTCGAGGGGAAGAGCACGTGGGATGGGAGAGAAGACGACGATGCCAGCTTGCCTGGAGGAGGCGGGAGCCGCCTGGGTCCTGGCGCCCCCCTCGGGTCAGGCCGCAGCAGGCCACGCCAGCAGGCTTGTTCCTTTGGGCCCTCTTCAAACACACACCATTAACATTTGTTGTCTGGAAATAGATAAGTGGATAATTTATGGTTCTGAATCTGCCGCTAATCATGAGGAATAAAGCCCGTTAGAGCTCAGTCGTGTCACGTGTGGTTCTGGGCAGTGGGAGGAAGGGCCGGGGGAGGGAGGGAAGCACCTCCCACCCAGGGAGACGGTCAGTCTCGCCCCTCTGCCCTGGGTCCTTCCCCAGGAGGATCAGCCCAGAGCGGAGCCCCAGGGTGAGCAGCCACCCGGGACACAGCCTAGGAGCAGCCATTCCACAGAAGGCCCCTCGGGGAAAGTCAAAGAGGAGATGGAGTCCCAGCCAGGTGCTTTAACCCTGGATCTGGAGGACTGGGGCTGGGTGACCTCAGGAAAACACCATTCCCTCTCTGGGCTGCAGCTGGCTGTGGTCTTCCGTGCATAGGAGAGAGGATGAGCCCCGTAGTCTTTGGGGAAATCCAGGAAGGCTTCCTGGGAGAGGGGAGGGCATTGGAAGACTAGCCCAGCATCCAAGTTTCAGTAGGGTAGAGTTTGGGCCTGTTTTGAGAAGAGTGTCAGGCCAGGCACTGGGGATGCCAAGCCAGAGATGAGTCATTGCATCTACCCGGGGAGATGACCCAGCCTCAGAAGCCCTATGCAGGAGGCAGCATTCGATGCAAGGGCCGCAGGGGGCCACCTGCTGCCACTGAGGAGATCTGAGGCCCAGCAGGCCCAGAGGGGGAGGGACGCCAGGGCCCTCCCTAGAAGGCCAGGCAGGCTCGTGGCACTGGTCTTCAGCCCTTGGCCGCTTGCCCTCTGCTGTCTCCACCTTTTAATTCCCTTAATGCCCCCTTCCATGCCAGAAAAGCTCTCAAATCCGTTTCCATGGCGCTTAGTATTTGGCACAGAGCTTGGGAAAAAGCCGAATCCATGTGGGCAGAACAGCCCTGGAGTTATTCTCCTGAAAATGGCTGGGCCTCCAACAGGCCACCATGCCCAAGCCTGGCAACTGCCCACACTAGATTTTGGGGTCCCCATCCATGAGGAGGGGCTATTTTTTTAAATTTAGAATATTTTTCCATGGTTACATGATTCATGATCTTTCCCTCCTCTCCCGCCCCCCTCCCAAAGCTGACTAGCAGTTCCACTGGGTTTTCCATGGGTCATTGTTCAAAACCTATTTCCATGTTATTCATATTCATATGCTGCTTTTAACGCCAGAACCCCAAACCTATCCTGACTGAACCACATGATCCATCCTCTGTTTTCTTTCTGCACTTCTGCTCCCACAGTTCTTTCTCAGGATGTGGAGAGCTTCTTTCTCATAAGTGCCTCCAGATTTCCTGGGTCATTGTGCTCCTGCTAGTAGAGAAGTCAGTTACGTTCAATTGTGCCACAGTGTAGCCATCTCTGCTGCGTACAGCATAATGTTCTCCTGGTTCTGCTCCTTTCCCTCTGCATCAATTCCTGGAGGTTGTTCCAGTTCACATGGAATTCCTCCAGTTTATTATTATTCCTTTGAGCACAATAGTATTCCATCACCAGCAGATACCACAATTTGTTCAGCCATTCCCCAATTGAAGGGCATCCCTTATTTTCCAATGTTTTGCCACCACAAAGAGCACAGCTATGAATATTTTTGTACAAGTCTTTTTCCTTATGATCTCTGGAGTATAAACCCAGCAATGCTATGGCTGGATCAAAGGGCAGGCAGTCTTTTATAGCCCTTTGAGCATGATTCCAAATTGCCATCCAGAATGGTTAGATCAGGTCACAACTCCACCAGCAGTGCATTAATGTCCCAATTTCGCCACATCCCCGCCAACATTCATTACTCTCCCCTGCTGTGAGGGGTTATCTTTGAAGGAGGCTGGGCAGTGGCCTTTTCCTGTGGCCTCCATTCCATGTGGCCATCCAGCCTCCCTCCCCTGCCCAGAGATCCCTGGAGAATGTGCTGAGAGATTAGCTAGCCTCAGGGAATGGCTCACTCCTCAGGCCCCCTCCTAGCCTCTCCTCTCAAAGCTGCTGCTGTTCTAACAGTTTTGTATTTTAAGGGCAAGGGCTAGGCAATGACTGGCCCAGGGTCCCACAGCTAGGAAGTGTCTGAGGCCAGATTTGACCCAGAACTCCCATGCCCAGGCCACCCAGCGACTTTGGAGCTGATGTTGGGGTTCAGCCTCTAGAGCCTCCCCGGGGCTGGCAGACAGAGCTGCCAGTGGAGAGATCCTAGGGAAGCGGTGCTGGGGCAGGGCCTGCTGGGAGGCTGCCCCTTGGGCCTACCTCACTTCTCCAGGCATGAATCTTGCCTCCCATTACTTCTCCTTGGAAGCTCAGCAAACAACTGCCCCCACTACCCAAAACAAGTGCCCTGGGCGAGAGCTCTCATGGGGGCAGCTGGGTGGCCCAGAGATGGGAGGTCCTGGGTTCCAGTCTGGCCTCAGACACTTCCTGGCTGTGGGACCCTGGGTGAGTCCTTTAACCCTTGTCAACGTGGAGTCTAGAAGCCTGAAGCTTGCAGCCCAGAAAGAGTTAATGACCCCCAATTCAGTTAGCTTAAAAGGTGAGAGCCCCAAGTTGGACCTTGTCACAGAAGAGTTCTTCCCTGAGGGGAAAGTCCAACCTCAGAGGGCTAATCCCATCCTGGGTCCTTGGGCCAAAGGCCTTTACCGGGGTGGCCCAGCCCTTGGCTGTCTGGGACTCCTCATTTGCTTTGTTCCCCTCCTCCTCAGCCCTCAGTGCCCCCTAGAAAGGCCCTGAAGCTCCTCCAGGTCCAGGGTGGAGGCCAGACTGAGAAAAGGGCCCAGCAGCGGACGTCTCCCCATCCTGATGAAACGGTGGCCTTCCTGACCACTTGGGCACTTCTGTGCTCTTTCCCAGTCAGCCCTCGGCAGCAAGCCAAAGTGTGGCTTCCAAGCTGGAGGTGCTGTGGGGTGCAGAGGTGAACCCCGGGTTCTAGAAGGGGGCCCCTTGCCCGCATGCAAGACTCTGGAACCTGGCTTCAAAGGAGAGTGATTGATTAGGAATGGAGAATTCTGTGGTGGAACCCCCTGGGGGTTGCTCCCAGAATGCCTCTGTTCTGGAGTGGTAAACACTCAGGCATTCGGTGGGGGGTTTGGTCATCTGCCAGGCTCTGCCTGATGGATGCCAGAGATGCAGCCCGATGGTATCGCCTGGAAGGGCATCTCTGTGTCCATCTCGATCTAAAGGGCGATCCAGGGCTGATAAGCTCTAGAGCCCTTATCAGATGTTCTTGGGTTAGGAGTCACAAGGACAGAAGGGAGCAAGAGAATTGGCCTGGGTTTGGGGGGGTCCGATGCCCATGCCAGACAAAAAGGGCTTAAAAAAGAGAGCAGTGACAAGGCGCTGCAGGGGAGGCCCCAAACCGGCCCCCCCATGACCTCCCATTCCCTGCATGTTCACAGGAGGGGACCCTGAGCTTCAGAGAGGGCAGTGACCTACCCAAGGTCACACAGCTATCCTGGCTCGCCTGGGGCCCCAGCAGCTGCTAGATAGTGGAGGCCCCTGTGGAGCCTGTGGCAGTGACTCCCCCCCCCCTTCCCGCGCTGAGCCTCAGTTTCCCCGGCAGTAAAAAGGGAAGAAGATCCAGGGACTTTGGCCAGCCGAGTTGGAACCTGGCTCTGTGGCCTCTGGGGTTCTCCCAAGGCAGAGGCAGAGCTCAGGCTCAGCCATGACCTCACTGGAGAAGCTGCTGCTACGTTGTTACCCCCTTCTTACAGGCTAGTATGTATCTGAGGCAGAATTCAAACTCTGCGGGGCGCTTCCTAGCGGGGTGACCCTGGGCGAGTCACCTCCTCTCTTCCGGATACTCCGTAGCGTTCTAAGCCCCAAGGGAAAGTGCCACAGCCGCGCCCCCACCCCCGGAGCCCTCGGGGAAGCGTGAGGGGGGAGTCAATCCCAGAAGCCCCCGGGAAGTCGGCTGCAGACCTCTCTCGGGGAGATTGCATTGTTGTAAATACAATGTAAATCCTGAGGAGATACTGTGGCATTGTGGGGCGGAGAGATACAAAGACGCTTCGGGGAGGAAGTGGCCGCGGCTCTCCTCCGGAGAGGAGGGAGGGCGCCCCAGGACGAGGGGACAGTGTGCAAACACGCGGAGGTGGGAGGTGGGAGGTGGGAGGCAGGCTGCCACATGGACCCCCACCGCAAAGAGGCATCTGGGCCTGCGGGCATTCGGCCGCTGACGTGGGCCCCGACTCGGAGGAGAGGCTGGAGATGACGGGCTCCCTGAGCCCCTCAGGCTGCCAGGGTCCAAGCTGGGGGGGAGGGGGACCAGCTCCGGCCAGGTCAGACTCGGCGATCCCCTGGAGGCCAAGCACGGCCGCCCCCACGTCGGTCGGAGCTCAGGCCAATGGAAGATGGGGCTGGGGGGTGCGGAGGGAACCCGCAGGGAGCCCGGCCCCCCGCCAGGGCCAGAGCACCCTCCTCGGGGTGGGGAAAGTGGGCTCGGCCCCAGCACCTGGGCATTGTGGGAAGCAGAGCGGCTTCGGAGCACGAGTAAAAGTGAAAGGCCTCGGGGCGGAGTCCCCGGGAGGCTGCTCGCGCCGCTGTGCCCAGGCCCAGACACACGCACACTCACACACTCCGACACGCGCGCGCGTGCGCGTTCATCCAAGCCCGACCCGAGGTCTCCGGCCCAGGGAAAGGTCCCCAGAACGGAGCCCGGCGACGGCCGAGTCCCGAGGACCTAGAACCGAGACTAGCCGGCCTGCGGGAGCCGGGAAGGCCCTTCATGAGCCAAGGCCCAGAGTGGACAGATGGGGGAACCGAGGCCCCAGGGGGAAGGCGCTAGTCCGGGCCCGAACCTCGAGGCCACGGCAGAAAATGGGAAACAAAGCGGCGCCGCCCCGCCCTGCCGGGCGTGCGGGAGAAGACGCGGGCGAACCTCGGACCCGGGCCGGGCGGGCGGGGCGGGGAGGAGGAGACTGAGTCAGGCGGCGGGGCGGGACCGGAGCCTTCCGACCTCAGGCGGGGGGCGGGCAGGGGCGGGGCGAAGCCCTGACGCCCAGGCACCGCCCCCCCCGCCC
>NC_058130.1:780390351-780427283 GCF_016433145.1 Gracilinanus agilis | reverse complement strand
TCTCTCTCTCTCTCTCTCTCTCTCTCTCTCTCTCTCTCTCTCTCTCTCTCTCTCTCTTCACACACACACACACACACACACACACACACACACAAATTAAATCTTGGTCACATCCTTCCCTCCCTGGGTCTCAGTTTCCTTTTCCATAAAATGTCAGCATTGGACTAGAGAGCTCTGAGATCCTTTCCAAATCTCAATCTGGTATCCCAATGGCCTCATTTTACCAGTCAGTAAACTGAGGACCCCAGGTGTGTCATGCTCATGATTCCCACTTCCTGGGCAGGTGGAATGGATCTAACTATTACACAAAAGGTCAGCAAACCAATAACTTCTTTCCCCGGGGCCTTATTGCCAACCAAGTCCATGAAGTTGGGAAGGGATGAGGATGGAGGCTGCTGCCCAGGCACATGCCCACATGCACTGGGAGAGGGAGCTTCCTTGCTGGGAGTTCTCTCGACTGGTGAAATCACAGGTTTAGCCTCTCTTGTAATTCTCACCAATCAAACTCTCTCCTGGCTCCCTCCCCAACTCTCCCCCAACACTGTTTTTATGGCCCTTGGTGCTGCCCCTAATGTGACTTACAGAACCATTCTGGGGGGTCAAAGAGGCCCCTGTGGTCCCAGGTGCCTCTGGGTGCCTCTGATATGTTCTTGGGCACATTGTCTAGACAGCTCACTGGATTTCGAGGAAAGACAAAGGTCATTTGGTGTCTTGTCTAGATCACAAGATGGGGGGTGGGGTAGGATGGCTCAGTGCAGGCCTCATATATAGCATGACAGTCTCATATCCCAACTAGCCCTGATTATTGCCAGAACCTCCTCACTAGTGTCTCTGCCAAGTCTCTCCTCATTCCAGTCCATCCTCCACAAAGCTACAAATTTAACTATCCCTACCCGCTGTTATTCAATAAACTCCCATGGCTCCCTATTACCCCAGGATCAAATATAAAATGGTTTGTTAATCCTTGACCCAGTCTGGTCCTTGCTGCCATCCCAGGCTTCTAACACTGGAGGCCTCTGTATTCTCTGTATGTAGGCCAGTCAGAGGAGCTTTCTTGCTCTATTTCCCATTTGCGCTGGGTGTTCCCCATACCTGGCATGCCTCTGGTCATCTCCACCTATTAAACTCTCTCTTTTTTTAAGCCTCTCCTCCACTGCCCCCCAAAGCTGCTAGGCTTCCCCTTGGCAGTGAGCTCCTTCCTCTTACCAGTGCCTGGCACTTCTCCCGTTACTCTCTGCCCAACATGGCTCCTTGTCTTTGCTCCAAGAGGGCAGGGATGGTCTCGTCTCCCGGTTTGGCAGGAGACGGCTCTCTGCGGATGGGCTGAAGTGGGGAGTTGAGTGTGTGGCTGCCCTCTAACTCTGCCTCTCAGGCCCTCTCTCTCTCTGGGGCTCTAAGAAGCCTCCTCCCCAGGCCACCTGTGCTGGCCTAACCTCTCTGGAGGCCTTGTCGAGGCCCCTGGGCCACGTTTTCTCCCAGAACCTTCCTCTCTGAGTGGCTCAAAGGGCAGCAGGAAGGCTGGTTTAGACTCCAAAGAGTCTCTTAACAGGAGGAGAGCAGAACCAGAAGGCACTGCTCCAATGACCTTTACAACATCCATCATGGGGGCTACCCCACCATCTGCCTAGAAACCGCCGGTGAGGGAGGACTCATCGCCTACTGTAAAAAGGAAATTGGAAAAAACCATCTAAAAATGTATATATTTCTATGGACAAGGGAAATGTATAAAACTACATTTCCCGTGATCCAACATGGTCCAACGGGTTTCCGTTTCCGACGTCTTGACGCAGGGGAGCGCTTAAATCTCGTGGGTTAGGAGGGAGTGGTCTCTCTCTTTTTTTGCCAGTAAGCGCTCTCTTCTTTGGGGAGTAGGAACTTGGCTAGGAGGCAGTATGGTGGCGGCAGTTTTGAATGCTTACAAGTGCATGGTCTAATGATTTTATCTATCAACATGGCTTTAATTAAAATACTAATTTATATATTTATACAAGCCTTTATCATTTTTAATATTTACACTACTGGGACAGGCCATCCCCTTCTGCTGGGGCAGCCCTCGTTGTGGGGCAACCTTTCCTCGCGCAGATAGAAACCGCCTCTTTAAATGTCTCCCTGCTGCTACCACGGGCCGGTTCTTTCAACCCTTTGGCCTTGCTTTCCAGGTTTATCTCCCGGCTCCGCCATCCCCTATTCCGGGGTCCCATCAAGAGACCTGAGGTTGGAGTTCGGGCTTCTCTGTGACTTTCCTAGCTGGACTCTCCCTAAGAAAGGCATCTGCCTGTTTGTCCACCGAAGACGGCAGTGCCCCCTACCCCCAGCTCTGCCCCTCACCCAACGGGACAGCCCAAGGCAGAAACTGCAGGCTGGACAGCTGCTGCTTCTGCCTGCCTCCTAGGGGGAGAGGGGCTAAAGCTGAAAGGGACCTTAGAGATCATCTCAGCGTACGGACAAAGAAACTGAGGTAGTAAGCAGCCCTGGGATTCAAAGCCCCGTCTTGGGCCTCAGAATTCAGTGTTCTCTCCCATGTCACTGGCTCTCTGTACCCTTTACTCAGGATCTCTGTCTGCCTGAGGCATGGTAACCCCTTCCTTCCCTTCTGAGGTCTCTGGCACCCAGGGGCCTCTTCCTCTCTGACCTCCTTTGGGGAAGTAGAGGAGACGTTGGACCTGGCTGTCTGGGGCTCACCCGCCAGCACCCCGCCCACTGACTCAGAACCTCTCTCTCCCCATCCCTCCCTCCTCACCCAAAAGGGCCCTTGGAGCTGCCCATTCCTGGGACCTCCCAGCCCTGTGGTTGGTGCCGCCAGCCTAGCCCAGCGAGTGAAGGAGGGAAAGTTTCTTCACTGCTTTCTTCAGCCACTCT
This sequence comes from Gracilinanus agilis, assembly GCF_016433145.1. NCBI lineage: Eukaryota > Metazoa > Chordata > Mammalia > Didelphimorphia > Didelphidae > Gracilinanus > Gracilinanus agilis. The sequence goes on along the minus strand of NC_058130.1, from coordinate 780,424,424 downwards.
GCCAGCCCTGGGCAAAGCTTCCTTCCCCGAGACTAGCCCAGGGGCCGGCCCATTTCCTCTAGTTCTGGGGCTGGCAGAGTGGCGAGTGGGCCTAGAAGGTGTGGGGGAAGATGCTGGCTCTCAACCCAGCAAGGCAGGCAGTGATGGGGCTGCTTTGAGATGGGGAGCCTCCGCTGGCAGGAGGAATGGCCTGGAGACCGGGAGGGAGTGGGGGGCTGAGGGAGGAGGCCATGGACAGTCACACCAGGAGGAAGGAAACCCAAAGGATGCTCAAAGCAGCAGGAAGGAGATCAGGAACGTCCATGGTCAGGGAAGCGAGGCGAGGAATGAGCGCCTGGAAAGAGGGAGGTCAGGGAGGTTGAGGGCTGAGGCCGGGCCATTAGACATGAGGATGAGGTCAAGGAGGGGCCTGGATCATGCCCGCCGGAAGGCCTCTTGCCTTCCAGCTCTGACAGTCGCTCTCTCTGCCAAAGTGATGGTGGCTGGCCCAGCTCGGGCTTTGACGTGTGGCTTAAACATTAACCCCCGGCTACCTGCTGCCAAGTTCTACTGAGAAAGTTCCCAAGCTTTCCCTGGATGAGGCCTGGGAGGTAAGAACGTGGTGCCTCCTTCTGAACTCTGCCCTCTCTCACTCGGCCCCTCTGACCCATTCCCAAGCCTTAGCCGGAGGCCCAAGGCGCCCTCTGGTCCCGGGTGCGAGAGGTGTTGTTTACTGACTTGGGTATGTGTGTGAGGGAATCAAAGCCATGAGCCTAGGCCCACCCCTGCAGGGGCTCCAGGAAGTGCTCACACGGGTACCCCCAGGGAGGGGCTGCAGCTGCAGAGAGCACCAGGCTCTACCACGGGTTCCTCAGGAGGGCAGAAGGAGACCATCTGATAGGGTGAGGGAAAGAGCAGGAGAGGGACGGCAGGGAAGCTGCTCTTGCATCTGGCTACCTCCTAGCTCTGTCCTCAGAGGAGCCTTCCTCTGCCCACATTACAGTCAGCTTCATCTCGGTTGTTGTGGATGATGCCCTGCCCTCCTCCCAGGCACCCCCTGGAAACCTCTGCTGTCTTTGGACCCCGAGGACCCTAAACACAGGAGCCACTTAATAAAGGGTTTCTGCTTGTGCTTTTGTCACCTTGGCTAAGTCACTCCCCACAGGCCGGAGGTTTCTCGTCCATCGGGTCAGAGGTTGGGGTAGGCCTCTGGGAAATTCCTGCCTCAGTTTCAGCTCCAGCCTCTTTCCCCAGAAGTGCCTTTTCTCTTCCTCCTTCCCCTACCCCTCAGGGCAAGGCTCAGAGCTGTCCGTGGTCCTGAGAACTGCACTGTAAGTCTCAGTGACTCTAGAGGAGGGCATGGGGACTGCAAGGGGCAGGGAGAGTGAACACACTGGACCACTGAGGCAGAGCTCAAAGAGCCTTTCTTCCCAGGCTTGATGAAATTCAATAGAAACAGCAAGTCTCGCACCGGGGCCTGCGCTCAATAGTGGATGTCCCAAGTCTCAAACATGGGAGGCCTGGTCAGACAGTGGGGCAGAAAGGAAACGGGAAAGGAGTAAGAATTTGCTTAGATAGCACCTACTGTGTGCCAGGCTTGGGGCTAAGCACTTTTTGATGTTTCACAAAGTGTATCTTCCTACCTCCACTATCTCCTCGTGTCTCTTCTGTTTATGTCTCTGTAACTAAACTCCTGGAAAAGGCCATCTATGACTGGTACGCCCCTCCTTCCCCCCCTCTGTCTCTGTATCCCTCTTTCCCTGTCTCTCCCTCTCTGTCTCTCCCCCTTCTCTCTGTCTCTGTCTCTGTCTCCTTATTCTCTCTCTACCCCCTTCTCTGTCTGTCTGTCTGTCTGTCTGTCTGCCTGCTCTCCCCCTCCCTCTGACGGCTCCTTCTCTGGAGAGGGCAGGGACAGAGGGAATACAGAATTCTTTCCAATCTGTCTATAGGACCTCACGGGGTGATCTCATCAGCTCCAAAGGATTTCCTGGCCAGCTGAAGACTCCCAGATCTCCCCTCCCTGCCCCAACCTCTCCACGGACCTCCACTCTCATCCCCCAGTGGATGTCTGGGGAACAGCTTCAACTCGACATGTCCCAAGAGGAACCCTTCCCTGTTACTGCACAGAGCATCGTCCTCGGCGGTATACTTTCCAGGGCCGCCCGCAGAGCACACACTGCCGGAGCTCGCTCAGAGTTTGGAGGCTCCCAAGGAAAGAGGTATCAGGCTGCTGACCAAAGTGAAGGTCTAGGGAGCCACTGTGCCGACCTGGCGTGTGCCCGCCTCCATTTGAATGGTCTCGGGAAGCTTCTGAAGGGTCCTGGGTTCTGAGGTCCTTCCTCAAGCATTCTGATGCTACTGCAGAGAGCCGACTGACGCGCTGGCCACGTTTGAATGCCAAACACGACTGCCTAAAAGACTAATTCCCAGAAAACTCCCACAAGGCAAGTGCTCACACTTGGCACTCAGAAGTGACTCAAGAACACTCTCAAGGTCTCCCTGAAGAGCTCTGGTATCAGTCGTGAGACATGGGAGACACTGGCACAGCACTGTCCAGCATGGTGGACCAGCATCAAAGAAGACACGCTGTTCTATAAGCAAAGCAGAACTGCAGTCGCCCCAAAGAAGCGGAAGATGCACAAATTTAGAGGCATCTCCGCCCCCAGTGCCTGACTGGCATAGAGCCTTCTCACTGGTCTGATCAGCCACAGTTGGACACAATGGACATTGACCCTGACACCAGGACGCCATTTGAGTCCTCTTCCAGTAGGAAGGACGAGACCAACCAATCAAGGGCTCACCCTCACATCCCTCAGGCTCACAGCCTAGAACTCCCAGACTCCTCACTCCCCATCGACCCCTCCTGTGTCTGCTCTTCTGAACACCCTCCCCTCTCTCTTCTGACGGAGCCCCCTGCCCTAGTGCAGGCCCCCATCCCCTCACACTTGGAGTCCTACAATAGTTGTTGGGGGGGTCTCCCTGACTCCAGTCTCTCCCCACTCCCAATATCCTCCATTCAGCCACCAAAGTGATTTCCCCAAATCACTGCTTTCCTTGCACTCAATAAACTGCAGGGACTCCCTGTAGCCTCCAGAATGCCCCACAAGTCTTTCCGTCCAGTGACACCAACCTCTTGGCTGTTCCACAAACAAGACCCTCCACCTCTCAGCTTTGGGCACTCTCCCATCATCCTCCATCCATGGACTGCTCGGCCTCCTCTGCTCTGCCTACTGACCTCTTGGCTTCCCCAAGTCCCAACTCCAATCTCACTTTCTAAAGAAAGTCTTTGCCAGCCCCGCCTAGTTCTGGTGCCTTCCTTCTGTTCATTATTTCCTATTTATCCTGTGTATAGTTCACTTCCATTGTATTTTTTTCAAGTTATCCCCTCATTAGATTGTAAGCTACTTGAGGGTAGGGACTCTCTTTAGCCTCTTTTTTCCCAACAGCCCTTGAGGGCAATTCAGTAGCTCGGCTCAGTGGATAGAGATCCAGGCCTAGATGTGGGAGGTTCTGGGTTCAAATCTGACCTGAGACACTTTCCAGCTATGTTTCAGAACCATCTTAGAATCAACGCTGTGTGCGGTTCCAAGGGAGAAGAGTGGTAAGGGCTAGGCAATGGGGGTTAAGTGACTTGCCCAGGGTCACATGGCTAGGAAGTTTCTGAGGTTGTATTTAAACCCAGAACTTCCTGTCTCCAGACCTAGACTTCCATCCACTGAGCCACCTAGCTGCCCCCTTTTGTCTCTTTTATATCCCCAGAGCTTAGCTCAGTATCTGGCACATAGTAGGCGCTTAATAAATGTTTACTGATTGATTCATCATTTGATCTGGGGGTTGCAGTGGACTGCAAACTCTTTTGGACTCAGGAGGGTAAGGAGACAAGCTTCCAGGAACAGGGAGGTGTCTCTCCCTTCTGGGATGCTGAGCCTTCATCCAAGTACCGTGTTCAGCTCTGGGCACCCCAATGACATTAAGAAGGGCACTGAGAAGCTGAAGAGCCCAGAGAAGGCAACCAGGATGGTGCTAGGCCTGGCATCCAAGCCACGGAAGGATCAACTGAAGGAAGTGATTATATTTGGTGTAGAGGAGACTCAGGCCGGGCCCAAGAGCTGGGTCCAAGAACCTAAGGGCTGTCAGGTGGAGGAAGGATCAGCCTGGTCCTGTTTGGCCATCAAGGGAAGGACCAGGAGCACTGAGGAGGGCAGTAGAGAGGCCAGTGAGGCTGGACATCAGGAAATGCCATGGATGATCCCAGCTGAGCCAGTATGAGCCAGGCCGGGAGGTGGAGGGCACCAGCCCAGGCTGGAGCAGCATGATCAGGGGTGTGGAAAGGCAGGAGTTTGTGCATACTTGGGGGGCAATGGGGGGGGGGCAGTAAGTGATCACAGAGCTCCCATCTGGGTCTCCAGTCTCTGATTCTGCAATGGAACCTCTGACCTGGCCAAAGCACACACCTTCTCTCCCAACAGCCACTTGTATTTGCTGGGCATTTGGAGTCTCCCAAGGTTGGGGGGTAGGAGAGAATACACCCAGCTGTGAGAGGAATGTTTCCATTCTGTTTCCACAGGAATCCTCCTTGAAACCTTCACAGGGTCCTGCAACCCAACCCAAGACCTCCAGTGAAGGCCCAAGGCGGCCCCTTCCACTTTGGAACAGCTCTGATGGTCAGGGAGCTTTTCCTCCCCCTGAACCAAAGCTGCCGCTGCCTGGGACCAAGCAGAACAAGGCTCGAGATGATATGAGTAAAGCACTTAGCACTGCGCCCGGTGCCTGCCCTTCTCTTTTCCCCCATCCCTTGGCCCTCTGCTCTTTTTGATCTCCACCACCCGAAATGTTAGCCGCCACTCCTGGCTTGGATGGAGAAAGATGGGGCAAGAGCCTGGCCTGCCTCAATCTGAGTTACATTCTGTGAAGGTCGGATCCCCGGGACACCCCCTCATGCAAAGACCTCTTCACAGACACCAACATTCTTTGGGTCTGGTCATTCGACTAGGCCCAAATTCACCCGCTGTAGCACAGAGTTGTATCACACTTTTCTTCTTTTTTAAAAACAATCTTTACCATCTGCCTTAGAATTGATACTATTGTTTCAAGGCAGAAGAAGAGTAAAGGCTAGGCAATGGGGGCTAAGTGACTTGCCCAGGGTCATACAGCTAGGAAGTGTCTGAGGCCAGATTGGAACCCAGGACCTGCCGTCTCTGGGCCTGGCTCTCAATCCATTGAACCACCTAGCTGTCCCTCATATTCTTCTTAACGAGGAAACTGAGGGTCAGGGAGGATCCCTAACTTGCTTTGGCTGTATCATGGAGCTACAAAGCTTCAGGGCAAATTCTACCCCAGAGAATGCCAGGACCCCAGATAGGCAGGCCGGCCAAACCACCGTGGGGGAGCTCATACTACTTAAGAATCGGGCCTGATGCCACACTCCCCCCAAATGAGACTTCTACCAAACCTAGGTTTGGACTACATGAAAACTGGTTCTCTATCTTTATCAAGCAACAACAAAAGTGACAAAAAAGGGCATGATATGAACAAAAAAAAATCTTTTTATTTGAAATAAAATTTGTTTAAAACTTCAAAAATGTCATTAGTCTACACTGTTTCCATCAACACAAATCCTAATCTGTCCACACTCTGACAGCCCATATTCCAACTGCTGAAAAAAAAAAAATATTCACCTCCTGGTAGTGGCCAACTCACAAATTTATTAACCAATTTGTGTCATGATTGTTTTCTGTTTAACTCTGTTCTCTTCTGTCAAAATGGTTTGCTGAGAAGTTGAGATGGAAAGAAACATTGACTAGAACCCCTGGGTTAAGTCCAGGCTCTGACACTTTCTAGCTGTGACCTCAGTTTCCTCATCTGTAAGCTAAAGGGCTAACCTTGGGGATGGCTGAGACTCTAGGGTCTCGTTTATGCCCAAGCAGTGCCTGGGCCAGGTTTCTAACTTTGCTAGACTTGAACAAGGCCAAGGCTGCCGGGTGGGAGGGGTAGACCGACCGCCCAGGCCTGCCCCGAGAGCTCACCGTTGTTGTCCACGGCTGGCTGGATTCCTTCTGTACTCAGAGCGTCCATCCGGCCGCTGGGTGTGACTGGGCTTGAACTCACTCCCAAACAGGGCCAATCTAGCAAAGGGCTGACAGGGCATTTAATCTTATAAGTCAGAGTCGGGTCTGGGGACAGGCTCGTTGGCACGGGCATGGTGCAGAGGTGGGGCATGTCCCCAGATGGACCCTCTGGGGACACAGCCCCATCTGCTGAGGCGGGATGCACCTGAGACACAGGCTCACAGTGCAGGGGCAAGTCCTTCAGGGGGTCCAGCAGCCTCTTTTCTCCGAACTCGGAGGCATCTTCAGTCAGAGAGTCCTCCTTGAACTGGGCCTGCTCATCCACAGAGGCTTGGAGGAGGCCCTTCCTTGGGACCTCAGGCCACGCATCTAGTTTTCTGTCGGCATCAATCTGACATAGTCCCTCCCTCTCCTGGCCAGGCTCCATCCCACCCCCCTGGGGCCGGAGTAGCAAGTTGGGGACGGGGTCCAGAAATCCTTCTGCCTTGCAGGCAGGCCCTGGTGGGCTGGTGGGCCCCTTAGTCCGAAAACCTGGGCCTGCTGCATACAGAGGCTCGGGGAGTTCAGCACTTGTCTTGTTGAAGAGAGCAAAGATGTTATGGAAGAGGCGCTCCTGGGGGCGCCTCCGGAGCACAGGGTGCTTGGCGGTGGCCAGCTCCTTGCGGGCGTCAATGATCATGTTTTTCCATTTCTTGCGGACTTCGTCTGGTGTACGCTGCACCAGGGGATTCAGCGAGTTCACCGCCATCGTGATCTCCTCCCAGGCCCGCTGGCGGTCCATGGTGTTGCGGTAGCGGCCGCTCTTGGGGATGAGGATGTCCTTCCGCAGACTGAACTCTTCCAAGATCACGATCTTCTCTTCCTCCGAGAACTTAATCCTCTTTGGCCTGGCTGCCATTGTGGCGGCCCTGCAAAATCAAGCACACCCTGCATCATTCCCTAAGCACTCGCTCAGCCAGCGGACCACAGGCTCAGAGGGCCAAGCCCACCTGACAGCCTCTGTCAAATTACAGGAAGGACCCTTCAGAGGCAGCCCCTATGTCTCTGGACCACCTATGGCTCCCGATGCCCCCTGGGACCAAATGCAGACCCCTGGCTCCCAGCCAGCTTCCCTCTCTATGTGGCCTTCCCATCACCCCCATCCAAGCCTTTTGCCCCACCTGGTCCCCATGCTCCAAGCATCTCCCAGGGGTCACCTGAGCCCCTTCCCCACATCTCTTTGGGCCCTTCTCAGAGGCACCCATAGGCTCCACAGCTCTTTAAGGCTGCTGTCACCTACACTAAGGCTTTGCAGAACCCCTGGGGGTGTCCCCTATATTGAAGCTTTAGACTCCCTGATTCCCCCCAGGGTAAGCTCCCGGGAGGGCTGGGCTGGTTTCCCTGCCAGGGTCAGCAGCAGGTGACCACAGCTCCCCACAGGGGGATGGGCAGTACTCCCCTAGGTGGGGGGGGGCTGGGTCCCCCAGGCCAGGAAGTCCAGAATTAGAATACGACCTCAAGCCCTTCCAGCGAGAAAAGGGGGAGGTCCTGGGCATCTCCCTCCCCAGCCCGTGCCTCAGTTTCCCTGTCTGAAAGGGTAGCCCCCGCCGGCACCTACCTTTCAGGGTGGTCGCGAGGGTCGCATAGGACTAGGACGAGGATGGCAAAGCCGGCGAAGCGCCCCTTACACACTCTTCAGGGTTACGGCTCTTGTGTAGGTGTCCGGCGGGTGGCCCCCACCGTGTAGACCGCTCCCCCCACCCCCAGCGCGCTCCGGCCGGCGTCCTACGGCGCGCAATGATTACGTCACGGATACGCCAGCGCCCCGCGCCAACGACTGACAGTCAGACTGGGCGGTTGTCATGGGAACGTGAAGGCGTGGCCCAGCGCCTCCGAAGGACGGTGGCTCCACGGGGCCAATCCAAGTAACCACGTGGACGGGAGATCGCGCCTAGCCCCCTTATTCATCCTCCCCCCCTCCCCCGCTTCTGCCGCATTGCTGTACCCGCAAACATTTATGTGTGGAGTGGAATTTCGGTGGGGGAGCTTTCACCCCCCCCACCCCCCCAGGAATCACTCTAATGAGCAGACGGGAGACTTAGATGCTAGCAGAGAAAATACGACTTTATTTAAGAAAGACGGGGGAGAGGACGGCGGGGAAAGGGGGAAGGGGGAGGGTTTGGGGGAGGGAAGAAAAGGGGGAGACACTGCCTTGAGTGGTCCCTCAGCAGCAGCTTCCCAGAAGTACCAATGAATTCAGAATGTATAGGAAATTAATACAATGGTGTCTAGAGTTACCCACCACCTGTGGGTGACGTAATGTCTGAATATGTCCTTTATCTTGTCTTACCCTCCTAGAGTCTCCCAGCTCCCTTTGAATCATGGGAAGATTCTCAAATTAACTCTTTCTCTGTTTGGGTCGTAATTCCGGAATGTGCAAGGCCAGAGCCTCCACAATCGACTCTTTGTATTGAAATTTTTCCTGGGCTTCACTTTGAAATGCTAATTGCCAAGTCAATTGAGAATGAAGAAAGGAAAGGAAAGGAAAGGTGGCGGCTTTTAAAGGAGTGTGAATAATCGGGAGGGGCTTCACTTCCGGGAGAGGATGCCTCAGCTGTTTGTTATGGAGAGCTAGGCTTCTTTTCTCTCCCCAGATGGCCTGGGCTGAACTAATCTATATGGGAGAGTTACAGGGATAATTGATCAGAAATTATCCCTGCCACTATTTTTTTTATTCTTTATTTTTTAGAAAAAAATGTTCTATGGTTCCATGATTCATGTTCTTGCTCTCTCTCCCCCCACCCCACCCCCCAGTAGCCCACACGCATTTCCACTGGTTTCTTCCTGTGTCATCCATCAAGACCTATTTCCATATTATTGATAATTATTCTAGGGTGGCTATTAAGAGTCTACATCCAAATCCTGTAAATAATAGAGGCAATAGTGGGCATCCTTGTTTCACTCCTGATCTTATGGGAAAGGCTTCTAATTTATCCCCATTGCATATGACGCTTGTTGATGGTTTTAGATATATACTGTTTATTGTTTTTAGGAAAGGTCCTTCGATTCCTATACTTTCTAGTGTTTTCAGTAGGAATAGGTGTCCTATTTTGTCAAAGGCTTTTTCAGCATCTATCGAGATAATCATGTGATTTTTGTTTGTTAAACTGTTGATATGGTCAATTATGTGGATGGTTTTCCTAATGTTGAACCATCCTTGCATTCCTGGTATAAATCCCACCTGATTATAGTGAATAACCCTCATGATCACTTGCTGGAGTCTTTTTGCTGGTATTCTATTTAAGATTTTTGCATCTGTGTTCATTAGGGAGATTGGTCTCATTGCCGCTATTTTTTTAAAATAAATTAATTTTTTTTACATTTTAAATTTATTTAATTACCCTACTATTAATCCTAATGCTAACCATAACTGTGAATAATGCACTTCTAATTACTAATTTTTACTCCACACAATTTTTAAAGCATCTACTTTGTGCCTGGAACCTGGCTAACAGTTGAGGATGCAAAGAAGGGCAAAAGCCAGGTCCTGCCCTCCTGGAGCTCCCAGACTAACCATGCACAAACAGCCAGGTCCAAAAAGGATCTGTTCCCAAGTGTATTGGAGAGAGTGAACAGAGGGAAAACACTAGGATTACAGGGAATTCAGGAAGGCTTCCTGGAAGAGGGGGCATTTTAGTTAGGACACAAAGAAAGCTGAGGAGCCCAGTGGTCAGAGCAGAGCAGGGAGAGTGTCCAGGCACGGGGACTAGTCAAAGAGATTACCCAGGGCCTGGGAATGGAGGGTCTTTCTTAAGGAACAGCTGGAGGGGTGGGATCACTAGAGCAAAGAGTATGTGCTGAGGAATGAGGTATGAAAGACAGGAAAGAGGAGGGGTACAGGTTATGAGAGGCTTTGAAGGCCAAACAACATTTTGCATTTGATCCTGGAGGCTATTGGGTCTATCTAGGGTAGGAACAGACAGGCAAATCTATGTTTTAGGAAAGTTATTTTGACTGTTAGGGGATGGATTGGAGTTTGGGGAAAGTGGGGCACAGACCAGCGAGCTATTGCAATAGTCAGGATTGAGACAATAAGGACTTACCCCCCCAGAATGGTGGCAGTACCAGAGGAAAGTGGTGTGAGGGTATATGATCCGAGGGCAGAATTAACATGGTAACAGACCGGACCTGCAGGTGAGACAGAGTGAGGAGTCTATGCTGACACCAATGTTGGGAGCTCAAATGACTGAGAGAAAAAGTCAGGAAGCACAGAGAACTTTTGGAGAAAGACATTGAGTTCAGTTTGAGGCTGTTGGAGTTTAAGATGTCTACAGGACATCAGGTTCAGGTCAGGCAATGGGAGATGTGAGTCTAGAGGTCAGGAGAGGTTAGGCCTGCATAAGCAGACTTGGGAATTTGCAGCTTAGAGATCCTAATTGAGTCCCTGGGAGATCACCAATCAGAAGAGGGGATAGGGCAGAGCCTTGGAGGACCCTCCCCCCATGGTTAGTGATCATGATCGGGATCCCAAACTTTTTTGGCCTGCCGCCCCCTTTCCAGAAAAAAATATTACTTAGTGCCCCCTGGAAATTAATTTTTTAAAAAAATTTAATAGTAATTAATAGGAAAGATAAATGCCCCTGTGGCCATCACTGCCTCCCTGGATCGCTGCAGCACCCACCAGGGGGTGGTGGCACCCACTTTGGGAATCACTGTTCTGGATGAAGATCTAGCAAAGGAGAATAAGAAAGAACAGTCAGACAGGGAGAATAAAGTACCTCTTTCATGTAGTAAGGGGGGGAGAGCCACTTAAATTGACAAGTATTACTTTGTATGAAATTTACTCATTTATGTATGTGGGGTATCCCCACCCCAGTAGAATGTAAGCTTCCTGAGGGCAAAGGACAGTTACTTTTTAATCTTGCATCTGTGGCACCCTGAATAGTCTTTGTTCTATTGCCCATGCTTAATGGTTTTTGAATCAAATACTAGGTGCCAGCAGTGCCAGCTCTCCAAGACTTTCAATCCAGTTGAAAGACCTGTTGAATTTAGCTTTTCCTTTCTGAGCCTCAGTTTTCTACTCAGTAAAATGAGGGGTTGAACTAGAGCAGTGATGGGCAACCTTTTGAGCTTGATGTGTGAAAATTCGCCAAAAAACAGCATCACTCGGGGGGGGGGGTGTCACTTTGAGAAAAAAAAAACATAATCCTGTGATATTTATAGTTTAAATGACAAAAATGTATCATTGTAATATATAACTGTATTTAATAAACCCAAATAGGTAAATTAATATAGGTAGAATTGTCATCTACAGTGCACAGTGTCTACACAACACTACAGCAAATGTTTCATCCTCTGTATGCAGCCGCTTGTCATCGAAAATGGCTACGCCGTGATACGCATGTCATAGGTTTGCCATCACTCAACTAGAGGGTCCCTAAAGACCTTTTAATTTCTAAGTGCCAGAGCTTCATAAAATTGCTGCTGTTGGTATGGTCTTAGGGGATCTGTAGGATGCTTGTGTTACTTGACTTTTTTTTTTTTTTTTTTTTGGCCTTTCTCTTCCCTCTAATAGTCAATACTGTGTATTGGTTCCAAGGCAGAAAGGTACTAAGGCTGGGCCACAAAATTAGGAAGTGTCTGAGGCCAGATTTAAACCCAGACCCTCCCATCTCTGGGCCTGGCTCTTAATTCATTGAGCTACCCAGCCGAATTCCTCCTACTTGAGTTTTTTAAAGCCCTTACCTTCTGTTTTAGAATCAATACTATGTTTTGGTTCCAAGGCAGAACAGCTATGGAGATTAAGTGACTTGCCCAGGGTCACACAGCTAGGAAGTGTCTATATTTGACTTTTTAAGAACTATTCCGTTTAGAGGTTCTTCTCTTTCAGAGGCTCTCTGTTCCTGTCAGGCACCCCCTTTATTAAGTGCCTGCTGTGTGCTAGGCAACATGAGAAGTGCAGGGCACACAGAGAAAGATGAAGCTGTGCCTCCCCCGTGGGACTCTGGTCTAACGAGGGAGACAATTAGCAACAATGCTGGCACAGGAGAGCCTGGAAATAACGGAGGCCCAGAGGAGAGATGGGAGGTTTCCCCAGAATCGCTGCTCCTAGGCAGTCTCTTCTGGTCTTGTCAACGTCTCTGTCTCTTTCCCAGCCCTCTTAGGCGCTGGCCTCATCCGCTCCGGCCGCCTGGGCTTTTCCTGGGCTTTTTCTGGAGTCCTTGTCTTGGCCCCAGGCTGAGCCTCATCTTGGTCTTCACTGGTCCAGCCCTCACTAGTCTTTCTCTGGGTCCCTGGCATCCCTCCTCCCTTCTCTCTCAGGCCTGTCAGCTCCCGGCGGAGGCACTGAGCCCTCCGATCCCGCAGGGGGCGCTCTTGGCTCTCGCACACAAATAGGCGCTGGCGGGGCAGGCAGGTCTCGATGGCTCCGGAAGCCGCAGCGTAGCTGGGAGTGCACGCCGGAGGCTCGCCAGTCGCGAGCCACGGACCCGCCGCAGACCTCCCGAGAACCCAGGGCCGCCGCTCTCGCCGCCATGGGCGCCGAGCACCAAGCCCGTGCTTGCTTGGCCAGCTGTGGCCCCAACACACCACCGATTCTGCTTGAGCTGCTACGCATGCTCCAAGGATTCGCCGGGTGAGCCAGGCCCCGCCCTCGAGCCGCGAGACCCCGCCCCGAACAGTTTAGCGCCTAGTCCTTCAGCCAAGCCCCGCCCCCTAGGCAAGCCAGGCCACGCCCCTTAAGGCATCGCCCCAACCTCTGAGCTAGGTCCCATCCCCGGAGAGAATAGATTTCCAACGAGTGGGCGGGGCCAAAGTCTGGTCCCGCCCCTTGGGTGGTGAGGCTCCGCCCCTAGACTAGGCCCCAGCTCATTTCCCCATCCCCACCCCTGGATCCCCCCACCCCCCTCCCATCTCTGGGGAAAGGGGGAGAAGCGGGGTTTCTGGCTTCTCTGGTCGTGTCCAGCTTTGGGGTTCAATGAGAGTGAAGGAGGGAGGCGCGCAGTCTGCCTCCCTCTGTCTTTCTCTGCGTCTCTGTCTTTGTCATTCTCTGTCCTTTTCAGGGTCCCTGCGGCACCCTGCGGTGGGCCAAGCGCCTGCTGTGTGCTGAGGCTTGGTCTGCCCCTCCCTTGGCCACCGCCCCCCGCCCTCGCCTCGAGCTCCCCGGGCTTTTGGGGCCCTGAATCTCCCCGAGTCTCTCGCCCTGCCGCTCTCCAAGTCTCTACCTCCCCTGTGGTCCCTGCCTCTCCTTGAGTGGGCGTCTTTTCGAATCTTTGTGTCTCTGTGTCCCTGGCTCTCTCCCTGAGTCTGTATCTTTCGGAGTCTTTGTGTCTTTCTGAGGCTCTTTGTGTCCTTCTGTGTCTCTGTGCCCCTGTGTTCTTCCCTGGGGCTCTCCCTGAGTCTCTTATCTCCCTCCGTCTGTGTCTCGGTGGCTCTCTGAGTCTCTGTCTCCCCTTGCCTCTCCCTGAATCTCTGTCTCCCCTTGTCTCTGTGTCCCTGTGTCTCTCTGAGTCTCNTGTCTCTCCCTGAATCTGTGTCCCTCTGTCTCTGAGTCTCTGTCTCCTTCTGTCTGTGTCTCTCTGTGCCTCTGTGTCTCTGAGGCTCTGTGTCCCTCTGTCTCTGTTTTCCTGTGTCCCTATGTCTCTCTGAGTCTCTGTCTCCCTCTGTGTCTCTCTGAGTGAGTCTGTCTCCCCTTGTCTGTGTCCCTGTGTCTCTCCCTGAGTTTGTTTCCCTGTCTCTGTGCCCTTATATTTCTCCCTGTCTCTCCCTGAGTCTCTGTCTCCCCTTGTCTCTGTGTCCCTCTGTCTCCCTCTGTCTGTGTCTCTGTGTCCTGTGTCTCTCCCTGAATCTGTGTCCTTCTGTGTCTCTGTGTCCCTCTGTCTCTATGTCCCTGTGTCTCTCTGAGTCTCTTGTCTCCCTCTGTCTGTGTCTCTCTGAGTCTCTGTCTGTGTCTCTGTGTCCCTGTGTCTCTCCCTGAATCTGTGTCCCTCTGTGTCTCTGTGTCCCTCTGTCTCTATGTCCCTGTGTCTCTCTGAGTCTCTTGTCTCTCTCTGTCTGTGTCTCTCCGAGTCTCTGTCTGTGTCTCTTTGTCCCTGTGTCTCTCCCTGAATCTGTGTCCCTATGTCTCTCTGAGTCTCTGTCTCCTTCTGTCTGTGTCTTTCTGTGCCTCTGTGTCCCTCTGAGGCTCTGTGTCCCTCTGTCTCTGTTTTCCTGTGTCCCTCTGTCTGTGTCTCTGTGTCTCCCTCTTTCTCTCCTCCTCGCTGCCCCCTGCAGTGACCTCTGGGCTGCCCAGCCCTCGTACAGGGGAGAGAGGTCCCCCCTCCCCCCACTAAGAGTCAGGCTTTGCTCCTGGGGGTGCCCCTCTAGAGCTCCCCCAGACAGCTGGGATGTGCAAGGAAGGCCTTGGGGGCTCCAGAGTCGTTAGGATTGGGGCAGAGGGTGAGGTAGGCGGGGAGGCCAGGGTCTGGGGAGTGAGTGGGGATGGCGTTGGGGTCCTCGTGAAGCCTTCTATTTTAGGCTTGGGCTGGGCCGGGGAGAAGGGGCTCCGGGTCCCTCTTAGCCCACGGGGTGGGCACAGGGTGATGCTATCGTGCTGAGCAGCCCATTCTCCCATCTCTGCAGAGCCTCTGGCCGGCGGTGCCAGGAGCAAAGCCTGGCAGAGGTTGGGAGTCTTCTACCTGCTCTGAGCGAGGCCTGGGATGAGCTGGGTGTCCCTGAAGTCCAGTCCTTCCTGAGGTGCCTCCTGGCCTGTCAGCTGGAGGCCATGGGCAGCCTGGGGGCCTTCCGCAAGCTGGAGAAGGTGGGTAGAGCTGGGCAGCCCAGGCCAGGGTTGACTGTTGGGGTGAGGGTGGTGTGGCTGGCCTGGCCTCGGGCATCAAGGATTGAGGGACTGGGGGGATCCTGGGCCCTCCTTCTCTGGGGAACTCCACTCTCTGAAGAAGCCCTCTGAAGCCAGCCATTTTATAGAGGAGGAAACTGAAGCCCGGAGAAGGGAGGGACAGGCCCCAGGACACAGAGCAGGATTCAAACTCAGGCCCCTGGACCACGTAGCTGCTGGGCTGGGGGATAAAAGACAAAAGGCAAAACTGGGCTTGTCCTCAGGGTACTTAGATTTTAGGTGGGACCATGGCTGGGTTGGAGCTCAACCTCTGTGAGACTCGGTTTCATCATCTGTAAAATGGGATAATAATACCTCCCACAATGAAGTCATGGGAGATAGTGTGTGCCAGGCTCTGTGAGGCACAGTGGGAGATGCCGTGTGACCTGCCCCTCGCAGGAGACAAGGCTCTGAGAATCCAGGTGCTGGACACTGCCCATACAAAGGCTTGGAGGTGGGAGATGGAGCCCACGGGCCATGAAGAGAAGTGAGGGAGATGGGGGTGGGGGCCCTCGAGACCAGGCCAGGAAGGCCACAGCCTGACTGCCCCCATTCCTCCTCCTCACAGATCTTGGACACGCTGACCGCAGGGAGAGAGACCATGGCGTGTGAGGAAGTGGCCAGGCTACTGGGCAGCTTGACCCAGGAGCGGCAGGTGAGGAGGCCGCAGGGCTCCCCGATGGGGCTGGGATTGGGGGTGACCGCCCTGCGGGTACTGACGCTGCCCTTCCCTTCTAGGCGCTGGCCCTCGGAGAGCTCCGCACAGGTCAGTCCCGCGGCCGCCCACAGTCTCCTGTGGTTTCCCGAGGGGGGAGCCGAGGCTCCATTGTCCAGGGAAGGGATGGCAGGTGGGGGGCTTCCCAGCCTGGGGTTCCTGTCCCTTCTTGGCTGTCCCAGAGGTTGGAATCCGGCCCTGGGGAAGTTGGCCCTGCAGCCACCCCTTGTGCCCTGGCCCGGGAGCCCTGGAGGGAGGCAGCCCCGGCGGCTCTGGGGACCCTCCTCGGGCCGTGCTGATGTCGTGGGCCCCCCTTGCCCAGTGTGTCTGTTCCTGGAGGAGAGCAGCCTGGCCAGAGAACACTGGAGACGCTCCCTGGACATCCTGCTGGACTGTGCCGCCTCCACGCTGGCCTCTGTGCTAGAGGAGCCTGTGACGGGGCCGGCGGAGCAGGCCTACCTCGCAGTGAAGGTGGGCGCCCTCCCTGCCCCCTTGTTCCCCCTCTCCTCCCCTCTCCCCCCAAAAGGCTCAGCTCAGGGGCTGTGCCCGAGAAGTCCTGGTCGAGCACCCGCAGGCCTTGGGGTGCTCTGGGCCAGCCCCCCGGGGGGGTCTGCTCTCCACACCCCCAGAATCCTGCTTTCTGGGGTCCTGGGCCTCCAGAAGGGCTGTCGGGAGTTCCCGGGGGTCTCCAGGAGGTGGGGTACGGTCTGGGCTGCTCAGACGGGGCCGGCATGCTCTCTGCCCACAGCTGGCCCTGCAGCTCTTCCAGATCATGGCGGAGGAAGTGGGGATCTTGGTGTGGAACCCAGCCGAGGACGTGGAGTCCCTGGCAAGCATCCTTCAGTCCCTGGTGCAAGTGATCATGGGAGAGGTGAGGAGAGCCGGGGAGGCCACGGGGGGTGGCGCCCGCTGACCGCCTTCACGGGAGGGCCCCCCGCTTCCACTCTTGTCCCTTTCCCAGGTGGCCCACAAGGATGCCCGCCTTCTGGCTGGCACAGCCCTGGGCATGCTGGTGAACACCGCCCCCACCCCGGAGGTCGGGGCCCGGGCTCTCTTTGAGCTGCTGGACATGCTCTACCCAGGTGAGGCCGGACGGGGCTCCTCAGCCTCCATGTGGAGACGGGCGGGCGCCGCGGTCCGGTCAGGGGCGGGCTTGGCCTCCGGCCCGAGGAGCAGCGGGCATGGGGAGGAGAAGTCCTCCTCTGAGCAGGCGCCTTGTCCTTAGATGGCGGGGAGGAGACGCTGGGGTGGCTCCAGGTGACGCTGCCCCCCATGAACCCCGACGGGCTGGAGGACCTGGTGCTGAGCAGAGGCCTTCTCACTGCCTGCAGGAGGGACATCCTGACCTTCAAGGCTCCTGGTTGGATGGTAAGCCTGAACCCGAGCTTGGGGAGCCTAGAGGAGGCGGCGGTGGCGAGGGGCCGGCCTTCCCTCTGGCGTCCTGGGCCCTGAGCCCCCCGGGCTCTGCTCTCTACCCTCCCAGGCCTGCCCACTGCTCAGTAACCTGATGCCCTGCATCGACTCCGACTGGAACGGGAAGAACGTGGACCATCGTGCCTTCCTCCTCCAGGGTGAGGACTCCCGGGCCTGTGGGAACACGCAGCTTATGGCCAGAGCCTGCTGCTGGCGGAGCATGTCCGGGCTCAGGCTGGGGTCGGGGTGCCAGGCGTGGGCGGAGGCCTTCTGGAACTGCTCTGTCCTGGCCTTGGTGGCTGAGGCCCTCATGCAGGAGAGGGGCACCCGCACGAGAGCACAGGCTCCGAGCCTGGAAGGGCCTGCGGGGGGCACCAGAGGTGGGCAGGAGGGCCAAGGTGACTGGACTGGAGAGGAAAGCCTGGCTTTTGCTGTCCCCTTCCCAGTTTTCTCCCTGTGGCTGCAGCGGGTACAAGAAAGTGCCCCGAGCATCTGGATTGGCCGACTGCTGAGCAGCGATTCACTGAGGATCCAGATGCTGACCTACTTCATCTGGAGCAACACAGAGAGCCCGGTAGGGAGCTCTCACCTTGCCACCTTCGGCTTCCTGGGCTCAGAGGGCCGGGCCGGGCAGTATCCTCCTTACGTCTGTGAACAGCGACTGAGCCCTTTGTCTGGAGAAGGCCGACGGACCTTGGGCCACCCAGGAGGTGGCTCCGGGAAGATGGGGCCGAAGATCTTTGTAGACACTCCTTGGCGTGCTGCCAAGACCTGATATCTTGGGGTGGGCCCCCAGGACCTGGGTTCAGATGTTAGCCCTCTAAGATTATGGTGGTCACTCCTCCATCTGGGGTCAATCCCTGTGTCTGTAAAATGAGACCGGGGGAAGGTGATGAGAGGGGTCTCCAAAGACCCTCGTGGGATCAGGAGATAAAGCGTGAGAAGGAAGGCAGCTCTGGGGAGGCCCAAAGTCACAAGGCAACAAAAGGTATCCCCAACTGGAGGATGGATGCCATGCTTGAGTCTCTGGACTAGGGATTGGAGAAATGGCAAAGCCTGGACTGGGAGCCAGACAAAGCCCCAAAGGGAGGATGAGGGAGTAGATGCCCATCTCTGGTGCCCAAGGGGAGGATGAGGGAGTAGATGCCCAACTCTGGTGCCCAAGGGGAGGTAAGGGAATAATAGGTGGTCCTCAGTGTCCAAGGGGAAGATGAGGAAGTAGGTGGCCATCTTTCTGGCACATGGGGAAGGGAAGAATGTAGATGGCCATTTCCCTGGCACATGGAGCCCATCCCTTCACAGCTGGAAGGCCTGTCTGAGGCCACCCTGCGCTGCTTCAGCCTCTTCTTGGTGCTTTATCGGGAAGAATGTGAATTCCTTGGGGATACAGAGCGGCCCCTCTATGATGAGTTCCTAGAGAAGATCAAGGCTTTGCCCTGGTCGACTAAGGCCCGCTACCCAGCCCTCTGTGCTCTGCTGCCCTTCCTGGGCTCTGACAAGGTGCGTGTTCCCTCCTTTGGGCCAGCCCGGGGAGGCTGCCTGCAGGGAGCCTGGCCTCAGCAGCCTCTCCCAGAGCAGTGGAGGGCCAGGGCAGGGGAGCCCTCAAATGACCTAGCTTGGGCGGTCACCGTTTCAGCACCACGGCCAGGGGTGATGGGGCCCAGAGCAGCCTTCCTAGGAGGGCTTAGACTGGTTCTGGTGGAGTGGCTTTGGGGCACAGGTGACTGATCCAGGGCGATTGTGAGGGGCAGCTTTGCCAGCCCCCAGCTCGCACATCCTGTAGCCAGCCTCGATTCTGCCACGGGCAGTGCCCCGTTCCTCCTTGCGGGCCCCCAGCAGGGAGCTGTGGCCAGCGTGGGCACTGCCCCTTCTTCTTCAGGTCCTGGATATGCTCCCGGAGCTCCCACAGCACCTGTTGCTCTGCCTGTCCACCAACCCCCTGAGCCCCCCAGCGGCGGACACCTACCGCTCCTTCCTCCAGGCCCAGCGATGGGAGTGGGCCATGGTGGAGGCAGTAGCCAGCGAGGAGGTCCTGGCCAAGCGGTGGGCCCGGCACTGGCTGCCGGCCTTGGCCGAGGCCCTCCAGTCTGCGGTGCCCAGCCTGCAGGGTCGGGCGGCCAACTCCCTGCTCCCTCACACCCTGCAGCTCTTCCCAGCCACGGCGGGGCTCCTGGAGGAGGCCTTCTCGGGCTCGGGGCTGGGCTGCCTGCGGGGCTGGGCGTCCCTGCAGAGGTCTCGGAGGGAGCTGGGCCAGGGCCCCTCGGCCGTGACCCAGAGCCCGGCCCGCCTGTCCGTGTGCCTGGCGTGTGGGGATGAGGCCGTGCGCCTGATGGCGGCCAGCCTCTTGTGTGGGGGGCCCGGCTCTGCCCAGGCCCCTGGCCCGAAGGAGCTGGCCCTCTTCCAGGACTTCCTGTGGCTGAACCTCAGCCACTCCTCAGCTTCCTTCCGGCAGCTGCTGCAGGCCACCGTGAGCAGGCTCCTGGGCAGACTCCGGGACAGCGCCCTGGCCGCGCTTCGCAGCCAGGGGGCTTCTGGATCAGGCCTGCCCCCGCAGCCTCTCGTGCTCGCCGGAGGTGAGCCCCCCGTCCTGCTGAGGGGGAGGGCAGGCAGGGATGGAGGGCAGCGGGTGGCCCGGTGGGCTCTGGGAGCCTCGGGGCCTGGACCCCCGAGGAGGGCTCTGGCCCATAGAGGCTCTGAACCGTGACTCCCAGGTGAGCTGCGGGCCGAGGGGTGGGCACCTGGGACCGGGCCCTGGGGTGGCAGCCTCCGTCTGGGCTCTCCCAAGCCTCCTCTCGCCCTCTGCAGACTTCGTGGAGTGGCTTCTCCAGCTCAGCGTCTCCCAGCTGAGCCCAGCCTCCAGCTTCCAGCGCCGAAGGACTGCCCTGCTCTTGCTCACGGCCCTGCTGGGGACGTGCACGGACAGCTGGAGGCCGGAGCGGAAGAAGGGGCAGCCTCCCCGTGAGTCCTCACTCGGCCTCGTCCCCAGCCAGCCCCAATCCTGCGCAGAGCCCACCCCGATCCTCACCCCCGCTTACTTCTCCCGACCCTCCTGCTCCTTCCTGGGCCGGCCTCCTGTCCCGCTGATCCCCCTCCCCTCCGTTGCCTTCCAGCCAACATGGCGGCCTTGCTGAGCTGGGCCAGGCAGAGCGGCCGCTGGGACTTCACCTCAAGGGCCACCTTACTGGCTTTGCTTAGTTGCCTTCAGGACAGCACAAGTGAGGTGAGGCGCCTAGCCTGGGGCGGCCGCCGTCCTAGGATGGGGAGGGCACTGGGCGCGCTGTCCTGGGAAAGCCGGGGCGGGGGGACGAGATGGGGCCCTGCCCTCTGGCCAGAAGACCCCCACAAGGTGGGAGAGCCCATGATAGGAGTGCAGGGGCTTCCAAGGGAGCGCCCTCCTGCCTCTGGAGCCCCAGATGATGGTTCCCTGGGGCCGAAGATCCTGGAGATGAAGGGTTGCTCCTCCAGGGCCTGTCTCTGAGCTGGGGGGTGAGACGAGAGGTCAGGGTGGGCTGGGAGGCAGGAGAGAGCCGTGGCACCTAGTCCTGGAGGGATCTCAGAGCCAGGCAGGCCAACACCCTCCTCTTTGGGAGGGGGAAATGGAGTGGAGGGGCGCAGGAGGAAAGAAGGACGGAGCATCTGCTACTTCTCAGAGGTCCTCCGCCAGCCAGGACCACCATGACCTCGATGGAGGAATCACTCCATGCCATCTTGTATCCCTGGCTCTGTTCCTGTCCTTTCTTGTGGGGTCTGGGCCAGCCGGGCAGCCTGTGCCATCTCCTGCCTCTCAGATTCCTCCTTGCCAAACTGAAGTGATTGGACTTGGTAGCCTTTACGGTTCCTCCTGTTCCAACAACATGATCTTAGGAGGCAACAAGATAGTAGCCCCTGGTTAGGCACCTACCATGTGCCAGGCCCGTGCTGAGCACGGGGGGCCGAAGAAAGGCAGAAGGCAGGCCCTGCCCGCCAGGAGCTCCCAGGCTAAGGGGGAGGTGGCAGGCAAAGTATGATGGATAAAGAGGGGGGGCACGAAGGTGAAGGGGGCTCCCTGTGGAGGATGGGGCCTTAGCTGAAACTTCAGGAGAAAGATGCCCCCACCGCAGCAGCCATTTCAGTGGTCCAAGGGAGGAGACAGATCCCAGAGATGTTGTGAAGGTCCAACCAATCACACTCACTTGGCGCCAGCCTCGACCTGGGTGGGGGGTGGTCTGGGAGCCTGGGGGAAGGGGGGAGAGAAGCGAGGCCCCTGAAGGTTCAGAAAACCCAGGGTTTAGAGAGGCCATTTTTGACATGTTGAGTCTGAGATGTCTGTGAGGCACATCTCAAGAGGTCTAGAGGCAGCTAGATGAGCCAGGATAGAGCCAGGCCTAGAGACGGGAGGTCCTGGGTTCAAATCTGGCATCAGACACTTCCCAGCTGTGTGACCCTGGGCAAGTCACTTTATCCCCATTGCTTATTCCTACAGTATTAATTCTGAGATGGGAAGAAAGGGTTTAAAAGATGCCCAAGAAACCAGGCAAATCTAGAATCAGGAGCGAGACAAGTTCGAAGGGTGTTGTAGTGATTTTGAGTGCAGGGAGGAAGCCTTAGGAGCTGGGGAGGGGAGCAACTTATCCCCAGATCCAGCAGAGCCTGACCCAGGCCCCTCGAGCTTCTGACCCCCGCTTCTTCCCCAGATCCGGGAGCCAGCTGCCAACCTTCTGCACCTCTACTTCCCTGCTCCTCTGCCCACAACCCTGGGTGAAGCCCTGCTAGAGCGGGCATGCCAGGCCCTGAGCAGTCCCCGTGGGCAGGAGGTGGAAGCTGGGGCCCTCATGATGCAGACCTTGCTGCAGAAGTAAGGCTTTGGGGTGGAGAAGGGGGCAGGGTGGGCTCAGAGACTCAGGCTTCCCTTTTCTCCTTCCCCCACCCACTGGGGCCTTCCTCTCCTCCACTCTGCCTCTCAGGGCTGCCTCTTGGGGTGAAGGGGAGGTGGTGGGACTCGGGGTTCTTGGCCAGGCTTCCTGAGCCTGAGGGTTGCCGGGAGGCAACGTGTGCTCTCATCTTTGGCAGAGTGGACAGTGACACCCTCCAGAAGATTGTCCCCGGGCCTGAGGAGGACGGCCCAGCCCCCGACTGCCCCAGCCTCATTCTCGTCTCCTACCTTCTCCGTTTGCTTCAAGAGCGTCACACTGCGGCCCAGCAAGATCTGCTGCAGGTTGCCTGCACTCAGCCACTCCATGGTAGGGGCTTCTGGGGGGACTGAGGAGCCTCTAACCCTGTTTACTGCCCTCCACACACCATGTCTTCTCACTTCCTTATGTGCTGTCCAGCTGTCTCTTCCCTAGTGGGTCCCCTGGCTCTCTCCCGTGTCCCCCCATTCTCTCTTTACCACTNCCCTTGTTCCTCTCTCTTCACCGTTGGCTGCCCTTGCTTCTTCTTACCACTGGGTGCCCCCATTTCTTTCTCTTCCTGCTGGTGTCCCCTCAGTTTTCCCTTTTCACTCTGTGCCAAGGCTCTCTTTCCCGATCTGTTGTTGTGCTTGTACTTCCTGCCTCCCCCGGTTCTCTCTTTTCCCCAGGGTTTCCCTGATTTCTGTCTCCCTCTGTGGCCATTCTTCCCGCCGCCCCATCCTCTCTCCGTGGCCTCTGCCCCCATTCGTGTCCTTCCCCTCATTCTTTTTCTTCCCTGTGGTCTTCTGTGGGGAATTTAGGGAATTTTCTCCCCAGGGTTTCCTCATCTTGTTCTCTCTTCCCTCCCATTCTCTCTCTCTCATCTCCAGTGTTCTCTACGTGTCTCTCCTGGTCCCTCTAAGCCCACCCTGGTCTCACTCTTCCCTTCCCTCTGCCTTTGGCCCCTGCCATCCCCTCCCTCTTGGTTTCCAGGCAGCCAGTGTTGGGAGGCTTTTGGGAATTTGGGGCTCCCGCAAAGACGGGCTGGGCAGGGCTGGGCAAAGGAGGAACCGGGGCCCTCGCCGAGAAGGTGTCCTTTTCCCAGGACCTCTGTGCGCCCTGCGCCGATGCCTCCTGGAGGCCCCCTGCACCAGCCTGTCCATGCAGCAGACCCCTACCCAGGAGTCCTGGCAGGAGCTGCTCATGAACACCGTGACGATGCTGGCTGAGGTCGCCTCCTTCCTTCTGGCCGTCCTGCAGGGCTCCGGAGAAGACCTGCAGCCAGGTGGGTACCCGTGCCAACGGGGCCAGGGGGCAGTGTCCCCGGGTGGGCTGGGGCCCCTTTCAAGCCCCCCTCCCAGGGCCTCCCCTTTCTGGGTGCCCTCGTGTCCGGGAGCCCCGTGGCGACCCTCGCTGTGGTGTCTTGGTAGCTGCTGCACCCTCCCTGGCTGACATGGGGGCGGCCATCAACGCCGCTGTGTGGCAGGGCAGAGCTGGGGACTTTGGGGCCGAGGAGGAGGAGGGAGAACCCCCACTCCTGCTGTCCGAGGAGCAGGGACGCATCCTCACCTGCTGCTGGATCTCTGCCAAGGTGAGAGGAGGCAGCCCGGGATGGGCAGACACGGTGAGGGTGAGCTCCGGCCTAGGGTCCGGGGCCGCGGGCTGGGAGTGGACAGGATGGCCCGGTCTGGGACAGGCTCCCACCGCAGGAAGGAGGAGGCACCCCTGAGGGCGGGCCCCCACGGTGGACGCCGAGGAACTGGGAATGTGGAGCCTGGAGAGGAGAAGGTCAAGGCGGGGCAGAGGAGCCGTCCTCAAGGGCCCGAGAGTCCACCATGGGGGGCGTCTGTGCTCTGTTTGGCCCCAAGGGGGGAAGCTGTCCCGGCACTGGGAGCCGCCTCCAGGGGTCCCTCCGTTCTTGGAGGTCTTCGGGGAGATGCCAGGCAGCCGCTCGTCAGGGATGTCAGAGTGGAGGCTTGGCCAGCTCCTCCTCCTTCTCTGGGCGCTGCCTCCTGGGGGCAGAGACAGGAGAGCGGAGGGGGGCCAGCCAGGCACGTCGGGGTGCTCTCCCTTGGCCGGGAGGCTGGGGAAGCCCTTCGGGGGCTGCTCTGACCCCCCTGGCCGCAGCCTCACGCGTGCCCTCACGCTCTTGCCCAGGAGATCGGCCTGCTTCTGGGAGGCCTGGCAGAGAAGGTCCTGCTGCTGGCCCCGCCGACGGCCGGCTCTGAGTCTCCGCTCCTGCCCCCGGAGGGCCTGCAGACCATCGTGGCCACCCTGCAGGGGCTGCTGCTCAGGTGCCGCCACTGGGTGAGTGTCCTGAGCCTTCTGGAAGCTCCTTCCTCCTCCCCGGCTTGCCCGGGCCCTGGCGAGGCCGCCGGGGGTGGCCGGGAGGGTCTCGGCGAGCGGCAGGGCCCCCGGCTTAGCCCCCCGCCCCCTCCTGACCCCGCGGCGCTCCCCTGTCCCTCCCCTCTTTGCACCCACAGGGCGCTCTGGAGGGCTGCGCCTCCGGCCTCACCACGCTCTGCAGGACGCTGCTGGGCCAGCCCGAGCCGGAGCTGCAGGAGCTGCCCCAGAAGCTGCTCGCCCAGGTAGCGGCGGCTCCTCGGGGGGGTGGCGTTGGGGGGCCCCGGGGGGAGGCCGAGGGGGCTCGGCCCTCGCCGCCCGGCCGTCGGCCCCCATTTACGCCATCTCCCGATTTGTTTAAGGGCCTGGAGTTGCTGAGCGGCCCCCGGAACAGCTCGGTGACCCGCCGGGCGGCAGGCTTCCCCCTCTTCCTCCAGAGCATAGTGGCCGGGGAGCCACCGACTGGCGTGCGGCCCCTCCTGGCCTGCTGCGTGGAGACGCTCCTCGATCTGGCCAGCAGGCCCCTGCCTCAGGCCTGGGACCAGACTCTGGACCTGCCCCAGGTGAGGGGCCGAGCAGGGCGGGCCCGGCACCTCCCCAGCCCCAGAGGCCCAGCGGGGAACCCGCGTGCCTTCTGGCCTCCCCACGGCGAGCCGTGTGTCCATCTGCCGGGAGCCCGAGGGCCCTGCCTCGGTTTCCCCAGGTGGCCGTCCTCTTGGCTGTCACCACGCCCGGCCCCTCTGCAGAGGCGCCACTCCCGGGTTGACGGACATCCTTTAGCGGACCCCAAGCGGCCGCGTCTCCCTCGGCCTCGGCCTCCCCGGGTCCTCGGTTCTTGTCCAGACCACGAGCCCTGCGGCAAGGCCGTCCTTCCGCCCCTCGCTGACCCACTGACCCCTCAAGGCCCACTGGCCACTCGCTCTGCCTCTGCACGGCGATCCTTGGGGCCGAGATGGGGTTTCCAGCCCCGTCGGGAGGCTCGAGGGCCTGACGGGGAGACGCCGTGGGGGTGTGGGCTGCCGGGCCCGGCCACGCTCGCCAGGAGCTCGCTGTCCCGCAGGTCTCGGCTCTGCACGTGCTCCCGGCCCTGGTCCGGGGCGCTGGCCTGGGGGCCCCGATGCTCAGGTGGGTCGGGCCCCTCCTCGAGCTGTGTCTGGCGGCGCTGGGCTCCCCTTGCTGGGCCATGAGGAACGCCGGCACCCAGCTCTTCGGTGAGTGGGAGCCCCACCGGGAAGTCCCTCGGGCCGGGGCTGGGCCGGGGGGCTGGGCCGGGGGCCAGGTCGAGGCGGCCGGGGCTGGGGCCAGGGCTTGGGCTTTGGCGGCCCTTCTGTGGGTGGAGCCACTGAGCGGATGGCCCGGATGTGCCTTCCCAGGAGCCCTCATGGGCCGGCTGCTGGGTCAGAGCCTGAGCCGGGCGGACAGCGGCTCCCACAAAGGCCTGAGCCCCGAGGCTTTCTTCACCCTGTACCCGGAGCTGGAGGACGTCCTCCTGGCCCCGCTGCTCTCCTCCTTGCGCTGCATGGGGGACGGCCGCCTCCGGCCTGCCCTCCACGCTGTCCTCACCCTCCTGGCCAGACTCCAGCCTGGCACGGAGCATTTGACCAGGTACTGGGGCTCCGGTGGGGGGAGCAGGGCCTGGAGGGAGGGCGGCCGCGGTGGCTAAAGCTCACCCAGGAGGGAGGCAGGGAGGCTGAGATGGGCCGGGAGGCCAGAGAGGAAGGAGGAGGATGGCCTGGGCCGCTGCTGCCAGAGGCCCGAAGGAGGAAGGCCGCCCTGGCTTCGGCGCGGCCATCCCACGGTGCTCGGGCGCCGGCCGCTCCGCTTAGCCTGGGGTTTCCTGCTGGCCGTGCCGGGGCCCTCCCGGGCTCCACCTGGGGCTGTGGGGGGCCTTGTCCGAGGAGAGCCCAGGCCTGAGCTCTCCGGGTTCGGGGGCCTGAGTTCAGGGGCTCACCACACACTTGACCCCGAACATAGCTCTGCAGTGCGGTTCCGGGAGCTGCTGCTCTACCTGTCGGCGAGCCCCGTCTACGCCACGCGGGCCATGGCCGCCCGGGCCCTGGTGCCCTTCGTGTCTCTGGGGGGGCCGAAGTGGGTCCTGCCGCGGCTGCTGGGGGACGTAGCGAGGCCCGGGCCCCACAACGTGCTTCACGGGCGCCTGCTGGCGGCTCATGCCCTGCTGACCCAGGATAGCGCCAGGTGAGCCTGGCGGGGGAGCTCCAGGGTGGCCCGGAGGGGAGGCCTGCCCAGTTATGGCTGGACAAGACAGGCCGTGAGCAGTAGAGAGAAATGGGGCTCTGGGGTCGGATCCAGAGGCAGTGTGGCCTTGGACCAGTCACTTGGCCGGAGGGGTTCCCTCTGAAGCCTCAGGGCTCCCACCCTGTCATTTGACCAATGGAGAAACTGAGGCCAGAGGAAAGGCTCCCGTGGCTCTGGGCCTGAGTGCGAGGCCTCCGTGCTCCAGAGAGAGAGGCTGAGGCTCCGACCTGTTAACTGAGATGGTGTAGTGGGAAGTGCAGTGAATGCTGGCTGTTCCCTCTCCTCACTGGGGGCCTCCCGCAGAGGCCAGGGGAGCCTGGGGATGGGGGGGCCAGGCCTCAGACCCCCTCCAGGGCTCTTCCTCCCCGTTGGTCCAAGCTTGGCCCCGGGGATACGAAGAGAGTACAGAGGCCCTTGTTGTGTGGAGGTGGGCAGGGGACCCCTGGAGAGGACACCTAACTGGGGACTGAGGGCACAGGATGGCCTTCCTGGAGGAGGAGGCTGAGCCCCTGCTTCTCTCTGGCCACAGTCAGTCCTCCCAGGACCTGCAGGCCGCGGTGTCTCAGGCAGAGGACGGCTTCTGGCTGCTTACCCCTGCCCAGCGCTGCCCATTGATCCGCTCGGCCTACTTGCGGCTTCTCTCCCTGCTGGCCGGCAGCTGCAGCAAGAACTTCCTGAAGAAGGTTGAGTCCGCCGTAGCCTGGGAGCTGGGCCACCCCGGGCCGGAGGCTCAGGTAGAAGCCCTGCTGTGGGGCTGGACTCGGTGCTGGCCAGGCCGGCCCTGGGTACAGAGGGAGGCCAGGCAGGGATGGTGGGGAGGAGCCGGCCTCTCACTGGGCAGGGCCTCCAGTGAGGAGAGGGGGCTGGGGAACAGATCAGCCCCAGCAGCCGGGGAGCCCCTCAACCCTGTGAGGGGGGCTGTTGCTCTTCTTATCCCCATTCACAGAGAGGGAGACTGAGGTCAGGGAGCCTCTGGTGGAGACACGGAGGCCAGCAGTGTCCAGGCTGCTCCCCCGTGAATGCTCTCTGGCTGGGCTGGGGGCTTCGGGCCTGGCACGCCGTCGGTGCTGAGCCACCCCGGCGGGGGCTTGCCTTGCTTCTCAGGTGGGCTCCAGCGTGCTGCGGCAGGAGTGCGCCAGATTCCTTTGCGGGGAGGCCAGGAGGTTGGCCGACTCCACCCGGGCCTGGGCCCTGGGCTCCCTGCTCCGAGGGCCGGACCCCGAGGTGCGCCAGGCCGTCCTGGCCTGGGTGCTGGAAGAGGGGGGCCGCTGCAAGCCTGTGGCCAGTGTTCTTCGGGCCCTGCTGCTGGTGAGCTCCTGCCTTGCCTGATCCCCCACCTTCTCTGCCCACATCCGCGTGGGAGCCGAGCCCTGTCGAACCCCCTTCCGCCAGGCCCTCCGCAGAGGGAGGAGCAGACCCGAGCCTGGCCAAGCAGGAGGCCCAGGAGCTGGGGAGGCACCCAGGGGTGGGGGGTGGCGGCGGCAGGACGGTCTGGGGTCCGAGTCTGACTCTCTGGCCTCCCCAGGAGACGCTGTGGCCTGTGCTGCAGGAGGGAGGCAGCCCCGAAGGCCTGAAGCTGCACCTGGAGGCCTTGGTGCACCTGCACGAGGACCCGTCTGCCCACAATGACCCGCTCTTGCCGCTGCCACCCCCAGACTGCCTAGATCAACTGCTCTCCTTGGTGGAGACGGCTGGCACCAGCCCGACCCTCCAGAGCAGGGCACTGCCCGCCCTCAGCCTGCTCCTGACCCTGGGGTAGGGCGTCCCCCCTCCTCCCACCGCCATTGCTGGGCACTCTGACTGAGGGGTGGGGAGTAGGGGGAAGGATCTCCCTGTGCCAAATGGGGGGCCCTCAGTGCAGGGGCTGGGGGGCCCTCTGTAGGGCACGAGGGGGCCACCTCGTGCAGGCTGGGGGGGCGGGGTGCCACTCTGTACCAGGTCGCTGGAGCTCTGACCTTGGAGTCAGAGGTGCCTGGCCACATCCTACCTGCCATTTAGGGCTCGGGTGACCTCAAGCCTCCTTCAGCTCTTACTCTGAGCCTCTGTGATCTCACGGCCTTGGGCTTGAGCCCCCCCAGCCCCATCCCACTCTGCTGCCTGCTTCCTGGGTATTTGGGCACGCCTCTGCCATTCCCTGGGCTTTGGCCTCCTCAGCTGGGATTTCAGTGGCTTAGGCTAAATGTTCTTGAAGAGTCTTGGAGGAGGGGCCCCCTCTGCCACAAGGAAGAGTCTCTTCTCTTTCTCCAAGACTCAGTCTCCCCATCTGTAAAATGGAGGCAACAATGCCCGTACCCCTGCCCTCCTAGGGATTGTGTCTCCGAAGGGTTCTGTGAGCGTCAGAGCGCCAGAAGAGGCAATGTTAGCTCTAGAGGCTAGACTAAGCCGCTGTTGGACGCCTTCTTTCATGCTAGGGGCTTTAGAGAGCTGGGAGCCCCATGAGCCACTAGTCCTTCCTAACAACAACAACAATAATAATAGACTATGATTGTTACGAAGTGCTCCTCACAGCCACCCTGGGAGGCCGGGGCTGTTCTCATCCCCATTTTACAGATGAGGACACTGAGGCAGACTGGGAGGGATACAACTTTGCCCAGGATTTCCCACCTGAGCGGTTGATCTGTAGGACAGGGCAGGGGCACCTGGGAGTTCTCCCTAGGCCCAGGCGAGAGGGAGCACGGCAGCGGTGACAGTGGTGGTACAGATTTCTTCAGCCCTTTGGAACTGATGAGTTCTTTTCCTCTAAACCACTCGCACAGGAGGGAGAACGAGTTTGTGATCCCATTTGAGAGAGAAACTGAGGTTCAGAGCAGGCAAAGGACCTGCTCAAGGCCTCTCTACTGGGACATCAAACACTGTTGCTGATGCCTGTCCTCCCATCCACTTGTCCTGATTAGTGACTGTGTCCTGGACATCCCTTCCTTTCCATAACTGTCCTGTGTTCATAATATCCTGAACTCCAAGCCCGGGGCTCTTTCCAGTTCTCTGCCCTACGAGGTGACTCCTGTGAGTCTGGGTGTTAGCCTGGGCTGGGGATCTCTTGGTGGGCCTTCTGTGATGGCATCTTCCCTCTTTGTCTTTATCTCGACTCCCAGGCCTGAGGACTTTTCTGGCTTGGGCCCCTGGAGCCTGGTTCTCGAACGCTGGAGTGAGCCCCGCACCAGTGAGGAGCTGAGACTGGCAGCAGCGCAGTCCCTCCGCCTGGCTGGGGTCCAGGTGGTGATTGAAGCCTGGGCAGACTCGGAGCCCACTGTGGCAGCTCTGGCTCTCCGGTAAGCTGCTCCAGGACCTCTGGGATAGGCTCAGGCCATGATGGATAACTCCAGTGCCAGCTGGTTGGGATCTGCCACACGCCAGGGCCAAAAAGGGAAAGCTAGAAGGGCAAATAGGGCAGGTGAGCACTGTTTGGGGGAAGTGAAATGCCCTTAAAGATGTGTAGGACTCTTACCTGGAACATGGATAGCCTTGTTCTGGTTAGCCCCAGAGGGAAGAGCCGGGAGCATTGGAGGGAAAGCATTGGAGAGCGTCGGGAAGAATGTTAAAATTGGAGTCACAAGACCTGAGTTCAGATCCCAGCACTGTCCCTTTCTGGCTGTGCGACTGGGGAAGTTACGTCATCTCTCTTCATCTGTAAAATGAGGGATTTGGACTCAGTGGCCTCTATAGAAGGCCCTTCTAGGCCTAGATCTTTGGTCTCTTAAGTTACAGGTAGGTAGATTTGGGGTTGATGTTAGGGAAATTTTCTAACGACAAGAACTGACCCGCACTGGAAGGGGCCATCTCCAGAAAGTGGGGGGGCTCCCCATCATTGGAGGTTCTCAAATGAAGATTGATTAGCCATTGGCCAGGTCCGGCTTAGATGAGGTCTATCAACTCTGAGGTTCTTTAGCGCTAGGCCATGCTCTGTGACAGGGGTCGGCAACTTATGGCTCTCGAGCCATATCTGGCTCCACCTCCCGACCGGCCAGTCTGGGCAGAGCCCCAGGATGTGCCCCAGGGGGCCCCTCAGCCCCAGCCCCATATTCCAGCACCTTCCGCCTCCATCCTCCTCCTTCCGCAGGCGTTTATGGCTCTCACGGCCAAAAAGGTTGCCGACCGTTGCTCTATGAGGACATGAGGAAGGAGGGAAAATGTAGTCCTTCTCTCAAGGAGTTCACAATCCAGCCTGTGAGAGGAGACTCGTGCTTTTAAGTGGACAGCAGATAGAACACTCTATAAGGACATTTATCTGAGCCCAAGATAAAGAAAGAGCTGTGATAGAGTGAATTCCCTGTCACTCGGAGTGTCCAAGTTCAGACTGAATGGCCTCTTGCCAAGAGGAATATGGCAGGGAATTCTGCCTGGCGTAGTTGGCTAGACTAGATGACATTTGGCTGAAGTAGAGAAGTCAGTCTTCGAGTCATCTGGACTAGATGGCTGGCACCCAGCTTTGAGGTCTTCCAACTGGACAGCTGGGTACATAGGACAGAGCCTATTGAAAGGCATGGAGGCGGGAGATGAAATCCCTGTACAGAGAAGGACAAGTGGGCCGATTTGACTGGAGCAAGAGGAGGAAGAACCTGTTTTAGGCTGGGATAATCAGGGAAGGCTTCAGGGAGAAGGGGGAAATGAAGGGTCCATACTGTGCTCTGCTCTGCAATGGTAGAATGGCCTGGACCTGGGCAGGTCACCCAGCCTACCTGATGGCTGCTGGTGGGTGTTTTCAGGCAGAATGAAGGAACAAATGAGCTTTTATTAAGACGAAATACAAATAGGAAGACAGGAGACAGGAGTGGGGAAGGGGACATACCTGGGGAGAATGATGGCCGCTAGGGGTGTTTGGGTTCAAGAAGTCACAGAGACAGAGAGTGGAGCCCCAAAGCAGCCACAGTCGTTGATTTGGCCTTTCCAGAGGCAAAGGTGGCAGTGATTTGGTTCTTTGAGGGCCAGGCAGGAAGCTCTTGGACCTGGTGAAACTATGAGGGGGAAGCAAGACTCTTGAGAGACAAGATGGCACAGTGAGAAGCAAACTGAGCTGGGCTGTAGGAGAACTTTTTGCTTCTGGCTGGCACCTCTGGGTCTCTAGCAAATGGAAATGCAGGGCTCCCAGCTCTAGAAGGGGAAGGCGCCTCAGCCATCTCATCCCACCCCTTCATTTGGCAACTGAGTCTGACCCCCCCCTAACCCCCCCCTCCCCACCCCCGCCATGGGGGTTAGTTATAATCAAGGCCATTTGGGGTACGTGGGTGCACACCTCCATTGTGGGATGCTCTGCCCTCACGGCTTAGGCAGAGGAGAGGGGCTGGTGCCAGCGGCCTCCTTTCTCCTGTGGCGCCCCGTTCCTCTGCCTCCCATGGAAACGTTGCTCTCCCTCTCAGCTCCCCTGGCCTGGTCCTGCACTTCCTGACTACATGTACTTTTCCCCCCTCAGGCTTTTGAATGCTGGTATTTTCCTGCTGCAAGATGAGGACAAGGCAGTGAGGCTGGAAGCATCCATGTTTGCCAGCCTCCTGGCCCAACAGATAGGGGCCCAGCCCTGGGAGGCTGGCATGACGCTGCAGGCCAATCAGGGACTGCTCTTGCTGCTTCGGGTCATTGGGACCCACTTTGGGGCCTGCGAGGACACCTGGCCACTTCTGTTGCGCCACCTCCCCCAGTGTGATCTGGAGGGCCTCTTGGAGGAGATCGGCACTAGTCGGTGAGGACCTCGGTCTCCCTCTCCATTCTCTGAGCCCCTCGGAGCAGGCTGACTGCTGGGCATGAGCTAGCGAGGGCCTGGGGCCTCCTCAGAGCAGGTCAGCTGCTAGGAGGAAGCTAGCCTGGGCCAGGGGGCCCCCCAGGACCATGTGGTGAGGGGAGGCCAGCTCAGGGCAACATTGAGAAAAGTGCCTGCTGAGCCTCAGAGCCCCAGGCAGGCAAGAGCTGCCGTTCTTGGAGCAGGGCTCTAGGGCCTGCTGCAGGCTGGGCTTCCTAGGCTCTGGGTGAGGGCTGGGCCGGGGCTCGGGAGTCCCTTGGGGCCTCCTGAGCCAGGGCTGATGTGCTTCCCTTCTAGGACCCCCAGCCTCTACGAAGAGGATGGAGACAACTTCTTTGCCGAGCCGGCTGTGTTTGCCCAGCTGCTGCTCCCCTTCTTGCTCCAAATGCTGGACAAGGCTGAGGACGAAGCACCCCTCCGAGCCAAGGCCCAGCAGTGGGCAGTGGCTCGAGCCCCTGCAGTCCTTCAGAGCCTCCGTCGCTGCTGCCTCTGGTGGAGTCAAGGTAGGTGGGAGAGCATCAGGCCAAGGGCGTGACTGTGGGTCAGAAGAATTCTCATCTGGGTGAGGAGGACTGAGGCCCTGCCCTTGGGGGCCAGACCCCGGGGGGGGGGGGTCACAGCCTGGCTATGTTGTGTGCTGCAGAGAGGCCGAGGGAAAACCAAGCTAAAGCAGGGAGGAGAGCATTCTGGTGGGGGGCATGGTCTGAGCAAAGGTGCAGAGGTGGGAATTCAACCTCCATTAAGGACCTCCTATGCACAAGTTCCTGTATTAGATGTTAGGGAGCCGGAGACAAAAACAAAACCATCCTTGGCCTCAAGGAGATTATATTCTAGTGTGTATTGGGGGTGCTACACAGGGAAGGAGAAGGCTAGCTCAAGAGGAGGATGAGGGGCAGCTAGGTGGCTCAGTGGCCCAGACATAGGAGGTCCTGGGTTCAAATCTGCCCTCTGGCACCTCCTCGCAGTGAGACCCTGGGTGAATCACTTAACCCCCAGTACCCAGCCCTTATGGCTCTTCTGCCTTGGAGCCTCACGCAGTGGAGGGAAGGAGGAGGCTGAGGGTGGCCCACAGCCGGGGTGGGAGGGGGCGGAGCTCCCAGAGGTGTGCTTTGATGGGTGCTGCTAGACTCCGGGCAGGCCCAAGGCCAGCCCTCGTCTCTCTGGCCGAGGGCTCTGCCCCCTGGGGGCGTTCTCCATCCCCTGCTCTGATCCCCCTTTCAGACGGTGCCGACACTCTGTTCCTGAAGGCCCTGGGCTGCCCCAAGGTGCACACGGCCCTCGCCGTGCTGCTGGTGGAGGCTGAGCTCTTGGCCCGGGTTCTGGAGGCCCCGCCAGGCGGTGACGAGGCAGCGCCTGAAGCCGGCTGCTCTGCCGAGGAGCTGAAGGAGGCCTGGGAGAAGGCTCGGGCCGTGCTCACTCGGCACGGCATGGCTTCTCGGCCGGAGGACGGCAGGCGGCCAGGGCCGGACGAGGGGCTCTGTGCTCTCCTCACTGCTTCTGGTGGCCCCCAAAGGGCAGGGGAGCCATCGTGCGACCAGTAGCTTTTCTGCAGGACTTCGGTGGCCCGAGGGGTCCCCGAGGGTGTCCGGTGACGGTGTGGGACAGACAGAGCCCTTTCCCTGGCCCCTCCTCCATTCAGGGGGAACTCCTCCTGCTCTGATGGACATCTCCCCCTACAGCCACCCACGAGCGACTCAGATCAGTCTTTGGGGAGCCCCAGAGGGCCCTGGGCTCCCCGTGAGCACTGGAGGGGACTTCAGAAACTGGCTGATCCAATCCCCTCATTTTACAGAAGAGAAAACTGAGACCAAGGGAGGGAAGGGGAGAGGGTGGGAGGGGGAGAGGG
>NC_058130.1:780372364-780389960 GCF_016433145.1 Gracilinanus agilis | reverse complement strand
GGGGGAGGGAGGGGAAGAGATTCATCCAAAGATCATGCAGCCGTTGTTTGTGATGGTCAATCAATCAGGAACCCACTAAACGTTTGTGAAGCCCTCCTAGGAGGAGGAGGCAGCAGAGGAGGTGGTGGTGGCAGCCACGGCAGGGCTCAGGAGGGGCTCGCCTCACCGTCACCCTGGGATGGCTGTCGGGCTGGTGCTGATCACCCCCATTGCTCAGATGAGGAGCGGAGGCTCTGGTGCAGCCGTTCACCCACCTTATTGCTCCTTGTCTTCATGGAAGTGCCCTTGAGGCTCCCGACTGAAAATCTAGCTCTCTCCCCCTTCCATCATGGGCTGCCTGTCTTTGTTTCCTCTTTGGGAAAACGAGAACGTTGAATTGCATTATCTTGGAGGTCCCTCCTGGCCCCTGCTCTCCGGGTTCCAAGGCCTTTTGAGGCTCCCCTGGGCCTTTGTTGTCTGTCTAGGATGGAGAGGTTGGAGGAGGCGATCCCTAAGCACCCTTCCAGGTCCATCCTTTAGGGGTTCTGGCCAGGCAGGCAAGGAAGGGTGTGCATTAGTCTGCCCACAGAGACTCCATGGACTCCAACAGGAGCTGCTCCCACCCTCCCTCACCCGCCACCCCCAAATCTGAATTGTATTCAATCCAGTTCATTCATTTTTATAAACAAAACATTTATAGAAAAATATATTTTATAATTTGATAGTTGTTTGTAACTAGTCCACAGTCTACACCTGTCTTTTCCATCCACACTGATCTGAGTTCTTGGGGGCTCGGGGTCCTGTCTTGGGGCCCAGGTGCTGTTGGACGAGTGACCGGTCAGCGATGAGTAAGAGCCCTCCCAGCGCTGACGTCTCACGGGCCGAATCCCTCCAGTGCTGACGTCCTGTGTCCGAGGGGCAAACTAGAAAAAGCCTGAATGCGAAGGGAGACACTCCAAGCAGCTGCTCATCCCACGCAGAGAAGCCAAGCAGGCGAGAAAGGCTCCCCCAAGAGAACTCCGATCCAGTGAATTTTGTCCAACATTTCATTGGTCGGCTGACAAGAGGCCATGCTGGGGGCTCCAGGAAATGACCCCTATTGGACCATCTGCTAAGGGGGGAGACCACAGGGAGGTTCCACAGAGTGGGTAAAGGCCGGTTTGGGAGGGAGGGAGAAAGGGAGGGAGGCCAAGCTCCAGCGGGGGGGGGGGGGGGGGCGCTAGAGGAAGGACATGGCACTTAGGCTGCCTCCTGATGGATTCTTTGAAGCAGGGGTGAGGAGGGAGGGCATTTCAGGCATGGGGGGGCTGTTGGTGCAAACATCTGGAGATGTTGCCTCCAACCTCTCCCTCAGGTGCCTGGCTTGCCTGTCCAGTGTGTGTGTGTGTGGGGGGGAGTTGATGGTTGGTGGGATGGCTGGCCCCTTCTCCAGAGAAATGACCTCCCCGGGGGATGCCTGAGGGCTGGGGGGGGCCCTCTGCCAGGGGCCCCTGGTTGATGGTTGTGGGGCTTGGCTGGAAGCTGGTCCGAGGGGCATGTCTATTCTCAAAGCTCCTGGACAGTCTCCGTGAGGGTCCAAGAGGGGAGATGGTGGAGGTGGGAAGAAAAGCTGAGCCTTCTCCGTCCCTCATTTAAGGGGACTCACAGCCTTAGACAAGCTTGCCTCCTTCCTTCCCTCATTCATTCCTTCATTCATTGCTTCATTCCTTCATTCATGTGTCTCCCCTGAGAGCTCCTGGGGGGCTTTTGCCTTTCCTCATATTCCCAGCTCTTAGAACAGAGCCTGCAAGTAGGAGGCGCCTAATACGTGCTTGTTGACCAACCCACTGATCATTTCTTTGGACTCGACACCTGACGGTAGGGCCGTGAGTCTCTAATGTACGTGGAGTGTTCCCTGGGCCTTCCTACCTTCCCGTCGAAGGCTGAAAGAACCCTCTCCGTGACTGGTGTCTTAGAGCCTGATTAACCAGCCTCCGTTGGGCTCTGGGTTTCAGGGCCCCTTGTCTGTCCTCTTAGGAAAAGGCACAAAGAAGCCAGAAGGCAAGTTCAGTCTTCTCGCTGCCTTCTTCAGTTCCTGGACTTGGATGTACTAATAAAGCCAGTCAAAGCCTAAGGGCGCTTTGAGCTCATTCTTACCGTAAAGCGCTGTGCATTGTTTCAATATTTCAGCTTCTCCAGGACAAGATGGAGGAGGCGTGATGAGGTGGTGATTTGTCTGAAAAAGACCTCGAGGTCTTAGTAGACCTCAAACCCAACAAGAAGCAAATGGGATCCTGGGTTCCAGGAGAGTCTTGCCCAGGAAGAGGGGGAGTGGAGTTCCTCTGCCCTCGGCGTCTGAATGGCCCACCTTAGAAGGGACGTCAGCATCCTGGAGAAGGTGGAGAGGAAGGAGGTTGGGATGCCCATTTATTATTATAATAATAATAATAATAGCAGCTAGCATTTAAAACCCATGACAGATGTTACCTCAACCACCCTGGGAGGGAGTTGCTTATCCCCATTTTACAAATGAGGAAACAGAGGCAAATAGAAGTTAAGTGATCGTCCAGCTAGTGAATGTCTGAATCTCACCAGAACCACCGAGTCGTCCTCTCATACCAGCCCTGCCCCTTGGCACGGACGTGATATCCAGCTGTGGATGGGGCTGCCGGGGAAGCAAAAGGCCTGAAGAGCCTGCCCGGCTGGGAAGCCTTCAAGCCTAGACCCAGAGACAATGTGACTGGCCCCCCAGGACCAGCTAAGACGGGCAGCCGCTCCTTGGGAAGGGGCTGGCTCTGGAGCCCTGGTTTGGGTCTTGGCTCACCACCAGGATGGATGGATTGAAGGGACGGGGAAGAGGGTTGGACGGGATGGGCAGACTGAAGAGGCTGGGAGGGACAGAGGCCATGAGGAGGAAGGAGCTCCCCCAGTAGGGAGCCTGGGAGCGGGGTAGAGGGAGAAATCCAGCTGGACGGAGCCAGGGCAGGTAGTGGACCCTGAAAGATGACCGACGGTCATCTCTAGGAATCCCAAGCCACGTCCCCGGCGGGGTGAGAAATAGGAACTGTGCTGAGCCCAGGAGTACTGGGGAGCTGGGAAGTCACAGAGGGGGACCCTCATCACCCCTGGGTGCTTCCTAATTAACAAATGGTTCTTGATAATGAAGCAGCGGAAGCTCCCTCCGAAATGGCCACTCTGGGGCAAAGCCCAGGTCCCCCAGCCCTAGAGACAGAACGGGAGGGACACTGGGAACAAAGGGAGGCCGGGACTGAGAAGGCCGGGAATTTGGGAGGGAGAGTGGCAGGGGGACGAGGAAAGAAATAGGAGGTTGATGTGGACAGAGGGTGGGGGCCTACGTCAAGACCAAGCAAGGGGTCATGGGTGCTGGACGCCAGGCTGTGGGGGCAGGGAGGATGCTAGGGAGGGGTCCTCGAGGCCCTGTCCCCAAAGGCAGGATTTTTCCAAACCTATAAATTCACTTTTGACAAATGAACGGCCAAAGCAGATTAACCTTGGTGTTAAGCCTCTCTAATGGCTTTTGAATCTCTTTCCCCAATAGGCCCAATCTCGAGCTGCCTTCCTCCTTGCCCGCAGCCCTACATTGTTCTGGGCCCAGCCTCTCCTTTCTGGATTTGGCTTCTTTTCTCAGACAGAGCGGCCCGAGATGCTATCAGGCGGGAGGCTCAGTAAACAGGACATTCATAATCCCTCGATTTCCCTCTCTGCTCCCAGGCCCCGGAGATGTGGGGCTGATTGATGCTTGATTCCCAGCTCCTATCGAAAGTCCCTTTGTCAGATCTGGGCCCTAAATCCCCTAATTCTGTGATAAAAGAAGCATTACCAAGCCATTTTCTCCAGTGAAAAGGACCAGGTGATGAAAGAAAGCAATCCCAAGAGCAACTAATAGCCAAGTGGGCCTGGCCTGGCCTGGCCTGGCCCAGGAGGGGAGAGGGGGCTGCAGAGGCAGACGGGGAGACAAGAAGAGACAGAAAGAAATGGGGGAGGTTGAGGCATGGAGATGGGAATGGGAGAGACAGAGAGGCCTGCAGAGAGATGGGAAAAGACAAGAGACAGGGAGGAAGATGGGAAATGAGGATGAGAAAGAGAAGGAAACAGAAAAGAGGAGAGAAAAGAGAAAGAGGAGACAGAAGAAAGTGAGGCAGAGAGGAGAGAAGAGAGAGAACAGAGAAAGCTGAGGATGAAAGGAAAAGCCAGGGAGAAAGAGTAAATAGAGAAGGAAACGAAATGGGAAGAAGGGAGAGAGTCAGAGTCAGAGAAACAGAGAAAAAGGGGATTGGAAAGAAAGAGGGAGAGAGAAAGGAAAAGAAAAAGAGGAGGAGGGAGGGAAAGAGGAAGAAGAGATACAGACAGATGGAAAAAGAAATGGGAACATGGGAAGGAGAGGTAGAGGGCAACAAGGAAAGGGGAAAGAGACGAAATGGGCAGTGAGATGGGGACAGAATAAGGGAGAAGGTGAATGTGATGGGAAATAGGAGAGAGGGATAAAGAGGCAGAGTGGGAGAAACAGGAGATAAGGGGATGGCAGGGTGGTGATGGGAGGCAGAGGCGGAGATGGAGAGGGGGACCAGGAAGGAGCTCCAGAACAGGTGAGATAGAAGGAGAACAGGAATGGGAGGAGATGGAAACAGAGGGAAGAGATACAGAAAGGGGAGGATGGGTGAGGGCAGGCCAAAGGAGGAGGGGGAAGCAGAGGCTTGGAGCGGAGAGTGGCAGAGGCAGAAGCAAAGCCTGAGCCAGAGAAGAAGGTAGAGGAGGGCCAGGAAGAAAGGAGAGCCAAAGCAGGGCCCTAGGGAGAGAAAAATGGCAGTGATGGGGGAAGAGCTCGGGGAGAGTCTGGGCTGGGGAAAGAAGCAAAGCCATGGGTGCCAGAGACAGGGTGAAGGGAGGCCATTTTGACCTACCCAGGGGAGGAAAGAGCTGAAGACAATAGAGCAGCCCCTCATCTCCTGGGGCTCCTGAGCTCAGGACCCCATGTGCGGGAAGTGTTCATTCTTCATGGAGAAGGAAGATAAGGAGGCAGAGCCCAGGGGAGCAGGTGAGACCTAGCGGGCATCTGAGGTCCTTGGGCTGGGGTTGGAAGAAGCCAGGAGGCGGCCCTGCCTCTCCCATCAGGGCTGAGCTCTCTGTTCTGGATCTGAAAGAGAGAGAACGGGTCTAGCTGGGCAGTCTGGGAATGGGGCAGGGGTAAGGGCAAGGCCAAGATGGGGAGTCTGGCTTCTCTCCTATCCCACAAGCGTTCAGTTCTGGGAGAATCTGCAGGTGAGTTGACCATGGGAGGGAAGGGGCGCCTGGTTCTCCATTGTTGGGAGAAGATGGCAGGATGCCAGCTTCATGGCATTTCCTTTAAGACTTTACCACCTCCTTGCCCCCTTTAATTGCCTAATGGCATTAACTAGCCTGGAGGGAAATGGACACTTGCTTCCTTTTCTAACCTGTTTACTAATGTGCCGGTCACGTCATTTACCTAGATTTTAGCAAATGATTTGATAAGATGTCTCTGATGATCCTTGTGGAGAAAGCGGAGTCATGTG
The DNA here is from genome assembly GCF_016433145.1 of Gracilinanus agilis. NCBI lineage: Eukaryota > Metazoa > Chordata > Mammalia > Didelphimorphia > Didelphidae > Gracilinanus > Gracilinanus agilis. The sequence continues at coordinate 780,384,450 of NC_058130.1, read as the reverse complement.
GGCCACTTTGGATTGGTGGATTGGCTAGATCGGGGGGTGGGGGGCGGGGGGGTGGGGGGATAGCTGGTAATGGTTCCATATCCATGTAGCAGGACAGCTAGGCAACTCTGTGGATAGAGAGCCAAACCTGGAGGTGGAAAGCCCTGGGTTCGAATATGGTCTCAGACACTTCCCAACTGTGTGACCCTGGGCAAGTCACTTAACCCTCTTTGACTAGCCCTAACTGCTCTTTTGCCTCGGAACCAATACACAGCAATCTAAGACAGAAGATAGGGGTTTACATATGTCTATATTTCTATGGGGCAGGAACTTCCCAGAGGAGCACCCCCGCCCCACCCCCCACTGGTCCATTTCACATTTTGATCAGCAACTTGCAGGAAAGCAGAGATGGATGTAATACCAAACAAATCCAAGATGACACTGTGTGGAGAAGAGTGATAGTGAACCCTGGATTTCAGAGCCAGATCTCAAAAAGATTTTGATTGGACTGAGTCTCATAGATGAAATTCAGTAGGGATAAATGTCAAATTTGCACTTGGGTTCAAAAAATCAATGCCACAAGTATAAGAAGAAGGCAGGGGTGGCAAATGGGTCTGGACACTATCTAGGAATTTTAGGGAACTGAAAACTCCACCCATGTAAGTCACTGGTATGAGGGGGCAGCCCACAAAGCTCAGGCCATGTTAGGTGGCATTAGGAAGGTCATAGGTTCCACGCAGAAGGAAGCAAGGGTCCCACTATATTTGACCATCATCACACCTCTTCTAAAGGACTGGGCTCGTTTCTGGGTGTGACAGTTTAAACAAATTGTGGTATATGATAGTGATGGGATACTGTAGTGCTATAAGGAATGCTGAACAGGATGATTTCAGAAAGACCTGGAGAGACCTACCTGAACTGATGCAGAGTGAAACAAACAGAACCAGGAGAATGTTGTACAGAGACGGATACATTGTAGCAGGATCAAATGTAACTGACTTCTCTACTAGCAGCATCGCAATGACCCAGGACAACTCTGAGGGACTTAGGAGAAAGATGCTCTCCACCTCCAGAGAAAGAACTGTGGGAGCTGGAATGCAGCTGAATATATATGATTTTTCACTTAGTTGGGCATATGTTTTGGGGTTTTGATTTTACAATATTATTCATTTACAAAAATGAACAATATGGAAATTTGTTTTGCATGATAATATAAGTATAACCCAGACTGAATTGTTTGCTAGCTCTGTGATGGAGGAAAGAGGAAGGGAGAAACACAATTTGGATCATATAACTTTGGAAAACTTATGTGGAAATTTGTTATTACATGTAATTGGTAAAAAAAAAAAGACAATTTTAAAAAATGTTGAGTTTATTAGACTGGCAAAAAAAATCAATTCTATACGCTGTGGACGTAATCTGTTTTACTGACCAGCCTCTCTATTTCTTCTCACAGTATCAAATTGTTTTGATAATAACAGTTTTGTAGTATGGTTTAAAATCTGGTATTGCCAGGTCTTCCTTCCCACTTTTTTATTGGTTCCCTTGATATTCTTGACCTTTTAGTCCTTCAAGCAAATTTTGTTATCTTTTAGCTCTATAAAGTGGTCCTTTGGTCCTTTGATATAATATTGAATAAGTAAATTAATTTTGGTAGTATTGACATTTTTATTATATTGGCTCAGCCTACCCATGAGCAATTAATTTCTTCAATTGTTTGTAGCTACAATACTAAAAGTTCAGTCCTCTTACCAAACGACTTCATCATTTTGATACTTCAGATACTAAGTAATCTTGAAGATAAAGAAACTGTAAAAGAGCTTTATAACTTTGTAGCATTATGAGCTAAGTCTGGGGTTCTGATTCATTATATACTGTATCAGAGTTTATAGAGTGGGATACCCTCTGCATTAAAATGGAAAGAAGAGAATCTTCAAGCCAATTCCATTATATGGACTTTCTTGTTGTGTTGGAGTTTGAGAGCATTTATAGTGAGGAGGCCTGTGAACTCTTCCCACTCTTTAGCTGACCTCCCAATCGGTCCTGGGAAAAAAGAAAAGGATTTCTAGTCTTTACTAAACCCAATTCAACTCCGCAGTGCCAGAGATGTGTTAGGCATTTTTTACAAAAGCATTTTGAAATGAGTAAAAACCCTAACAAATAAAAATAGCCCAGCAAAGTCTTTTTTTATTTATTTAAACCCTCACCTTCCATCTTGGAGTCAATACTATATATTGGCTCCAAGGCAGAAGAGTGGAAAGCGTAGGCCATGGGGGTCAAGTGACTTGCCCAGGATCACACAGCTGGGAAGTGGCTGAGGTCAGATTTGAACCTAGGACCTCCCCTCTCTAGGCCTGGCTCTCAATCCACTGAGCTACCCAGCTACCCCCAAGTCTTTTTTTTTTTTTTTTTTTTTTTTTAAATAGAGAGAACTCTCCAGCCGTTGGGATCTGACTTTATTTGGGAGGAAAAGTGTTTTTTAATTGCATTCAGAGAGTTCTTTTCTGTTTGTGTCTTGGCAGGAAGATGGATTCCCAAGTATTTGGTACTGCCGGCAGTTATTCTCAATGGAATTTCTCTTTCTCTCTCTCCCTGCTGGGTTTTGTTAGTCATAAATAGAAATGCCCTGATTTGGGGGAGCTGACTTGGGGGCCTGTGATTGGGGGAAGTTGTTTATTGTTTCAATTTGAATTTTTTGTGGTTGACTTTCTAATTCGCTAAGTAAACCACCACATCATCTGCAAAGAGCCATAAGCTTTGCATTCTTACCAGCTACGCCTGTCCCTTCCATATGTTTTTGTTGTCATTGCTATCTCAGACAGTGCTAACACTATGTAGGGGGGTGATGATGACAAGAGGGCAGCTGCGTGGTGTAGTGGACACAGTGCCAGACCTGGAGTCAGGAAGACATGAGTCTAAATCCAGCCTCAGACATTTACTAGCACCGTGACCCTGGGCAAGTCATTTAACCTTGTTTGTCCTGGTTTCTTCATCTGTAAAATGATCTGGAGAAGGAAATGGCAAACCACTCAGTAACTTTGCCAAGACAACTTTAAATGGGGACATGAAGAGTTAGATGTTTACTGGTGGTGTGACCCTGGGCAAGTCACTTACCTTTGCCTCTATTTCTTCATCTATAAAATGGGCTGGAGAAGGAAATGGCAAGCCTCTCCAGTAACTTTGCCAAGACAACTCTAAATGGGGTCATGAAGAGTTAGATGTTTACTAGTGGTGTGACCCTGGGCAAGTCACTTCACCCTGTTGGCCTCAGTTTCCTCATTTGTAAAATGGGCTGGAGAAGGAAATGGCAAGCCTCTCCAGTAACTTTGCCAAGACAACTCTAAATGAGGGTCATGAAGAGTTAGATGTTTACTAGTGGTGTGACCCTGGGCAAGTCACTTCACCCTGTTGGCCTCAGTTTCCTCATCTGTAAAATGGGCTGGAGAAGGAAATGGCAAGCCTCTCCAGTAACTTTGTTAAGAAAACCCCGAATGGGGTCACAAAGAGTTGCCCAGGTTGGAAACGACTGGACAGTAGCAACGATGCTGATAATCTGTATCCTTACAGTAGCCTTGTTATAGCTTTGAAGTCACTATTTCCTTACAAAAGCTAATCGGTGAGAGAGGCGGCTAAGTGGAAGTGGGAGGGGAACCAGGGCCCCTAATGATGGGGGCTGTGCTGATGGAGGCAGCTGCTGGGGCTCTGAGCTAAGAGGGAGAGTGACAGCCAGGCCCCCTCGGGGTTAGCCCTGGAACTGTGCCGGAGAGAGGGCTGGGCCTCACACGTGCTCCAACTCCACCATCGTCTCCTCCAGGAATAACGGAGCTGAACTTCCAAACCGAAGGGCAGAATCAAAGCATTTTAGAATTCGTTCGATGTTTCCAGACAGTATCACAACTGGGGGACTTCAGTGAAAACAAACTCGTCAGGCCTTTCATCTGGCCAAATTTGTCTCCAAAGATCTCAAAATATCATTTAGAGGGGCACGAGGTAGCTCAGTGGGTAGAGCGCCAGGCCTAGAGTCAGGAGCTCCTGGGTTCAAATCTAGCCTGAGACTCTTCCTAGCTGTGTAATGCTGAGCAAGTTACTTAGTGCCCATTGCCTAGCCCTGACCACTCTTCTGCCTTGAAACCCATCCTAGCAGGGATTCTAAGAGAGAAGGTAAAGATTTAAAAAAATGGTGCCAGAGGCAATTGGATGGCTCAGTGGATAGGGCGCGGGACTTGGAGATGGAAGGTCCTAGGTTCAAATTAGGTTTCCTAGCTGTGTGACCCTGGACAAGTCACTTAATCTCTACTGCCACTCATCCGCCTTGGAACCTATACTTAGTATTGATTTTTTTTCTTTTTTCAACCCTTCCCTTCCCTCTTGGAATCAATATTGTGTATTGGTTCCAAGGCAGAAGAGTGGTGAGGGCTAGGCAATGGGGGTGAAGTGACTTGCCCAGGGTCACACAGCTGGGAAGTGTCTGAGGTCAGATTTGAACCCAGGACCTCCCGTCTCTAGGCTTGACTCTCCATCCACTGAGCCACCCAGCTATTTCCTTAGTATTGATTTTAAGATAGAAGGCAAAGGTTTTTTTTTTAACATAAATAGCATTTAGACTCAATGCGTGTGAAATGCTCGACACATTCCCAGGAAAGATAGGCTAAAGGCTCACGCTTGAATCTGGAGGTCACTTTAAACCAGTGGAAGAAGGCAGTGCCGAAAATGACGTTGCTCTCCTCCAGGAAAGACACAGAGCACAAAGATATCAGAGAGGAATCTGTGGCGGAATACATTAAGAGACTCACTGTGGGGGCAGCTGGGTAGCTCAGTGGATGGAGAGTCAGGCCTAGGAACAGGAGGTCCTGGGTTCAAATTTGACTTCAGATACTTCCCAGCTGTGTGATCCTGGGCAAGTCACTTAACCCCATTGCCCACCCTTACCACTCTTCTGCCTTGGAGCCAATACACAGTATTGATTCTAAGATGGAAGGTGAGGGTTTAAAACAAAAAAACAAAAACAAAAAAAATTAAAAAAAAAAAGACTCACTGGCATCCTGAAATCCAAGCAAGATGGTAAGCACACCAAAAGCAAGCAGCACCAGGGGGCAGCTGGGTAGCTCAGTGGATTGAGAGCTAAGCCTAGAGACGGGAGGTCCTAGGTTCAAATCCGGCCTCAGACACTTCCAGCTGTGTGACCCTGGGCAAGTCACTTGACCCCCATTGCCCACCCTTACCACTCTTCCACCAAGGAACCAATACACAGAAGTTAAGGGTTTAAAAAAAAAAAAAAAGCAAGCAGCACCTCTGCACCAGCAGTCTTTCACAGAACAATTTTTGAACATTAAAAACATTTCCTACCAACTTCTTTCTGCACACCTGAAATATAAGAAAAAAGAAAAGAAGTAGGGAAGGAGAGAAGGAAAGAAAGAAGGAAAAAAGAAAGGAAGGAAGAAGGAAGGAAAGAAAGAACAAAGAAAGAAAAAGAGAGAAAGGAAGAAAGAAAAAGAAAAAAGAAAGAAAGAAGGAAAGAAAGAACAAAGAAATAAAGAGAGAAGAAAAAGAGAGAGAGGAAGGAAGGAAAGTAGGAAGGAATAAAGAGAAAATGAAAAGAAAGGAAGGAGGGAAGAAAGGAAGAAAGAAAGGAGGAAAGAAGGAAAGAAAGAAGGAAAGAAAAAAGAGAAAGGAAGGAAGAAGGAAGAAAAGAAGGAAGGAAAGATAGAACAAAGAANAAGGAAAGTAGGAAGGAATAAAGAGAAAATGAAAAGAAAGGAAGGAGGGAAGAAAGGAAGAAAGAAGGAGGGAAAGAAAGGAAGGAAGAAGTAAAGAAAGGAAGGAAGAAGGAAGGAAAAGAGAAAAGGACGGAAGAGAAGGAAAGGAAGAAAAAGAGGGGGAGAGAGGAAGGAAGGAAGAAAAAGGAAGGAAGGAAAAGGAAGGAGGGAAGAAAGAAAAAAAGGGAGGGAGGGAAGAAGGGAGGTACATAGTGTCAACCTTGAAAAGCACTGAACCCCTAAAGTTAGAAAGAACAAGTCTTTAATCAGGACAAGGAAGACAGTGCTCTGATTGGCCACCCCACGGAGCCGTGCCCTAGATACCACCCAGGGACAAGGCTCTGGGACTCTGGGGACCGTGTGGGGGAGGGGAAGCGCCTGGAAAGGAGATTTTCCAATGAGCTGAAGAGCTTGGGGTCTTCTATCCCTTTTGGGGAATAAAGGACAGGAAGGCTCCATTGATTGGCTTTAGGAGGGCCACACGGGAAGGGGGAGCCTCAAGTGGCTTTTCCGCGAGGGATGTTTACTTCCAAGATAGAGCCCCCTCCATTTCCCCTGGGCAAGCTTTCTGCCCTCCCGGCCCCTGCACTTGGCTCCTGAGGGGCTCCCGACAGTGCTGACTCCTTCTCCTCCTGCCTCCAATCCCGAAGGGCACTGCTGAAGGCGGCTCCTTAGCTCCTGCCCTCCCAAGGTTGGGGCGGCCATTCCTCACGTCTTGGGAGGCCTCAGAGTGGGAAATGATATGGGGGGATGGGCTTCGCCCAGACACCCCCAAACTCCGCAGGGATCCCAGGGCGTGCCCACTGTTTTCAAGCGGTCCAAAGAGCTGGCTTTCCTGGCTGGAGCTGGGCCACCACGGGAGTGAGGAGAAGAGGAGAAGGAGGAGGCGCAGAGGCAGGATTGGGCTCCTGCCCATGGGAGGCCAGACTCCTCCAGTAGAATGGGCTGCCTCCAAAGGGAAGTCTTCACCCCAAGGTTTAGTGGCTCTTGTCAGGGGGGGTTCGAGATGGGACCCTTGTTTCCGGGTAGGGTGGGCGGGGTCCCTCCGTCTTCCCTTCCAGCTCCAAGTTCCTGAGATCATATTAGCCCCATTTTACAGATGAGAAAACTCGTAGCCCAGGGACACGAAGGTGAGATTTGCACCCAGTTCCAGATCTCTCCTGAATGAGAGAGGGGCAGCCAGGTGGCACTGTGGATAGAGTGCTGGGCCCGGACCGAGGAAGACTCCTCTTTGTGACTTCACTAGCTGTGTGACCCTGAACAAGTCCATAAACCCTGTTTTCCTCAGTTTCCTCTCCTGTAAAATGAGATGAAGAAGGAAACACCGATGCCTGCAGGATCTTTGCCAAGAAAACTCCAAATGGGGTGGAGAGGGGTTGGGCATGACCGAAGGGACTGAACAGCCACTTCTCTGATTACAGGAGGGGCAGGAAGGCGGCATCCTGTGCCCATTGGGACCGTCGCCCCAGGGACCCCGATGCTGGGATCTCAGAGCCGTCTCTTCTGGCCACATCTTCTCGTTTTACAGAGGAGACCACTGAGGTCCAGAAAGAAGGGATTTGCCTAAGGAAGGGCACCCAGATGGTGACTCGGAGGGCCGGGACCTGCCAAGTGGTCAGGCAGTCACTCACCCTCCTCACTAGCTGGGTCTGAATGTGCTACTTACTACTTTAGGCTAAAACATACCCAAGTCAGCGGCTCTGGGTTTGAATCCTGCCTCGGCTGTTGATTTACCTGCGTAGCCTCGGACAGCTCACTCGGCTTTCCCTGAAGGTCAGTTTCCTGGGGGAAGTTGGGCGAGATGGCCTCTGGGGCGAGGATCCTCTGAATGGGCCACTCACCTGCCCGGCCTCAGTTTCCTCCTGTGAACACCCCTTCGTGCTGTTGGGGCATGGTTCAGTCGTGTCCCACTCCCCTTGACCCTCTTTGGGATTTTCTTGGCAGAGATCCCAGAGCGGTTCGCCATTTCTTTCTCCATCTTATTTTACAAATGAGGAAACTGAGGCAAACAGGGACTTGCCCAGAATCACATAGCTAAGAAGTGTCTGAGGCCAGATTTGAACTCGGGAAGGAGGGTCTTCCTGACTACGGCATCGCCTCGCTGCCCGTTTAATGGTTACTATCTTTGGCAATCTGGCAATCTGCAGGCTGCCGCCTCCTCAGGGCCCGGCTTGCCACCCCCGGGGTTCATGCCGCCTTCCTTCTCTGGGCTCCTCTCTCAAAGGCAGAGTGGCTCATGGGGGATGCCGAGGAGCCCCCTTTGCAGCCCATCAAGGTGAGGCTCTTAGCAGGTAGGAAGGCCGGGTGAGATGAGAGAGCACCCAAAGAGCAGAGTTCTGCACCCTGGGGGAAGTGGAGTCAGCAGACCCCCGTACCTCTGCCCCTGGTCCTGCTTCTCTTTCCCACAATCTCCCTATTTCTTTTTTTTTTCTTAAACCCTCCCCTTCCATCTTAGAATGAATACTGTGCATTGGTACCAAGGCAGAAGAGCAGTCAGGGCTAGGCTGGGGGGTGGGGTGGGGTATAAGTGACTTATCCAGGGTCACACAGCTAGGAAGTGTCTGAAGCCAGATTTGAACCCAGGACCTCCCATCTCCAGGCCTGGCTCTCCATCCACTGAGCCACCCAGCTGCCCCCAATCTCCCTATTTCTGTTCCAACTGGAGCCTGCTAGGTAGCAGGGCGATAGAGCGTTGGACGTGGCGTCGGGAAGACCCGAGTTTGAATCCTGCCTCAGACACTTGCCAGCTGCCTGTTCCTGGGCCCCAGATCTCTCTGCGACTCCTTTTCCTCCTCTGTAAAATGGGGATAATAACAACTTCGGCTTCCCCGGGTTATCGTGAGGATGAAACGAGTCGACTAACACGGAGAAAACGACGGGCAAAGCGAAGAACTAAAAATATCCCGGCCGTTCGGCTTTTCTCCCGAAGGTTCCCTCTCGCCCCGGCCCCCCTCCCTCGCCTTTGTCTCTCTCCCCATCTCCTCCTCTCTCGGCCTCCGTCTCTCGGGTCCCAGAGCTCCCCGCCACGTCCGGCCCGGCGGCATCTTTCCTCCCCGCCTGTCTCTAATGCCCTCTGATGTGACAATTCCCTCCCGGCAGGCAGCCCTCCCCTGTCCCCAGGGATAATGGGCAGTTTTTTAAGGCGCTAATCCTCTGGGCCCATTTCTGGCCTGGGAACGGTTCTCCTCCCGCTTCCTCGGACCCAGGCTGCTCACAATGGCACCGAACGCCACCTCCAATCTCCACTCGAGATGGAGAGGCGAGATTTCCTCCCGGACTCATTTCGGGAGGATTAGCTAAATCTTAGATCCACACTAACCCCACACAAAGCGCCGAAGATTAGGGAGAATTTATTTTATTCACAGGGGTCTTAGAGTTTTCTTTCCAAGGGATTATACATCCCTCTCCCTGTCCCTCTCCCCCATGTATACGTTTATATATTTATATCTATAGAAAGCGATAGCCAGATACCGAGGCTGGGAGCTTAGGAGAGAAGCACCCATCGATGTGTGGCGGCTCCGGCCACAAGGCTCGCTGGGGCGGGACGAGAGCCGACACACAGCCGAGGGCTCCTCCTGGCGCTGCGGGACATGGCACTAGCCGGCCGGGGGGGCCTCGGAAGGCCGTGCCCCTTCAGCATCGACCACATCTTGTCGGACGCCCCCCCGCCGGCCGGGCCCCCCTCGGGCCCGCGGAGCCAGGCCAAGGGTCCGGAGCCGCCCAGGGCGTCCCGCTCTCCCGGAGCCCTGCCCGACGACCCCGAGGAGCCGGAGGAGTCCGGCCCGGCGGCATGCGGCGTCTGCTGCTGCTGCGCCCACCATGCCGGCCCCCACGGCCTGCAGGAGGCCCCCGTCTGGCTGGGTGAGTGTCTTTGTCTGGGGGGTCTCACGGGAAGGGCTTAGGGGGGCGTCCAAAGAGGAGGGTCTCTGGAGAAGTTCCAGATGTGGAGTCAGAGGCTCGGCTTCGAATCCCGGCTGCGCTACTCACTCCTTGGGGGGGCCCTGAACAAGTCTTGTCCTCTCTCGGTTTCCTCCTCTGTCAAATGGACTCCCTCACTGAGAATTCCCCTAGGAGCCCCGAGGACCCATCTCTGCAGCACGGGGGGCGAGGGGGGGGTCGCTCAGCCCTGCTTGCCTCAGTTTCCTCCTTTGTAAAAATGAGCTGGAAAGGGAAATGGCAAGCTGCTGCAGGATCTTTGCCAAGAAAATCCCCAAAGGGGTCCTGAAGAATCCGACCCACCTGGAACAACTGAACGAGAACATCAGGTTCCCAGAATAGAGAACAGAGAACGTCAGGACTCTGAGGGACCTTAGAACAGGGCATGTCCATGCTGAGATATCATCTAGGCTGATTTCTCATTTTTCAGGGAAGGAAACTGAGGCTCAGGCAGCTGAACCTGCTGTGGCCCTGTGGGAGTTCACGGCAGAAGCCAAGATTAGAACCCAGGGCCTCCGGATTGCCAGGCCAAGGCTATAGGGATAACACTGGAGCTTCTGAGCAGGACGAAAAGGCTGAGCCCCCATCTTCCCCCCCTGCTCCCGTTTCTAGCAGCACTGCTGGGAGTGTCCCCAGGGGCCACTGGAGAGGAAAGGCAAGCGGGGTCTGGATCCAGCCCAGACTCAGCGCCCCCCACCCCCACGCAGGCCCCCACCTCCCCAGGACAGTAATACTCATTCCTACACCTCCAGGCCTTTGCAAGTCACTTTTGGCCCAATAATCCTGAGAGGCAAAGAGGCAAAGCACGACTGGCTCGTTTTGTAGATGGGGAAACTGAGGCCCAAACCAGCTAAGGGCCTTGCTCATGCTCACATGACTGAAAAAGGAGCCAAACTCCTCCTCCCTGACTCCCTCACCTTCCCTGGAAGCTTCTCAAGCTGCAGGGCCCAGAGAGAGAGCCATCCCCACCGGGGAGCAAAGGCAGGCCGGCACGACGACGGTCCAGCTGGGGCTCCCATTTAGGGATTCCTTCTGGCCCACGACTGTACGTCTCCCTGAGCCTCTCAGTCATCGCTTCCATGTTCTCTTTGCCCCTGGGTGTTTGCCCATCGTCTCCTCCATTAGACTAGGAGCTCCTCAAGGACGAGGACCATCTTTAGTCTCTTTTTGGATCTCCAGGGCTGAGCACAATGCTGGGCACACAGTAGGTGCTTACTAAATGCTTGCTGACTCACCGATCTCTTTCCCCCTAACTTTTCACTTCTATCTTCTTCTTTCCATCTGTTTCCATCTCCCCTGCTTTGGGACTCTGACTCAGTTTACTCCTCTGACTCTGTCTTTGTTTCTTTCTCTGTCCCTGTTGGTTCTTTCCAGCCCTATTGAGTTTTCTTTCCCTCTTTCTCTCTCTTTTCACTCTCTAAAGTCTCAGTTTGTTGTTCTCTCTCTTTGTCTCTGTCTCTCTCTGTCTCTCCCTCTCTATCTCTCTATCTCTGACTCTTGTCTCTCTCTGTGTCTCTGTCTCTATCTGTCTCTCTCCCTCCTCTCTGTCTCTGTGTCTCTTTCTCCTCCTCCCCCTCTCTTCCTCTCTCCCTCCCTCTCTTTCTGTCTCTCCCCTCTCTCCCTCATTTCCTTTCTCTCTCCCTGTCTCTCTGTCTCTGCCTGTCTCTGTCTCTCTCTCTTTCCTTCTCTCTCTTTGTCTTCTTCGTCTCTCTCTCCCCTTCTAGATATCTGTTTCTTAATTTCTTCGCCCCTCCTCTTTCTCTCTTCATCCATCTCTGCCTTTCTCCTCCTCTCTCCCTCCCCTTTCACATCTCTTTCTTTCTCCTTCCTCTTTTTCTCCCTCTTCCTCTTTTTCTCTTTTTCTCTCCCTCCATTTCTTTCTCCTTCCTTTTTTCTCTTTCCTTCCCTCCTCTTCTGTCCTCTCTTTCTATCTCTGTATCTGTTTGTCCCAGTTTTATCCTAGATTCTCTCAGTGTCTGACTTGTTTTACTTTTTCTTGGTTTGTTTTGATGTTTCTTCTCCCTGTTTCTGTCTCTTGACCGATCTCTCATGATTTCTCTGTGTCTCTGAGCTCCAGGGCCTATTTTTCAGACTTTTGTTCACTGAATTCTTTCTCTGTCTGTCCCTGTCTCTCTGTCTTTCTATTTCTTTCTCTCTCCTATGTCTCTCTCCCTCCCTCCTTCCTTCCTTCCCTCCCTCTCTGTCTCTGTCTCTCTATCTCTGACTCTGTCTCTCTCTCCCTCCCTCCCTCTATCTCTCTCTATCTGTCTCTCTCTATCTCTGTCTCTCTCCCTCCCTCTCTGTCTCTGTGTCTGTCTCTCTGTCTCTGTCCTGTCTGTCTGTCTGTCTCTCTCTGTCAGTCAGTCTTTGCTATCTAAAAAGTCCCTGAAAATTAAAATTCTTAGTTGCTAGGTT
>NC_058130.1:780324623-780372098 GCF_016433145.1 Gracilinanus agilis | reverse complement strand
CTCCCTCCCTCTCTCTCTCTCTCTCTCTCTCCCCCCCCCCTCTTTTCCTCTCTCTGTCTCTCCCTCTCTCTCCCTCCCTCCCTCCTCTCCTTCTCTCTCTATTCTCTCCCCACCTCTTTCTCTCTCTCTGTCATATGTCTCTGTCTTTCTCTTATGTCTCTGTCTGTCTGTCAGAGTCTGTCTGTCTGTCTGTCTGTCTCTCTCAGAGAAGTTTGATGGAAAGAGGACTCAGAAGACCCGAGTTCAAATTCCAGCTCTTCCCTTATTACCTTCACGACTGTGAGAAGTTATTTGATCTCTGCTGGTCTCAGTTTCCTCTTCTGTAAACAGAAGAGGGTTAGATGTGATGCCCTCTGGGGTCCCTTCCAGACCTCGATCTCGGATTCTCTGCTCCCACCCACCTTGCTTGCTGGCTCAGATTCCGAGCTGGCTCCCCTTCCCAAACCAGTGGGAGCTGTGACTCAGAAGCTCAGGGTGACTTTCTCTCTGCCTTTGTTTCCCTCTCCCAGACTCCAGGTTTCCTTGGCCACTGAGGCTGCTTCCAGCGACAGGCCGCATGTGCAAGGGTCCCCGGGGACCCCCAGCTGGGACCTTGCCCCCATTCCAGCCCCTACAGAGGAGGACCCGGAGGCACCGAACCATCTTCAGTGAGGAGCAGCTGCAGGCCTTGGAGGCCTTATTCTTGCAGAACCAGTATCCAGATGTGGTGGCCCGTGAACATCTGGCTAATCGCATCCATCTCAAGGAGGAAAGAGTGGAGGTAGGAACCTCATGGAATGGGGAGAAATATGGAGAGGGGTCTAGGGCGAGGGAGCCTCGAAGGGCGCAGGAAGGCTACAGACCCTCCACTGTACCTGGTGGCCTGCTGCCCCCATCATCTGCCCCGCCACTTCAGCCTCCTCCTGGCCCCCCACAATTCCGCTTTCCTGTCCCTCTTCTATTTCTCTCCAATCTATTGTGCACCTCCCTGCCAAGTCCACCCCAATTCCCTTCATCGCCTCACTTCCTTCTCCTATTCCCCTCATTCCTCCTAGACGCTCTTCCCATGAGGCACCCAGATGCTTCCCCCTCTTCTTCCCCAGACCTGGAGGAGTGGGACACCTTAAGGCGACGGCTCTCCTGCTCTCTCGCCTGGGAAAGGAGGGACCCCTTGATCTCGAAGGGCTCCTCGGCCCTGATAGCTTCTTGGAGGCCTCTCCTAGCCCCGACGATCTGTGTTCGGAGGGGTCTTCTGGCCTCCATGTTCTATGTTCTAAGGTCCCTTTCTGGGACGACATGGTGTGTTCCACGTTCTCTCCCAGCATGGAAGGAAGGGCCTCCGAAGTCCCCTGCTCTATCCCGAGACACCTCTCTCCAGAAGCCCTCCCTGGAGTCCTTGCCAAGCAGGTCCCACATTCACCCTGCACCCTCCTCCTTGACCCACTGAAGTAAGGGAAACTGAGGCAGGAGTGGAGAGCAGCCCGTGGGAGGTGCCTGATGTTCCAGGTCTGACCTGGGGCTCCTCCTGCCTTCTCCCTCACCCCTCCCACAGGTCTGGTTCAAAAACCGTCGTGCCAAGTGGCGGCATCAGAAGCGGGCATCAGCCTCAGCCCTCATCCTTCAAGGTGCTAAGAAGTCCCCGAAGGAGGCCTGCAGCTCCTGAGGGACGGCATGAAAGAGGAGCCGTGGGAGGGGGGAATCCGTGGGAAGAAGGGGGGCTCGGGATGGGGGGCTGCCGGTGGGCTGGGGAGGGCGCCTGGCCCCCCCGGGGCCCCGACCTCTTCATCCTCTTTGTCCCTCGCCCTCGGCCTGAGGCAGGGGGAGGTCAGTCACCTTGCAGTTGACGAGGAGAATGACCTGCCCTTACTGTCCCCAGAGCTTGCCCCGCCCAGCTCCCCGTCCTCCTCCCAAGACCCCAAGGCACCCGTCGCTCCTCTCTGGCGACCAAGGAGGCCCACCCCGCCTCTTCCTGGACTTTGGGCTAGGTGTGACGGACCCCGAGAAGGGGCCAGACCAGACAGTAGCCCCATCCCTTTAAGTCAGTCAGAAGTGTAGATAGAAGCTCAGTGTCGGGAAAGACCTGGCATTCAGCTCATGGACGTCCAAGGTGCCAGGACCTTGCTTGTCCCGCTCCCCCTGCCCCGGCCCCGCTCTGCCATCCGAAGCATGCCTGTGGAGAATCCCTTGTGCCACCTGTGACCCAGACTTCCCGTCATCTCCCAGTGACCACCCGTGACCCACCCCCATCTGTGCCCCCTTTTCCTGGGCTGCCTGGAGTGTTACCCCTGGGTCTCTGGGGCCCAGCTTTAAGATCTGGCTGAGCTGGAGAGACTGCCTGGATCCTGGGAGGAAATTCAGCGAGTGGGGACCCTGTTATGTGTCGCTCTGGGCTGGCACGGGCCAGGGTGAGGGATGCCTGCAGTGCCAGGGCCTGGGTAACTTGGCAGCCCAGGGCTCCAGCTCAGAGAGTATATTCAAGTATGGACCTCGGACTATTAGTGCCAGAGTGTGGGGACTGGCAGGGTAACCTGGACGAGTCAAAGGAGGGAGGCATCGCTGGGGACTGGCGTGGCCGGGTGGGCCTCCTGGATGGGGCGAGATTGGAGTTGGGCTGCACTTTATAACTTCCTTTTGGCATCAGCCATCCACCCTCTGGCCCTGCCTTCAGTTTCTTCTCCCACCCATGTCTCCCAGGCTCCCAGAGGCACCCTCCTGGGGTCAGATTGCCCCTTGACTTCAGCGGTTCTGTAATGCCTAGAAGAAAAGGCCCAAATCTTCACTCTGGCATTTAAATCCCACACAGTTGGACACTATCCTGCCTTAATGGCCTCTAGCGCCTTGGCTTGCCCCAATGCCCAGGCCATTCAAGTACGAGTGACTCTCCTGCTCTTTCAGATCGATGTGTGACCTTGGGCAAGTCCTTGTTTTGTGACAGCCTCTCTTTGTCACTTCCTATCTAGGTGACCTTGAACATGGCCTCACTTCTCTAGGCCTCAGTCATACAATTTAACTTTTCTTTAAAATTGTGGCTATATTTTGTTTCTGTATGATTCTCTCTCTCTCTCTTTGTGTCTCTCTTTGTCTCTGTCTCTCTCATTATCTCTCTGTCTCTCCCTCCCCTTCTCTCCCTGTCTTTGTCTCTCTCTGCCTTCCTCCTTCCCTCCCTCCCCTCTCCCTCCATCCCCCTTTGGCTCTCTGTCTCTGTCTCTTTCTCTCTCCTTTCTTCCCTCCTTCTCCTCCCTCCCTCTGTCTCTCTCTCTCAATCTCTCTGTCTCTTTGTCTCTCTGTCTGTCTCTCCTTCTCTCTCCCCCTCTCCCTCTGTTTCTCTCTCTTCTTTCTCTCCCTCTGTCTCTATCTCTATCTCTTTCTCTGCCTCTGTCTCTCTCTCTCCTTCTCTGTCTCTCTCTGTCTCTCTCTCTCTCTGTCTCTTTCTCTGCTCCTATCTCTCTCTCCTTCCCTCTCTTCCTCTCCCTCTGTCTCTGTCTATCTCAGTCTGTCTCTCTCTTTCCGTCTCTCTCTCCCTTTCCCTCTGTCTCTGTCTCTGTCTCTCTCTCTGTCTCTTTCTCTGCTTCTGTCTCTCTCTCCTTCCCTCTCTCCCTCTCCCTCTGTCTCTCTGTCTCTATTTCTGTCTGTCTGTCTCCCCCCCAGAGTCACACAGCTAGAAGGCGTCTGAGCTTGTATTTGAGCCCAAGTCTCCCGGCCTCCAGGGCTGGCACTCCGTCCACTACCCCGCCCGGCTGCCCCAGTACCTTTCTCTTTCCCGATGTTCCCTTCTCTCCTCCGGTCCAGAGAGCCGCCTCTTACAACAAATGAGAAAAAAAGATGAAAAAAAATGGCTTCAGCAAAATCCTCTCCATATTGGCGCTGGCTGGGGCGTCCCTGTAAATGGGGGGGCACAAGGAGCTTCCCCCCTCCTCCGAGGACGAGCTTGGTCATTATACCTTTAGTCTGGCACATAGTAGGCGCTTAATAAATGCTTCATGACTGACTGACGTGTTTCGGCTCTTTTGTTGTTGGTCCCGCTTGCTTGGGCATCGCTGTGGGCAGGCTGTTCTCCGGGCCCCGCTCCCCCCCCCCCGGGGCCACAGAAAGAAAGTCTCCCCGTCTTTCGTCATTCGGTGCCCGCGTCGTCTCTTCCGGCACTAACGGGGGCTTCGTTGCGTGCCCGGCCCCCGGGAGGCCTCTCTCAGTGCTGCTTCTCTCCCTTCTCCTGCCCTCCCCTTCCCTTCCCCTTATTATTCCGGCACACCACAGCTGTCCGGCCATTCCCCAGTCGATGAACGTCTACATTCACCCGAGTTTTGGGCAGGATTTCGGGCCAAGAGTGAGCTAGGCATAGACCGGTAACAGCAAGATTCCTGGCTCTGGGGGCTAAAATAGCGCCTCGGACGCTTCCTATCTGTGTGACTTTGGAAGGTTAATTAGCCTTTGTGGGCCTCAGTTTCCTCACGTGTAAAACGAGACCGCTGGACTCGATGACCTCCGAGCTGCCCTTCGGCTCTAAATCGATGATCCCAGACCAGGAGATGACCAGTTCCTTGGAGGATGTGCCCTTTGGGAGTGCTGGTCCTTCAGGCCCCAGGCCACGGCGCTGAGCCGCCTCAGTTTCCTTCTCTGGAAAGTGGGGTGCCGAGGCTTTTCCTGCTTCTCTCTGAGGCCTCGTTGGGAGGCTCCTGGAGGGCCAGGATCCCTGGAGCCGAGCTGCCTTTCTCAGACTGGCTCCGTCCGTGCTCTCAGCCCCAGAAGCCTAGACCAGGACATGGGCCAGAGAGAAGGGAAAGGACTGCGCCACGGTCAAAGGTTTCAGAGACGGAAGTAAAGCAATGGGCTGGCCGGCCGGAGAGCCTTCCCCCACTCTAGCCTGGCTTCTCGGGTTCATAGGGAGATAAGAGCAGCACACAGGCAAGGCTTAAACAGCCTAGAAGGTGATTTAGTGTATAGGAAAGGCCAAACCGAAGGGTAAAGGATCGCCTCCCACTGGGAGGAAACAGGGAAGGCTCCCCAGAGGGGGTGGCGGGAGAGCTGGTCCTGGGAGGAAGGGGCCAAAATTGAGTAAGACTATTGCCCTCCCCTGCCTGGGGTCCTGCCTGCCTGGGACTGGACAAGGCCTCTCTCCAGGGCTTTCCTCCTAGCCAGACCCCTCTGCTCCTGATGCCGTCACCTTCGGAAGCCATGTGGAATAGGACCGAATGGAATTAAAGTGTAATGGATGACGACTCTCCCGTGTAACATCAAGGAGTGATAGCTGCGGGGTCAGAGGGCCCAGGTTCAAATTCTTCCTTTTAACCCACACCTTCTGTCTTAGAGTTACTACGAAGTTCCAAGGACAGAAGAGTGGCAACTGGGGTTAAGTGACTTGCCCAGGGACACACAGCAAGGAAGTGTGTGAGGCCACATTTGAATCCAGGATTTGCTGTCTCCAGGCCTGGCTCTCTTATCCACTGAGCTACCCAGCTGCCCCTGTCATGAGCTTTCTAGGTGACTCCCATCCCAGACCCCAGACCTGTCTATGCCTCTGTGAAATGAGGGAACTTTGAATTTCCAGTACCTGGAAATGGGACTTCAGGGGCCGAACGGGTTGCTGAATCAAGGCCAAAACATTCCTTGAGTGGCTGGAAAAAACGAGAAACAAGGAGGGTGCCGGCCCATTGACGGGGGAAGACTCGGTGGGTCGCGAGTGCAATGGTCCACGTAGATGGTGCACGCAGTGTAATGGTACCCAGTGGTGCTCTAAGGGGTCATCGGCCAATGGGATGCAGGGCAACACGGGAGACACATCCGAATGAATGCAGAAGAAAGGAAGGAGAAGCAGGAGAACCAGAGACAAGCGCACACCTCCCCAGACAAAACCAACAGAAAAAAGGCAGCCCATCTCAGCTAAATCCCAGAGAAGAGAGGATGGGCCGCTTCCCTGCTTTCTGGGGGAGTGGAATGTTTCCTTCACTCCCGTCACAGATGGGATCGCTCCCTTAGAGAGGGCTGCTCACTCCCTTATTGTTTGCCACAAGGAGAGTTCAGATGTGTCTGTCAGGCTTGTCAGGAACAGATTGGGTTGTAAAAAGCAGAAAGCATCATTGCGATGGACTTTTTTTTTCATTTTGTTCTAATTCTTTTTTTTTTTAATTTTTTAATTTTTTAGAAAAATTTTCCATGGTTACATGATTCACGTTCTTACTTTCCCCTTCACCCTCCCCCCCATAGCCGACGTGCATTTCTACTGGTTTTAACATGTGTCATCGATCAAGACTTATTTCCATATTATTGATAATTGTACTAGGGTGGTTGTTTGGAGTCTACATCCCCAATCATGTCTGCATCAACCCCATTGTTCAAGCAGTTGTTTTTCTTCTGTGTTTCCACTCCTGCAGATCTTCCTCTGAATGTGGGTAGCATCTTTACCATAAATCCCTCAGAATTGTCCTGGGTAATCATTGCATTGCTGCCAGTACAGAAGTCCATTACATATGATTTTACCACAGTGTATCAGTCTCTGTGTACAATGTTCTTCTGGCTCTGCTCCTTTCGCTCTGCATCAGTGCCTGGAGGTCTTTCCAGTTCACATGGAATTCCTCCAGTTTATTATTCCTTTGAGCACAGTAATATTCCATTTTTTTAAACCCTTACCTTCTGTCTTGGAGCCAATATTAGCTCTAAGGCAGAAGAGTGGTGAGGGCTAGACAATGGAGGTCAAGTGACTTGCCCAGGGTCACACAGCTAGGAAGTGGCTAAGGCCAAATTTCAACCTAGGACCTTCCATCTCTAGGCCTGACTCTCAATCCACTGAGCCACCCAGCTGCCCCCTCGATGGACTTTAATGGTAGAAATCACCTGTGTATATTGGACTCATCCTCCAAGATTCCCTCCAGCTCTATCATCCTCTCTCTTGGTTGAGTCCTGGCAGCCAGGTTGTCGCAATAAAGCTGAAGCACAAAAGATCTGAGCTTAGGCCAATGATCCCTCAGTAGCCAAAGATGCAGTTAGGTTAGCTTTTTCATACACTTTAGTGGTTCCATACAATCCAGAAATGTCCCTCAAACTAAGATTGTGATTGGTTTCTCAGTGACGCTCTCTGACCACCTGACCACAAATCTTAACCCATGTAGGGATTATTTTCTCAGGCTGCTCCTATATCAGCTGCTGGACAGCGTTTTCCCTCAGGGGGAGAGTCAGTAGGCAGACAATGAGAGAATTCTTAACAGACAACAGGTCAAGCCCACCTTGACGATATATAACTCAGTATCTTCCTGATGTAATATAAGTTCTGCTCATCTGACTGCAGACAATATCTATGATTGATTGGGAATTAATCATAGGCAAGAGTTGGTAATTAGCCTTTGAAACCCCTCCCAGCCAGGGAATTAATCCCAACTGTTGGGCTTGACAGAGAGAATCTTCTTGAAGATGATGGACTAGGCCAGTAAGCAGATTTCAAATATCAAGTAACTAATTTAATCAATTGATACAGAAATCTTTTTTTAATTGATTAATTAATTTTTATTTTATTTTTTATTTTTATTTTTAATATTTTCCCCTAGTTACATATTTCATGTTCCTTCCCTCTCTCCCAAACCCCCCAATTCCCCCATAACCGACACACAATTCCCCTGGGTTTTACATGTATCATTGATTAAGACCTAATTCCATATTATTGATAGTTGGACTAGAGTTATCGTTTAGTGTCTACATCCCCAATAATGTCCCCATCAGCCCATGTGTTCAAGCAGTTGTTTTTCCTCTGCGTTTCCGCTCCCACAGTTCTTCCTCTGAATGTGGCTAGTTTTCCTTCTCATAAGTCCCTCAGCCTTGCCGATACAGAAATATCTTGATGGATTAGGGAGTGAGGAAAAATGGGTGAGGACAGATGTTTGAAGGTTAAACTAAAACTAAAAAATGAATTGATAGTCAAGCAGTTCCCCTTGGGAAAAAGCCTCGGATAGAATTCTGCCACTCTGGTTGGTTTTGCAGCCTCGGCCTAGATCTGGATGTCAAAGCTGGCTAGACTTGGCTGATAATAAATAACTGATGTTTCTTCTGAGATGAATCTGTTGATGATATTGTTGATGATTTTTGTTGATGTGGATGATAAAGTTTACTGCAGATTGCAGGCTATGACAGTAGACCTAAGTAGCTGGACCCTAATGTAGATCAACTAACACAAGTCTTTGGTGAAGCTTCTAGGTTCAAATGGAGAGCTTTTCCCCTTCCACCCTTTCTAACTAACTCACAACTGAGTCAGTTTGCTGGGGGGGTGACCTCCTATTTATAGGGGTGCTCCAATGGTCTTTCCACCGTTCCATGCCTGCTCTGGGATTCTAAAATCTGAACCCCCATCTTGCTACAGTTTGCACAAGATGGCTACTTGCAAAACTATTTACACCCAGAATAATGACTGGAAAATCCAAATTTGGCCAACATCTTCTTCTAAGAACCAACCCCTCGGTGCCCCCCAGACCAGGGACTTCCCAGAGCTTCTGGTGTTATGGAGGAGGGCATAGAATTAGTCTTCTCTCTGGAAGGTCTCTTCTCAGGAAGGTCACCTATTTACCACTTCCTGTACCAGTGGAATCTAGCACTAGGATAACATCGTGTGACCAGGTTGAATCATCCTCCATCCATCTTTCTTATCTCCCTCAACTGGCACCTTGCATTAGATCTGCGCAATAATACTCTAAGTCTTAATGTTGAAGGCAGGGGAGAAATGGGATGCCAGGAGGAGTCACCAGGGGGTGGATATATGGCAAATGGGAAAGGAAAGCACTCCGTCTTCTGATGTTCAACAGTCTACCTTTAATCTCCCCACACACTACCCAACTACTCCTCCATCTACATTCTGCCTACTTCTACCTCCAACAATAGCTAAAGCAGTACAGATATACTTTTGCCCCTAGCATACTCTATAACAGTCACCCAAAATAGATACCAGGAACTGTTTTTCTCTTAGAATTCAAGGAAGGGGCAGCTGGGTAGCTCAGTGGATTGAGAGCGAGGCCTAGAGACAGGAGGTCCTAGGTTCAAATCCGGCCTCAGACGCTTCCCAGCTGTGTGACCCTGGGCAAGTCACTTGACCCCCATTGCCTAGTCTTTACCACTCTTCCACCTATAAGTCAATACACAGAAATTAAGGGTTTAAAATTAAAAAAAAGAGAGAGAATACAAAAGAATTCAAGGAACCCAGGGCTTTCCACAAGCAAGGGACAGATAATACACCTGGAGTACTGGCCGTGGCGATCTCATAATGTCTCAAGGCTTGTCTCTATTCTGGGTCCTCACTCCCTGTCTGACCTTGTTCAAGAATGCTTAGCAGGGAGGGGAACAAGGCAAGGAGGACTTAACCCTTTAAGGTCCTCTACACCTTAAAGTGTCGAGATCCATTTATCATCTCTTGATAATCTGATAAGGACGGCTTAGTTGATAAAGAAAGAGGCCGGAGATCTTGACTGTTAACTCATAGGTGCTTCTCCGAAGTACCATTGAGTCACAAGTTTATTATATATGAAAATTCAAACTCCCTTTCACCCACAAGCACAGAGAAAGATTTACGGCTGCACATAAATGCCATTACAACTTAGACAATACAAAGAGGCTTCAAAAGCTTCAAGATGAAGATAAGAACCAGGCTGGTCTTTCAGCTACATGATTATCAGCGAGCCAAGTCTGAGAATACTTTTCTCAGGGGCGAAAAGTCCCAGCTAAACTAAGGTTTCAGCCTTGGCTTGCCAAGCAGCTGCATTTCTGACCAAAGGGGAAGAATGTTAACCTCTTGACTACTGGTTTGCTAAGAGCTTAAAGCTTTCCAATAAGGCCACAATGCTTTTCAACAAGAAAAGGTATGGATCACAAAAGGGGTCAAAAGAGGAGTCTCAGATTTTTATCTATTTGAGACTCTGTTTCTCTTATTGGCCTCCCACATTAAAGCTTGTTTACAATGATAAATCTGGATTATGACGGCTACTATCACGATGAACAAAACTCTTAAGTATAAATTAATAATCAATAATTAGTCATCAATCTCACAGGTGAGCCCTGGTCTGGGCCTCTGGGGGAACCAATCAGGCTTGAGTCCTGACCTAGGGATAAGAGAAGTACAGTTCCCAAACAGCCCAGAAGGAACATATTTTGAGGCCTTAGCTCCACAAGAGAGATTCCTGGCATTGGGAGATGATCTCGGGGACTTTCGCTTATTGCTATCGTAACCGGTGGCCCAGTACTGAACAGACCAAGGCAATGATCACACTCTTTATTTTGACCTGTGCCAATACCCAGGATTTTCCTTGGAAATGTCACAAATGGGGTCTCCACAATAAACGAAAAGGCCCTCTGCTCCCATGGAAACATTCAGGCTAAAAATAATCATTGAACATAGGGCAAAAGATGCAAAGAACTTCTACCTGAGCCCATAAAAATCAAAGCAACTTTCTTCCTGTCTCTGGTATGTACCACCTCCCGAAGGACTTCTACAATGCCCCAGAAGTCTTAGGGCACAATGAAACTTCAATAGCTAAAAGCTCTTGGGATCAATAGAAAATTGACCACCTCCTATAGACTTGAACAGTCTGAATAACTCATAATACCTGAGAAGGGTAGGGCTTTGCATTTGTTCCTTCTTGCGGTGCTTCTGTCTCTGGCTGCTGTCCCCCAGCTCCATTTGCCACTCCTTGGTTGGGTCAAGAGCTCTTGATTCCTCAGCTTGTTTCCCTTTACCATCCTGGTTCTTTGGGGCCACCCCCATGAGCAGATTTGTTCAGGCAACTGAATCTGGTTTTGTTATCTTGGGTTCTGTCGTGTCTCTGCTCCCCCTTTTAAAGGTCAAGTCATCTAGTGCCTCTCAAATGTGTGAACTGACTGTGGATCCATCATTTGGTCATCGCTGATATTGTGTTACAGGGGCAAGGGCACGAGGCTGGGCCAGGCTTCTTCACGGTTTACCAAAGGGCCAACTTTGCCAAGTGCTTTGGAGGGAGAAGAAAATGGGATTAGGAGAGCCATGTTAGTCTCTTCCTGGGCATATACTTGGCATCGTCTCTCCAGGGAAATGAAGAATGACTTCCCCTATTTAATGTCAAAATCTTTTCTTTGGACAGGATGGGCAAGACAATGACTGGAAAATTGAGTAACGGCATCCCTCTCAGGCCTTGTTGTAGTGACCTTTTCTGTTCCCTTGTATTTGTTTCATGACCCTTCCTATAGATGTCATACACCCTACAATAGTAAACACACAAGCACACACGAGATCCCTGGGTGAATGGTAACCCACCTGTGTTTCCTATAGAGATAGTACACTTCTGGATTTCAGGAGAACTAGGGATTAAGCCACTAATGTAGGAAATGAACAATCTTATTGGTCTCTTTTGTTCTCTTCCATTTGCTAAACTTGCATTCCTTGAATGAATCCCTAATCCAAATTCCCAATTGCTAGGGTGAAGTGACTTTATGGACTTTGGGAAAATATCTGAGCCCCTAGTCAGGCTATGGGAGCAAACCTCAGTGGTTCCCAAACTTTCTTGGCCTCCCACCCCCTTTCCAGAAAAAAATATTCCTTAGCCCCCTGGAAATTAATGTTTAAAAATTGTAATAGCAATTAATAGGAAAGATAAACGCCCCTGTGGCCATTACCGCCTCCCTGCATCGCTGCAGCACCCACCAGGGGGCGGTGGCGCCCACTTTGGAAATCACTGCTCTAGATCTTTAGGCAGCTAAGGTATGTAGTAGCTTGAAAGTTGGCCTAAGAATCAGATAGACATGAGTTCAAATCCTGCCTCAGACATTTACTAGTTGTGTGACCCAGACAAAGCCACTCTACCTGTCTAGGTTTCCCCATTTGTCAAAGGGGGATAAATGAGATATGGAATACATGGAAATGAATATGCAAACCTTAAAGTAGTACATAAATTCCCTAAAGGCGAATAATAAATTTGCAAAGCCTGCCATGGGGTAAATTAGGCCTTTTATGTTTTCCATTTTTCAGTTCTTTGACCAGCTGAAATGCTTTAAGATTTCAGGGCATTGACCTGGGAACAGAAGTACCATATCATGCTGTGTTTCTTCACCAATCACTCCTCTACGATTTCTGGGAACTGAGAAAACTGATGAAACTTCATTGCTAGAGATGAGACCTTTCTAGAATAACATCTAGCAAGATGGCATACAACAGCTTGAAGCCTGGGAAGTGTGCTGCCCTTCACATTTGGGGGATAAAGGAATGTGCATCCAAAGGATAGACGATCACAACCATGCACTTAGCTTAGCTTTGGCATTTACTCATATTTACTTATATAGCAAGACCCAAAGGATCTTGGGCAGCTGAGGAAAACAGGCACTTCAGACAAAGCTACACTTGGCAGGATGTGGGAAGGGGGCTCCTGAAATGATCTGCCATGTCTCAGGAATTCACTGGAGGTGCCGGAAGCCATCGAGGCTGTGATGTTTAGCACGGCTACTCACAAGCTCTGACGATCCAGCACGGCAGGTTGTCAGGAGGAAATTCCACATTCAGTTTACCCCATGTGATTCTTTTTACAGTGACATTCACTTGCATTGAAATTATTACAATTAATATCCTTATTCGGCTCCAAGGAGACACAGAAAAACAATACAGGTTCATGGCAAGAACAATCACAGTCACAGACTACTCACTATCCCAAAATAACCCCCTGTACAACCCCCCAGAGTACAGAAATTTCCCCTAGAAGCAGCCCAGCAAAAAAGCAGCAGTTAATGAGTTAATGTTAAAAATTTAAAATCTCTAACTCAGATTCCCATACACAGGTGCCTGCAAGAACAGGCCAGAACAGTCTCCAAGTTCTCCCCCCTCCCCTTTCCAGATACGATTTGGTACAGTAACTTAATATAAAAGAACAATGAATGAAATATGAAGAAATTGTCTCCCATGAAAAGGCCTGCACGTTCTCACCACTGTAGCCCAAGAGATACGTTGAACACACCTAACACATTGTTTCCAAAGATAAGATGGATGGTGGGAATGGAATTCATGCCAACATTGATGTAATCTTAAGGAAAATGATATAAAAATTAAAAAAAATTAAAAAAAAAAAGAAAAAATTCAGATCAGCCACTGCAAACCTACCGGGTCTCTGGCTCTTCTCACTCCTTTTTCGCTCAATTGTTCCACCGCCAAGGAGAACTAGACTGCTGGTAATCCCCCTACGAACCCTGCAGCATGGCGGGAATGGGATTTTCTAACCCTAAGTCAGATAGAGGCTTGGGACAGAGATGCCTTTCACATTTGCAGGAAGAAGTAAGTTCAAAGCCAGAATAAGTGCTTATGTGCTCTCATTAGCTGCTCCTTCTCAAAGAGCTTGGCCTCTTCTGGTCCTGGAAAATGAACATCCCTAATCACACTCACAATGTGATTGCCTTGGAAACTTCTGGACACTCCAGTGGAACGGTTACTTGGCTCTTGGGCCTCTTGACAAGGCCAGATTTCCTGGCTGCTTTTAAGTATATGACAGCTAAATATTGAGAGGGCTGGTTGCTCTATGATGCAGAAAACTCTTGAGTGATTTCTTGGTTCTCCCCTGACCCCAAGATGATGGTAGGGGCTAAGGAGGTCACAACAATTAAAAGAAGAGTGTTTCCAGGGGGCAGCTGGGTAGCTCAGTGGATTGAGAGCCAGGCCTAGAGACGGGAGGTCCTAGGTTCAAATCTGGCCTCAGACACTTCCCAGCTGTGTGACCCTGGGCAAGTCACTTGACCCCCATTGCCTACCCTTACCACTCTTCTGCCTTGGAGCCAATACACAGTATTGACTCCAAGACGGAAGGTAAGGGTTTAAAAAAAAAAAAAAAAAAAAAAGAGAGAGTGTTTCCACCTGGCTGTCTTCTTTTGACCCTTCAAAGGCCTTCCAAAATGCTGAGATTTCCAGTGTCAGTGGGCACTTGGGCTGGCCCCTTCTCCACTGTGGGATCACGGTGACTGATGTTACATGGCAGTTAGAGTAGGGACATGTCCTGAGGCAAACTTGTACTTGAGTCTCTGGACACTCCATTTTATGTGTGTCTTTTCTTCAGAGGACTTAGGGGACTAAGTATCAACCCCAAGGTAGATCTTTACAGGCTTGGAGGCAATCTTGTGAAACCAAGAGGTCCAGAGGTCTTTGGTCCATTCAATGAAGCTGGCTGGAGGGGAGTTTTTTGTGCAGACAGCCACAGACATTTGGAGACCAAGTCCCTGGCCTGATTGGCCAGAAGACATGAAAGGAGATAGTATAGAACTGAGGGGAAAAATAAAATCCCTCATCAGCAGTCCTGGAAATTAGTATAGGTTCTAATGATGTCTAAGTATCCAGTTCCTGGCTGACTGAAACAGAAGTTCATAGTTACTGAATCTTGCTTGAAATTATTCTAACAATGGTGACTTTGATGTTCAGCGTTTCTTTTGTGTATAGGAATAAAATACCTGTCCCATACCTGATTCATATTGCACATGGAATACATCTTACTCCTCTTTTTGGAGAAACTAAGCATGGGCCTCAAGTCTGACTTTTTAAAAATTTTTTATTTTTTTTAATGTGAAAATTCTTTTATTGATTTTGTTTCTACATTGTTTAGTAAAATAAGTCCACTCTAAGTCATGCTGTATACAGATTAGCAGGACAAAAAAATTCAATATAATCATATAGGAAGTATAAATAAATGCATGTTCAAGTTTAAGGACATATTAAGGATTCTCTCCACTACTCCCATTTTGCCTGTGTACCTTAGGTTTAAGAAACACATTTTAAACATTCTCCTCTTCTTTTGTTAGATCTTTTATGGTTAACTGGATCTACCAGATTTCAAATGTTATTCAAAAGAGTCAGAAGGTGAAGGTTAAAACTGCATATTATTACCTCAATAATCTATTATTTACTTGGTTCAGGCTGGTTCACAGAATGTCTTGCTATCCACTATCTTAAAAGAGCCATTCTCTTCTACAATCAAATCGTGCTCTTCATGTTTTTCGTTCTACATTCCCAGTTTTTAAGTGGCTGTATGACTTTTTTTTTTTAATCCTTATTTTTTTGTCTCAGAATCAATACTGTGTGTTGGTTCCAAGCCAGAAGAGAGGTAAGGGCTAGACAATGGGGGTTAAGTGACTTGCCCAGGGTCACACAGCTAGGAAGTGTCGGAGGTCAAATTTGAACTCAGAACCTCCCATCTTTAGTCCTGGCTCTCAATTCCACTGAGCTACCCAGCTGCCCCCTCAAATCTAATTTTTAAATAATCCATCTGTAGGATGGAGATTTAAAGGCAAAGAGTGGGAGAAAAGGGAACCCAGTCTTTCCTCCTAATTAGATTTCAGGCTTTCCAGAACGGAACTGGGTCTGGACTATGGGATAATAAACAGAGAGGTATCTTTGCTGTGTGACCCTAGGC
Source organism: Gracilinanus agilis (assembly GCF_016433145.1). Taxonomy (NCBI): domain Eukaryota; kingdom Metazoa; phylum Chordata; class Mammalia; order Didelphimorphia; family Didelphidae; genus Gracilinanus; species Gracilinanus agilis. The sequence continues at coordinate 780,356,745 of NC_058130.1, read as the reverse complement.
AAGTCACTTAACCCCATTGCCTAAGCTTTATAGGAATAGTGGCTTGAGTGGGACTTGAACTCCTCTTTCTGATGAAAGGTCTAGTGTGTGCCCCTTGCTGCTTAATTAATTTAATTACAGGAGGAGATTGATGACAGAGAAAGAAGGCCCAGGAAAGAGGCAAAGAGGGCGGCCATGCTGAAGGACGAGGAAACAGATCTGTATGAAGAAGAGTAGTCTGGCAAGCAGAGGGAGAAGGAAGCTAGAGCAGAGGAGAGACTGGCTGGTCACAGGACCCCCAGATTTAGAGTAGGACCATTTCCCTTTTTAGTGACAGGCAAACTGAAGCCCAGTTGGATGAAAGGCTCGACCCGTTCGCAAAGGTAAAGGCCTGAGGGTAGAAGCCTGAGGGAGAACCTTGGCTATGTCAGGAGGCAGCACCTGGGGAAGGACAGGTTAGGGCCCTTAGCAGCAGAAATAACGATAATGATGTGATCTTTATTGTTATTAATTCTATTATTTTATTATTCTAGCATTACGATTAGAACTTCCATTTCTAAGGACTTCCCTTATCACCACCTAGTTTGCAAAGTTTTTGTTAGGAGCCCTGGCCCTGCAATTAGGAAGGCTCTATTCAAACTAACTCCCACCTGCCTCAGTTTCCTTGTCTGTAAAATGGGGATAATAATTGCAGCACCTGCCTGCCTCCTAGAGTTATTTTGAGAATCCGAAGGGATATTTGCAAAACGCCATATACAAACTGGTTTTTTGAAAAATTAGTATTAGAATATAGCGTGCCAGAGTAAAGGATTCGAACCAGCTCAAAAACCAGAGGCCCGCAGACAGACTACAATTCCCGGCAAGCCCCGCGGCCAGTTACGGAGCGCGACCCACGCCCGCGCCTTCCGCAGTCACCGCTCGACGCAGGCCCCGCCCCCCGGCAGTGTGACGGGTGCACGCCGGAAGTGTCGTCACTGGCGCTCGGCCTCCCGCCCTCCTTCGGCTCCACTTCGAGGCCGCACTCGAGCCTCGGGGGCCCAGCGACATGGAGAGTCCTTGCGTTGGCAGCGCCTCGCCGGCTTCTGCGGCCCGGGCGCTAGGCACCCTGCGGAGGCAAGGCACGGTCCTGGCCTGCCCCAGGACGCGCAACAAGCAGGTGGAGGAGACGAAGGCGAGGAAACGGGTCCTTGACGAAGAAGAGTACATCGAGGTAAGCAGCCTGGCTCGGCCTGAGATGAAGGCGGAGACCCGGATGTTCCCCCCCTTTCCTGGGAGGAGATCCGGATGTTTCTCCCTCCACTTTCCGCGGACACCCGGATATTTCTCTCTCCTCGAGGCGGAGTCCCGGATGTTACTTCCTCCTTTCCGTAGGCGGAGACCCGGATGTTCTTCTCTCTTCTCCCTTCTTCCTGTGGAGGAGGAGACCTGCGCGTACCTTCCTCCCGAACCGTTCCCTCTCTGTCTCCCGCCCTAGGTCACACTTTGCTTCCTTGACCTCTCGTGGGTCACCACACTCTTCCTCTGATCGGTCGAAGGACTCCTCCCCTGGCGGAGTCCGGGCTATACTTTTCGTCCCCTCCCGAGTAGAGACTCGGTTGCGTCCCGCCGGTTGTTCCAAATAATGCACAGAATGACCTGCGCTGCTGGGACAGCTCTAGCTTTTGGCTCCCTTGAGTCTCGTTGACTCGCTTTTCCCCGGTGCACTTAGCTCCAGGATACTGAGCAGCAAACTGAGGCCTGGGAATGGAAAGGAACTGGCCCCCTGGTTCAGGGCTCGGAAGTGCCTGAGGCAGGATTCGAACTCCTGCCTTTCTGACCATGGGCCTCCCTCCCCCTCCCCACCCCCAAGATCTCCCACGGGAGGTCAAGGGGACCCGTTAAATCCTGGCCGGCCCACATACAGCAGATGCCTAGCTAGTGCCACTTCCATATGCTGCGGAATGTGCCCATACTTTACGTGGTGGCAGAAGCCCTGCGAGGTGCTCTTGCACTACATTGTGGCAGACCCCTCCCTGGCCCAGGACCTCAACCTTTCTGGGCTGTTGCACCACTCCCGGCCCCTTACCACGGGAAATGGCGGAGGCTCTCGGGGACCCCATGTTTCTCTCTGAAGTAAAGGCTTTTTATAAAAGTGGAATGGGGGGTTGTCAGTGTAAAGATGTCACCCTAGAAATGCCTGATGAGAAGATGATGGGCAGATCACATGCCCCTTTGGCATCTCTGTAGGGTTAAGAGATTAAGAAGAACCTGTCGTGACAGCCTTATGGGAAGGCATGGCAGAGATACCATGAGACAGGCATGGATGTGTCAGAGTCTGTGCCCCTGGGGAGGGTGGCAGTGCTGGCTGGGTGATCTTGGTTAAGCCACATCTCCGGGGGCTTAGTTTCCTCCTCTTGAACTTGAAGGGATTTGGGCTAATGGGTTTTAAAAAATTCTCTTTCCCTTTAAATGCCACCTTGCTAAGATCTCTTCTCCCTGGCCTCTTTCTCCAAGGTCACTCAGCCCAACAGCTGAGAACCCTGGACTTTATAAGTCCTCCAGTCCACCTCCTTAATTTTACACCTCAGAACACACTGAGTTTCAAGGCGGGGAAGTGAATGCTTTGTCCGCTACACAGCCAGGTCCTGCCACAGCTGATTTGGCATCGTGCTACTTCTAATGCCAGGGCTCTTCCCACTGACCTGGCCCCATCTTTTGGCCTCCCACATGTTGCTGTCATCTCTGTTGGGGGCACAGAGAGAACCTTCCAAGGTAAACATTCAGGAAGTAGCCATTTTGGAAAGCTGAACAGTCTTCTCTTCTGAATGTTCTCTTCTGAATCTCCTTGCCAAGTCTCCAAATTGCTTTTTTTTTTTTTTTTTTTTTTTTGAAACCCTTACCTTCCGTCTTGGAGTCAATACTGTGTATTGGCTCCAAGGCAGAAGAGTGGTAAGGGTAGGCAATGGGGGTCAAGTGACTTGCCCAGGGTCACACAGCTGGGAAGTATCTGAGGCCGGATTTGAACCTAGGACCTCCCGTCTCTAGGCCTGGCTCTCATCCACTGAGCCACCCAGCTGCCCCCTCCAAATTGCTTTTTTCCCCAGGCCTATGAAGGAGGGAGAGCACACATTCTTTCTTCTCAAGGATGCTAAAGGCCTTGAGAATTTCTCTGTCCTCTTCAGCTTTGTCTTTTGGTTTGTTCTTCCCCAGGGCTTGCAGACAGTGATCCAGCGGGACTTCTTTCCTGATGTGGAGAAACTCCAAGCTCAGAAGGAATACTTGGAGGCCGAGGAGAGCGGGGATCTAGAGAGGATGCGGCAGATAGCCATCAAGTTTGGCTCCTCCTTGGGCAAATTATCCAGAGACACCCCTCTGCCCTGTAAGGCTCCCTGGAGGGGGGCCAGCACCCTTTGTCCTCTGGCCCTAGTCAGGGAAGAGCAGTGTGGACTTGTGGGAAGAGGGATGCAAGTGTTGGAGATAATCTCAGAAGTAGGACTGTCTCTGCCCCTGACAGGTGGTGGCAAAGTTAGTGCTCAATGGTATTTCTTCATTGCTTTTTCCCTCTCTTATTTCTCAGATGTGACCCCAGCTACATTTGAGACCCCTGAGGTTCACCCGGGTACTGCCCCCTTGGCAACTAAGCCCAGACTTCGTGCCAAAGGTCCTGAGGAAGGTAAATGTCCCATCATTGTCACTATTGAGCAGTGCTTTAACTGGAAGTTGGATTTCTGGTCCTGGCTTCAGGGCCACTGGATGGATATCTGAGTCCATTCCAGTGTAGGCCCCAGTGGCTCAATGAGGGTAATCCCAGATTCTGGATGGCTGGTAGAGGGGCTGCTCTGCTCTCTCCTCCACTTACCTTTCCCTGCCTGGGTAACGGCAAGAGCCTCCTCTCTGCTGACCTCCTCTGAGGAATCTCAGAATCTTGGGCACAAATGGGGACCCTCTGTTGCTCCTGCCTGGTCTTTGATGTGCGATAAGCTGGGTGGGGAACTTAGAAGTTATTCTTTCTTTGGGACTTTTGCATCCTAGCTCAGCCAGTTATCTCAGTGCTGGCTGCTGATTAGAGATGTGCTGAGTTCTGAACAGCCACAGCTACAGCCACAGCTGCTGCTATAAGGGCACCTGGGCTGGTGGAGTCACTGTTCTTCTGGGAAGGCCAAGCCAGTCAGCCCTCTGAGGGAAAATATTAGCACTTTCAGGGTCTCAGCTACTTTCCTCATGCCCCCGGTATATGGCGGGAGCACAGATGCCATTCTCTTTGTGCATGGGAGGAAATGGACTCTCCAAAGAGCTTGAGTCATGTGCTTAGGGTCACAAGGCTAAGAGGGAGTAGAGCTGTCACATGGCCCCAGCCCTGGTTCCAGACTCCACAGTTACCCTGAGGTGGGGGGGATGAGGAGGGAACTGCCCAGTCTGGCAGAGGGGCTGGTTGTCCCTCAAAGTATGTTCTTGTCCTTGTCAGGGTCAGGAGAAGCAGAAGAAGAGGAAGACAAAGAGCCCCTCCCTAGTCTTGATGCTTTCCTGACCAGGTATACCAGTGAGGATAATGCCTCATTCCAGGAGATCATGGAAGTGGCCAAGGAGAAGGAGCGAGCCAGGCATGCCTGGCTCTATGAGGCAGAGGATGAATTTGAAAAGGTGAGGAGAGCTCTCTGGGAGGTTTTGGCTGCCTTTTGGAGCTGTGTGGGAGATGCAGAACTCTGGGGTAGTCTAGGCAAGAGTGTAAATAGGAGAGAACCAGGATCTGCAGCTCATTCTAGGGCTTGAGCCTGAAACCTTCTGGCAAAGTGTCCTGCAACTGCCTGTGACCCAGCAGCGTGGGGAGGAAGAAGGTTCATCTCCTCTGTCAGAGGCCATCAGACAGCACTGGATGGTACTGAGGACCTCAGATTTGGCATGAAAGGACTTGGGTTTACATCCTCATTTCTTCTTTACTACTTCTGTCATTTCAGGCAAATCACTGTCCTTTTCTGAGCCTGTTTGTTCCTTTTGAAAATGAATGAGTCAATATGTGTGATTCGGAGAGTACCTCCTAACCAGCATCTGTGTGAGCCATGCTCCCAGGTAGCCTGAAATCACTCTAGAGAGCACTTTCAGCAAGGCTCATGGGAGGCCCTTGCCATAGATTCCTCTCATGTGGGCCTCCCAGCAGCCTTGGGAGCTGTTAATGGGCTCTGCTGCACTCCTCAAGGCACCTTTTGCCTACTTCCCTGGGCCCTCATGTGGGCCCCTGGAGCATGGAGGCTCCTGGAGGGCAGGGCCTATTTGCTTTCTCTCTGTGAGTCTTCTGGGAGCAGCACAAGGTTCACAAAGAGTAGGAGCTTAATAAACTTTTGGTTTGAACTGAATTGAATTATTATTCCCATTTCACAGAATCTGAGGCTCAGAGGGCTTTACTTGTCTTTGTGCCTTTAGCTAATAAATGTTGAAGTTCAGACTCCTCTCCTGAGATGTCTGGGGCTTCTCTGCTCCTTCTCACACTGTCCTGCCCTTAGCAGCAATAGCATACTGGCCACGTCTCTTTTTGCCTGTGAAGACCTTCCTCCTTATATAGCATTGCCAGGAAGTCTGCTCCTTCTCTCTTACCTTCAGAGGCACGTCCTAAATTGCAATTCATGTTCAAACATGAGGCAGCACTGAATGGTGCTGAAGAGCTGAGATTTGGCATGAAAGGACCTGAGTTCGCATCTTCATCTCTTCTTTACTACCTGTGTGATCTTGGGCAAACCATTGTCTTTTTCTGGGCCTCTTTGTTCCAGTTGAAAATGAGAGTCAAAATAGGTGATTTCTGAGATCCCTTCCCACTTTAATCCTATGACCAGGACACTCCCTGGGACTCTCTTGGTCACTCACTGCTCATTTGAGAGGCTAGCCAGTGGATGGCAAGGGGTAAGTGGGATTTTGCTTTGGTGTTTTTCACATATTCCACTTCCTGAATTTCTGAAATCCCCATATGAATACATGGTGTAGGGAGGCGGAGGCAGAGGCAGGGAAGCTGTTTGAACTCAGGCTTCAGGGACAATTCCTCTCAAATTTCTTCTGCTTTCAGAGGCAGCAGGATAACCTGGCCCTCCCGTCTACTGAGCAGCAGGCCCTGCAGAGCAGCCAGGCTGGGGTGGAGACTTGGAAGTACAAGGCCAAGAATTCCCTTATGTACTACCCAGAAGGTGAGTAGCAGCAAGACTGTTTAGAGGGGAGGCTTCCCAGGGATTGGGGGCCTGGGATCATGGTGCTGGGGTGGAAGAGCCTGAGATTGTGGCCTGCTGATGGAGGTCTTGGGATCGTGGCCCCAGGTTGGGGGTGTGGAGTGGATAGTGCCCTGCTACTCTCAGGGCACCTTTTCAGATATCCATTGGGTCAGTTTGCTTTAAAAAGGAAGGAGAGACAGGCTTGTGGTTTTCCTTTTCTTATAGGTGTCCCTGACAAGGAGGATGTGTTTAAGAAGCCCCGGCAGGTGCTGCATAAAAATACCCGATTTCTCAGGGACCCTTTCAGCCAGGCTCTGAGCAAGTCCCAGCTCCAGCAGGCAGCTGCCCTCAATGCCCAGGTTTGTGGTGACTCTGGTGGCTTCCTCAGCTGGGTGGGCACGTCCGCAATCTCAGCTCTCCAAGGCAGAGTTTGGGGACAGGTTTCATTGAGGTGGTCAGTATTGGAGGATATACAACCTGAGGCTGCTTCTACTCCCAGTGTGGCTCTGATCTGTTCTTGGTTCTGAGCCAAAGTGTACAAAACCATTTGAGCCCAGTAAAGTGCCAAGTTTTATGGTGAACTCTGTAAATGTGGGTGTGAGAAGTCAGGCCAGACTTTGTGGAGGCTGTGGGAGTTTGACTGGGCCTGGGAGAACCAGAGGAGTGGGTCAGCATGAGACCAAGGGGGTGCTGAGGGAAGGGTGCTCTAGGTAGGGGGACAAAGATACTGAAACAGGAATCAGCAGAACCAGTGTCAGCAACAGGAAGAGCAACCTGGTAGGCAAATGGTTTGGGGCAAGAAGGAGAACCTCAGAGTTTATGCTTCCTCTGGGCCTTGTGCAATCTTGAGCAAAGGACTCTGGTAGAAGTGTGTGTTTGTGGGGAGAGTGTTAAGATTAATCTGGACCCAGTGAGGCAGGAAGGGGAGAGAGGACAGACATAGGGAGGTTCCCTTGATGATTGCAATAAGCTGAGATAATCAGGATTTTGAGGCGAGTGCAGCCCCGGGGGGGTGGGGGTGGGATGGACATGGGATGGACATGTTGGTGCTGCCAGGGAAGTTCACTTAGTTGCTTTGCAGAGGACAGAATGAGGCCATTTGTGGAAGCCCTTGATTTCCAAGCTCCCATCCAAACTTTGTCTGCCATGTAGCTGCCTCTGTGACCTGGAGAAAGCTCCTTCCCCTTCTCTAGGCTTGTTTACCTTGGGGATCCTTGGCTATCCTTGTCAAACCGAGGAGCCCAAGTATGGAGACCTTCCACCTTCTGTGAGGGCCTTTGTAACCTGGACTCTGAAGCAAGGAACTCCACCCTGAGGCTCAGGGTAGCAGCTTGCTTGAGGCTCTTCTTCTTTTCTGGACTTGGCGAACCTTTCAGTCCGGGCTTAGAGAGAGGTCTCTGCCTGTTGGAAGGTTAGCCACTAAGAGCTTTCAACACTGACCTGAGGAGGCTGCTGGCCAAAGGTGGGAGGGTCTGGGGCTCTGGCCAGGATTTATTGCCTGTGCATACTGGCCATTTGTGGTTTTATATTTCAGTACAAACAAGGGAAAGTCGGACCTGATGGTAAGGAGCTGATCCCTCAGGAGTCCCCCAAGGTCAATGGGTATGGATTTGTCGCCACCCCTTCTCCGGCCCCAGGTAAGCTGAGTCCTTGGTTCGTGTGCATGGCTGTTGCTGCCAAGGAGTCTGCTTCTGGTGGGATGGGTTGTTGTGTTCCTTGGGCAGATGCTAAGGGAAGGAAGGCCTCTGTTCTAAAAACCCAGACTTATCATGGGCATCAGGACCTCAGACAGGCATCTTCCTCTGTTGGTTCACCTATGAGTTTTGGGAGTGGTTATTCTTGGGCCGTGGAGGGTCATGGGCTCCTGGATGTCATGGCACAACCAGGCAAGAAGACCTGGCCTTGAATCCCAGCTCTGCCTCCCCAGCCTGGTCCTTTCCCCATTCTGGAGCCAAGTTTCCTCAGTGATAAAAAAAAAACAAAAACATGGATTGTAATGTGTGCTCACTCTTCTTTTGGTGGCCTCTGTCCTGAGACCATTTAGTAAACGTCATTGTTCTGGTGATGGGAGCAACTCTGAACGGTTCACGGGCTGAAACACTCTGGAGGTGTTCCTCTGCTCTTACCACCTGCCCATCCTCTTTGAGCATGTCTGGTCCACCTTGTCCTTCGGTCCTCCTGGGCTCTCACCGCATGACCAGTCTGCTCTCCTTTTGGATCCTCCTCTTCCCACATATTCCCCCACTGCTCCTTCATGATTTCTCATTTGTCATGTGCTACACCCTCGTCACATCTCCCAGCCGCCTCTGTCTTCCCCTTTGGATCATCTCCTCTTCAGGCTTTGGACGCTTTCGTGGTCTCTGACTTGCTGTTGGCCATCATTGTTAGAAAAAAATGAGTGTTAAAAGTAGAAGCTTTTGCTTCAGGAGAATCTTGACGTCATGAAACAACTTCTTAGTTTCCCAAAGACCATCCAGCCTGCTTTCTTCCTGTTCTGTTCAGGCCCTACTCCAGGTCAGGATCTATAGTCCCCATCCAGCTGTGCTACGAGGTCTGGACAATAGATCTTCTTTGCCAGCTTGGTTCTTAGTGGAGAATTCAGCCAAACTCTCTTCTGAGTGATCCTTGCTCTGGTGTTCCGGGGCTTTATATGGTCAGCGTGAGGTTCTTTGTAAAAATTCACAGGGGGCATTTGGAGTCTTGGGCCCTCATGGGACATCTTCCTTCTTTGTGTATCCTGGGGCTGTTCTCTTCCACAAAGAGGATTCATCCATTTGTTTTGTTATGTAGTCCTTTTAAAGTATTACCAACCAGGTCAGAGCAGGCTATCTCAAAGGCTCGTTTTCTCCCTTGCTGCTTCGATTTCTTCTCCAGCCCTCCCAGAACTGAGATTTCGTGTCATTATGGTGGCTCTGCTGTCTTCTGGGTGAGAAAAGTTCACACTCCAGACATCTTTTGTTGCCTTTCTAATCTTGTTTTGAACTGAGCTCAGGACAATTTTCTTTGGTTCTCTTTGGATTTTCTACTCTCTGTTGCTTCTCACTGTTTTATGAAAAGCCATTCTTCACAGTCTTGTGGCCACCAGCTCTCCTCACTTGGCAAGGAGGGACGTCTGGGCTTAGTTCATTGAAGTGCTTTTCTAGGTACTCTTGGTCTCTTCACTCTGGCAGTTAGTTTAGTCTTTTCTGTGTGCTCATCTTTTCCTCTAAGCACTTCCCATTTTATTTTCATTGTTTTAGTATTCAGATTAGAATGGTTTGGGTTGAATGGCATGCCTTTTTATCAGGTTTATTTTTTCTAGCTTTAAAGTCCCTTTTCTGTTCCTCTAACAAGTTGGTGGTCTGCCTGAACCTGATTTCTGGTCTTTGATTTACTTGCCTCACTTTCTGATTGTGAAATTTTGCCTTTCTTGCCAGATCTCTTCCCTCTTTCTCATAATCTCAGATTTGAACTCTTCAATACTTTGTGACCCGTTTTCATTGTTTTGGGAAGGTTTGGATATGGTTACTTGTTTGTTCTCCTCTGCTGTTTGCTCTGTTGTCTGGATTTTTTCTGTATAAAAGTTGTTGAGTGTTAAAGGTTTCTTCTTCATCTTTCTCTTCTGGATTTCCTGATTCTGGCTTGCCGTTGTGTGAGCTGGGTGCCCTCTCAGCTTTATGCTCGCGCCCAGGATCTGTCTGCGCTCTTTATGCTCCTGAAGTCTCAGGTCTTGTTGTTCTCTGGGTCAAACCTCCTGGTGGTCTCCTTGCTCATTCTTCTGCCTGAAGCTCCTTTGACAGTCTCAGGGTGCTGCTTCCACCATCAAGCACCTCTCTGCACTGTATCCCCACTCAAGGTCCACTCCTGCGCTCAGGATCAGCCCCTTCGTCGGCGCCTTAGCCCCGCGCCTATGTCCGCACCTTTGCCTGCGCCTGCACTCAAGGTCTGTGTTTAAAGTCCGTGAGTTCTTTAGCCTCTTGGGGGGTCTTAAGTCTTGCTGCTCTCAGGAACAAGCCCTGGTGAGCTGCCAATGACTTAATGGGTGCCCCAAACTTGCTCTAACTCTTGTGCGCTGGCTTTGGCACTGTAGGTGGTGTGGGGTGGGGGAGGGGGTTGCTCTGCTCGTGTTTTCGTGGGAGCTGTTTCACCCCTTTATAGCATGGAAATGCCCCAATTCCACGTACCTTCAATGCTGCGCCCTTTGTTCATCTGGATTTGTTTTTATGTCCCCTTGAGGAGTCCTATATGCTGGGTTAGGAGAGGTCAAGCAGCTGCTTTTTACTCTGTCGTCATCTTAACCCGGAAAAAAAATACAGACCTTGATTTGCCACATCACAAATGAGGCCTTTCTTTTCGTGATAGATTTGGTTTCATTTTTTTGCGACCATACTAGTGCTTTTTGGTGCCTCCTGATTCTTCTCTGGAAGAAAGAATTCCTATTGTGTGTAACCAGATCTTTGACCTTTTTTTCTTCTGTCTACTGGAGGGGACCTGAGTGGTCATCTGGTCAAACTCACCCATTCACCAGGGTCATGCTCCTGTCCCCACCTTGGCATTGACATCATTGCTGATTTAGTGGGGTCTGGACTTGGCTCTTCCTAGGAATGATTTCTCTTCCTTCCTCAAAGTTTGCTCCTGCTGTTGGCCCACTTGTTTTTCTGGGAGTCTCTTTGCAGGTAATGCCTGCATTGCAATGGGCGATGACCACATGGCCTCTGAAGGGTTTCTTGTCTTTGGATGGCCAGTGCAGTTAGCTTTATTTGTCTTTCTCAGGGTACAACTTCCTTTGGTCTCTGCTTTCATCTACAGCTAGGATTGGTGCAACCAAGACTGGCATGCTCCTTTCCTGCTGTGCCTTTTCATCATTCACTGGACTTTCCCCAGTAGCTGACCAAAAATCTGCAGCATCCCGCCCCTCTTTCTTCTCCATCCTCCCACTGTGTAGAAGTGGCTGAAGACTTCATCCTCGGCCTGGGGCCTGGCTTGCTGGGGCTGAGCCTTTCTGGCCTCTGGCTGGCCCTGGAAAGCAGACTCCAGCTGAGGCTCGTCATCTTGATAGGACTTTGCTGCCAGCACCTAGAGAGCTCAGGGGCTCCCCTGGTGGACTGACTGAAATATTTGTTGTCCATTATTCGGGAATGAAGGGAAAAGCACAGTTCCAGGGCCATTAGTGATAATAGAGTTGATATTGATAATAAGAGTTGTGTCTGCCCAGGAATTTGGGGGAGCCATTGGCTCTTTTCTTTTTCTTTTTTTTAAAGCTAGAGTTGAGATTATTTGGGGACTCCATTGAACTGTATTGTCTTCTCCTGGCATCCCCTTTAGATAAATAAAGCTTTTTTTGACCTCCCCCCAGCTTTCTCTTCCTTTTCCTCCCGACACCTATAATCTATATACACCCCCCAGGGCCTTTAATCATCTCTCTGCTCACATTTCAGAAGAGGCCAGTGAAGTTTGGATGGGCCTGCAGTGGTGGCTTAGGCTCTGGCAGGCCAGCCTCTGACCCCCTGGGATGGCATTTTGGGTTCATGAGGCCAGTATGTGCAGGGGTAAGAGACTGTCCCCCAAGGCTGGATTAAAAGTGACCACTGACATCCCCTTGGTGCCAAAGCTTCCCAGGCAAGTGTGAGCCCTGGCTAGGAGTTCCAGAGGGGGGAAGGCTGAGGAGAAACAAGTGCCAGGATTAGTTGTATGTCCTTTCCTGTCCCACCTCCCCCAGTATTCTTCCTTAACTCTGCTGCTTTTCACTGACTCAGCCTTGACCTTGCCCTCTTTTCTAGGGGTGAATGAATCTCCCATGATGACGTGGGGTGAGGTTGAGAGTACCCCCTTGCGAATTGATGGGTCAGAAACCCCATATGTGGACAGAACTCCAGGACCAGCCTTCAAGGTATGATGTACCTGTGTGTGTGTGCGTGTGTGCGGGTGGGGAGGGGGTGTTCAGGGTTTGGGAGAAGAACATGGGGAGGTACGTGTAGAGCACCTCTTTGGTGGAGATGAGAGGAGCAAGAGATGTTTGGATTTTCCCAGAAAGAGAGAGAATGAGGTTTGCAGACTGCTTGTCCAAGCCATTGGACTTTCCTTGAGTTCCTGGTCCAACTCCAGAGCATTTTAAAGAAATCACTGTAGGAGGTGCAGACCACGAAGTGTATCCCAAAGACCGAGCCTGGCTTCACCCTGAGCAGCTCTGGCCAACCCGACCTTGCTTCCATGCTGCAGTTTTGGAGAAGTTTTCTGCCCATAGAGCTTATTCAGATTGGCACTAAGCATTTTACCTACAGCTTTGTTTTTCTTTAACCCTTACCTTCTGTCTTAGAATCAATACTATCAGTTCCAAAACAGAAGAGTGGTAAGGCCTAGGGTGAAGTGGCTTGCCCAGGGTCACACAGCTAGGAAGTGTCTGAGGCCAGATTGGAACCCAGGACCTCCTGTCTCTAGGCCTGGCTTTCACTCCACTGAGCCACCTTGCTGCCCCCAACCCCATTTTATGTGGATCATGATGGCTGTTCTAGGGGGAGGCATGAGCCTTGATCTGCTCGTCCTCCAAGGGCCAAACCAGGATTGCTTCAGAAGGGGCTGCCTCTCACAGAGGTCTTCAGGCAGAGGCTGAGTGAGCAGCCATCTATTGGGGAAGTTTCTTCTGATGGGGAGTCCTTCTGGGTAAGGGCTGGGCGAGCTGGCCGCCAGGGCGAGGTCTCCATGTCGGAGTCCCAGCGCTCCTAGGAGGAGCTGGTCTAGCCACAGGCTGTCTGAGGGGCCACAGGCTGCCCGAGGGGCCAGAGGCCTTGTGGCTGCGGGTAAGGGAAGAGTCCAAACGTCCGCTAGCCGGGGCGGTGCCTCGCCACTGAAGTCTTTAAAGGCGTCTCCGACAAGAGGCAGCCATTGTGTCCAGCGTGCTCTGCTTCCGCTCCCTGCCTTGGCCTGGGCGCAGGCTTCCCGGAGCACCTGCTCTCTTCACCGCTGGCACAGTCAGATCCGATTCAGTCCACGGAACAGAATTTGTTCAGCTCTTCAAGGGAACGTCGGAGGCCCATTGCCAGAAGCGAGAGGTTAGAGTTGAGGCCGGGCTACCTTGGCCAGGAGTTCAGGTCTCGTTGGATGTTCAGACCGATTGAGAAGGCTGATACAACACAGGCCAGTTGTAAAGGAGGAGAAAGCCGGGGGGATTCCCGAGGGGGCTGTGGGAAGGCACCAGCATGGGGGGTCCCAGTGATACAACGTAGTCCTGCAGGAAAGTCGTCCTTATTTGGCTGACTGCGACGTGAGGGTGGCTCTGTGTGCCCAGAGATTGGCTAGCTGGAGGCCCAGCCCGCTGGACCGAGGCTGGTTCCCAGGCATTGGCTGGTGACCCGTCAGCTGGAGGGTGGGGGGTGGAGGGGACCCATCCTGAGGATATCCTGCATTGTTGGCCAGACCCGTTACCAGTCTGACTCCAGAAGGCCCTTCTTACAGTGCCGATGTGTGGCCTGGGCCCAGGGGCCCAAAGACCCCAGAGAGTTTGTAAAAGCCTTTCCCTTTTAGCACGAGTTTAGGGAGTTTATTGCATTCCTGAAGGTGAGCGAAGGGTAGGAGAACAGAGATGGCCAGATAGTCTAGTGGTTAGAGTTCTCGGCCTCGAATAGGTTTCAAATCTGGCCTTCACATCTAGCTGGGTGACCTTGAGCAGGCCTCAGCCTCTTGGTGGGGGTCATAAAAGCCCGTCCCTCCCCAGGTGGCCATGAGGATCCCCTGACACAGTGCCTGCAAAGTGCTGTGTGGGCAGGGATGACTGTTAGGGGAGGAAGAGACTCGGTGGTGGCCAGCCCCAGCTGTGATTGCTCTGGGCAGGGGTTGGAGGTCCCAGAGGGTTAGGTCTGAGCTCCCCCTTGTCTCAGAGATGGGCAGTGTGATGGCCCGATCAACCAGTACAGGCCCAGTTTTTGGGTTTGACCAAAAGCCCCTCGGGCACGTGCCCCAAGGGCCACCACCGTTTCTGGCGGGCATGGTGCCCCCTGAGCCCCTGCTGCTGGTGAGTGTGCCCTCATGTGCCCGGCTCCTCTGCCTGCAGCCTGGGCCTTGAGGGGTTGGGGAGACTCCTTGTCCCCAGGCCAGAGACTGAATGTGACGTGACTGTTGTCAGAAGGTGAATGTTGGGGGGATGAAGGGAGGCCAAGTTTGCAGATACACGGTGTTTGGGCACCCATTCCTACACCTTGCCCTGGGTTATTGTCTCTCCAGATCCTGGAGCCTGGGCGCCGAGAGAGGTTAGGTCTCAAGATGGCCACGGAGGCAGCTGCCAAGAACCGAGCCAAGAAGCAGGAGGCCCTAAGAAGAGTTACAGAGAACCTGGCCAGGTGAGGCTCCCTGTCTCTGCCTCTCCTCTCCTCCCCCTTTTTCTCCCCTCAGGGTAGGGTTGGGCAGGGAGGAATACCAGGTAAAGGTAGAGTCTGGCCCATAGTCTATGGTCACAACATTGCCAAGCTTAGATCAGTCCAACTGCCTCGTTCTACAGATGGGTAAAGCCCAGGGACCTGAAAAGACTTTCCCTGAGGCACAGTGATGGAGGCAGCTTCAAACTCAGATTTTATTATCTAGTCTGACCTTTTACATTTTACTGAAACCTTTTGTGGGTCCAGCACATTTATTTCTGAATATCTCCTTCCTTAAGGTATTATCTATCTGGCGAGCTATTTTTTACAACAAAGATTAAAAAAGAGAAAGCAGCTCAGCAGAGGCAGTTGTTGGGCTTTGCCTTGGCCTCTGACAGAGTGTGTGTCCTGGAAGGACTTGCATTTTCTAGGCCTCTCCTCACACAGGAGGAGATTTTGGATGAGCCGCACCAGGCTCCCATCCCAGACTCCTCTTTCCTCCCAGACCTCAGCACCTTAGCTTGTCTCAGTCAGGGAATGGGGAAAAGAAGATGAAAGAAGGAGTTTACATATATGGAAGAGATAAGTGGGCAGGCTGTCTCCCAGCCCGGGCCACCTCCCTTGCCCTCAGCCCTCCTTCAGGTAGAATGGTGCGCAGTGGTGGTGGTTCTCCAAGTGCTACGAGGTCTTTTATTACTGTCCTTGGTGTGGCAGGAAGCATGCTCACCCCCTTGGTTCACGGTCACTGCCATAGCTGGAACTATTGCTCACTCCCTACACTTGGGCCTTGTCTCCTCCATCCCACCCAGATGAGCTTTTCATTTCACTTTTTTTTTTTTTTAACCCTCATCAGTTCCAAGGCAGAAGAGTGGTAAGGGCTAAGCAATGGGGGTTAAGTGACTTGCCCAGGGTCACACTCTATCCACTGAGCTACTGTCAACCTGCCCCAAGACCTTTTCATTTCAAGAAAAGATCCTGCCCTTGGTTTGGGGGCTTTGCTGTTGGGGTAGATGTGAGATCTTGGGGAGGCTGGGATAACTCTACCTGAGCAATAATCTTGGGCCCTCTTGGGCAGCAGTGAGGGAGGCATGAGACGGGATGTCAGGAGGCTTGGGCCCGTACCATGGCCTAGTCTCCTCATGCTCAGGGATGGGAATCTCTACCCTCAACTTTCTCCTCTGTAAATGGGGACTTGAGCTAGTTTTTCTCTGAATTGTATCTTTCTGACTTCTGTTCTGTAATCCCTTGATTTCCTGGAGGCTCCTAAGCATCTGTTTCTTATTTCCTTCTCTCTGATGCAGCCTCACCCCTAAAGGCCTGAGCCCTGCTATGTCCCCAGCCCTGCAGCGCCTTGTTAACAGGACCACCAGCAAATATACCGATAAGGCCCTGCGGGCCAGCTATACACCCTCTCCAGTCCACCCTGGCTACAAGACACCTGCAGGCGGCCCTCCAACTCCCACAGGCACTCCTACCCCTGGCACCACCACGAGGACTCCCCTTACCCAGGACCCTGCTTCCATCACCGATAACCTCCTGCAACTCCCCAAGAGACGGAAAGCATCAGATTTCTTCTGAGGATCCTACACCAGGGCCACTAGGCCACCCGCCCTGGACAGAACAGCCTTTCCTGGCTGTGGGAGCTGTGGGGAAGTTCTGTCTACCTGGCTTCCTTGATTCCCCACCCGTGGCCGCAGGACACTTTGTCAGGTGGGGTGGATGCTGCTCTAAGTTGGGCACTTGTTGATAGTTTTTTATATGCAAGCTCAGACCACAATCGTCATTAAAAGTACAAGCTAAACCAGAGCTTCTCGGGCCTCCCATCCCTATCTGGCCGCACAGCCCCATCCCTCCTTGGGAGAGGCCACATGGTGGGCCCAGAGCAAGGAGGACCTGGCTGGGAACTGGGGGACCCTGAGTAGATCTTTCAGGCTCCATAAAATTGAGGATAGCAGTCCTTCCCCATCTCCCCCATGGGTACGCTTGTGGAGAGCACACTGGCATGAATTGCTGTTGGCATGGTTATCTGGGTGATGACGAGCCCAAGGCCCTCCAATGGAATTCTGGGCCTCCCCTAGGGGATTTAGAGAAGGGCCCAGGTGGAAGGGGCCCCTCACCTCACTGAGTCTGCTGCCCTCGGGTGGTAGATGAAGTAAGGTGTGGAGAGGGGAGCCAAGGTCACCCAGGGGCTTGGTGGCAGAGCTAGGATAGCCTGTGTCTTGTGACTCCTAATGAGCTTTCTCTGTAAGATGATGGTTTTTGAAAGGCCTTTTAGCTCTCTGTCCGGCAGTCCTAGGACTGGCAGCCCCGAGAGTGAGACCTGAATCCTGGTCTAATCCTATTTCTGTAGATTCTTTTTATTCCGGGAGTGGAGAGTCATGGCCAACAGCCTCCTCAAACTAACTCCAGGAAGCCTGGCATCTCGCCTGGGGGAGTTGGGGAAGAGCTCAGATCCAGTTGCATGACTTTAGTTGATGTGTTTGAGACCTGGGATGGGGGAAGGCCTCCGAGAATGGCCACCAATGCATGCTTGGCTTATTGCTATTTCACTGTCCTTGGGACAGGTCACATCACATTTGTGCCTGAGCCTGTCCAGAGAGACGAAGGCCTTACACTCAGGCCACAAAAGGTTCAGTCAGAGGAGCTGGAAAAGAGAAGGCTTGGAGGAGGCCTGCCTGCTGATGGGATGGGGAGGGCAGATAATCAGGACAGGGAAAGAGACTCGTGGCTTGAATTGTTCCCCAAGGGAGTGGGGGGCCCCTATAAAGGTCCTTCCTTTATAGAGTGCAGGGGCCCTGCAGAGGGCTGGTCTTGGCATTTTGGGGCCTTTGGGCTTGTCTGGAGGTGCCTTTGGCTTCCACTCAGTGATAAATGTGGCCTTGCAGAGCAACTGAGAGGTCGGTCTGGCCAAGCAGCTCCTTCACAGCCTTGTTCCCATTCTGTATTGGAATGTACATTGTACCAACCCAAGTGTGGCACTTGATTATTAAATTCCATCTTAGCCTGTCCAGATTTGTTTTGAACCTTGTCTCGGTCATTGACCATCTCAGCAATCTGTCTCCACTTCATGCCATCAGCAAGTTTAATGACTACTCCCCATGCTTTCCAGTCATGGTTAGCAGTTGGAGAATGCCAATCATTCACATTCAGACAGTACAGGCAGAGCTGTTAGGCTAGTTGCCCAGAAAGAGGGTTTGAACCTGTTTGCTTTGGCCCTGGAGGAGTGGGTGGAAGTCTCAAGATTTAGGCTTTAGGTGGCGATGGAAAAACTCCTTGAAGATTGGATCTCTCTCCAAGTGGAGCAGGCCCCTTTGGGAATTCATGGGTTTCCCTTTGATCTGAAGGTCATTGCCCAACAGTTGGCTGGCCCCCTGTGAAGTGTAGTAGAGGAGATTTCCTTTGAAGCTGTGACTTGGACTCCATGGACCCTGAGCTTCTTTACAGAACAAAGGCTCTGTGGCTCCCAGTCTCACGTGTAGGCACTCCACCACGTCTTCTCCCTCCGGTCCCACTCCTGAGGCCTTAGGCCTTCTACAGGTGCAGAAAGAGAGATGGGAAGGCAGTGCCCTCTCATTCAACCTGCGAGACAGAGGGCTGGCCTCTCCTGGAGAGCAGCAGGGGGCTACTGTCCACTATGTGGGTCCTCTCACCCAGCCCACATCTCTCCATCTTGCCCACCAAGATTTCACCAAAACTTGGGTGCGTGTCTCCAGGATGTTTTGGGCTGCTGTTTTCTCATGCCTGTGGCACAAATGATAGTTTCCTTCATCTCCTCTCATCCCAGCCGCTCTGGGAGTGTGCATTTTATTCTCTTCCCCATTTTGCAGTTAAGGAAGCAGACTGAGAGTAGAATGGATGGACTCAAGGTCACCTAGCTATTAAAATCATGACTGGGACTGACCCTGGGCCTCTGAAGCCCCATTCACTGATCTTTTCTCAGACTGTCTTTTTTTGTTTCCAGAGCATTTTGGGCGGGCATTCCCCAAAGCCTTGGACCTTGGCCTGTGCTCTCTTTAGTGGTGGTCTCCTCAGTTTCCCCGTTTGTGCATTGAGTTGTTTGGCCTAGGTGCCCTCTGAGGACACTTCTTGGTGCCCTGGTTAATCCAGGACAAGAATCTGGGTCCACTAATGGCCGATTCAGTGTTCTCTCCATTGCCACTCTACCTCCCTATATCTTCCTCTCCATCGCCAATGTGATACCTCCTCCATGGAGGCTGAGAGCAGGGGCTTCTTGGCTTAGATGAGTAAAGTCACCATAGAATCTCAGAATTGGAACAGATCTGAGGGGACATTTAGTCCACCTAGATCTGTGCTGAAAACCCCTTTAGAGTCTCTGACCTTGAAGCGGAACCTCTTGTAGCTATGCCGCCTTAGTCTTGCCACCCAAGGGACAGGAGATTCAGTGACCATCATTTCCGTTTTAAAGAGGAGCAAACTGAAGCCCAGTTTAATTATCCGAGTCACAACATTAGTCCAGACTCCTGACTGTACAGAGAACAGGTCTCTGGCCATTCAGTCCTTGCTTAAAGACTTCAGTGAAGTGAACCCACCACTTTGCACTTCCCACTTCCTGAGGCTATGAGTAGCCCATCGTGCTTTGGGTTAGTCAGTTAGGCTCATTAGAAGGCTCAGGCCAGGAATGTTTTTGCATCACCCCCCCTCTCTCCATCGCTCCTAGTTTGCCCTTTGGAGGCAGACAGAAGGCGATGAAAATCTCCAGCTGAGAAACCTCTAAATGTTTGAAGACAGTCTTTTGCTTGTTTTATTTTGCTTAAAAGGTACCCTCAGTTCCCTCAACTGCCCCTCTTATGGCATGATCTCCAGCTCTTTTGCTATTCTGGCTGCCTCCTAACTGGCCAATATCCTCCAAAGACATGATTATTCCGTCTCGCTGCTCTCAAGGAGTTCCATCTAGGGGATGCTGTTCTCGATTTTAGATGTCCTGGCAAATCCAGAAGGCTACTTTGAATAGGAGCTGATGTTTCTAGAGCATCCTTCTGTTTATAGTGACGTGTGCTAACAAACTCTCCAAACCATACCTGAAAAAGAAGCTACCTCCTCCCTCTCATGGCCATCTCTGACTGTTGGGCATCAGCCCTTGTTTGAAGACCTTTAGGGAAGGGAGCCTCTTGTAGCTCTGCCACCTTAGTCTTGCTGCCCAGGGGCAGGATATTCAGGGACCATCATTTCCGTTTTAAAGAGGAGCAAACTGAAGCCCAGTTTAATTATCCGAGTCACAACATTAGCCCAGATTCCTGACTGTACAGAGAACAGCCACCTTCTGTTTGTCTCTAGCTGGTGACAGACGCAGCTATCTTAGACCAGGGTAGGCCACTGGGAGAAGAGAGTGCAGGAGATGGACCAGGTTGAGTTGGGGTTTGCTTGAGCACCAGCCACAGAAGGGCTTGGGGAACCAGGGGGCTGGTCCCACAAGTATTGTGCTCTCTTGGGCAGAGGAGTTTTCAGGAGTTCATTTTATTTACTAAGCTTCAGTCAAGTGCTTAGAGTCTATGGCGAATATAAAACCTTGTAAGGGAAATAAAGATGAAAAAGATATGCCAAAGATGTCAAGATGGTGGCTTAGAATAGTGGAGTGAACATTGGATTAGAATCTGAATCTGCATTGGAATGCTGACTTGGCTATTAATTACTGAGGTCCCTTGGGAAAATCCCATCCTCTCTTCAGCTCTGTTTCCTCACTTATATAATGAGGAGGTTCACTGGTGTGGTTTCTAAGGTACCCCCTAAATCTGTGATTTTAATTGCCGTCAAGGGAGTAGAATAAGAAGGAGGTAGTTAATATGGCTTTAGAAAAAGGTAGGAACCTTTCCAGTTGTTTGGTCAGAAAAGCTTTATGGAGGAGGGCCGCCAAGTTGGATCTTGAAGGACATTTGGATTCAAGTGGGATGGCATTTCCTGGAGACAATGGGGAGCCATCAAAAGATTTAGAGAGAGGAGATCCCTGCTTAAAGCTGTGCATGAGAAAGATGAGCCTAGGAGGATGTTTAAAGTGGGCTGGAGAATGGTTGGAAGACCAGGCTGGACGTGATGGAAGCATGGGCCAGAAGAGTGGTTCTGGGGATGGAGAAGAGAAGAGAAGCAGCGTGGATTGAGAGAAAATGGGGTTGACACCTGCCTCTTTCCACCATTGCTTTCCGGTAGGCTGATCCTAGTACCTGAAATTTACTTCTCCTTGTCTTAGACCCAGACCCCAAATCCTTTACTTTCTGGGCCCAGCTCACAGCCTGACTCTTTGAAGCCACTTTCCCTCATTTCCCTGGCTGAATGTGACTAAACTCTCTTGAAATTCTCCTAGAGAACCATGTTGGGATATTTTCTTGGTCCCTTTCACAGTTTACCGACTCTGACCATACTTTTTTCTCTAAGAGTCTTATTCCCCTACTAGATAATGGTAATACTTGATGCTTATCCAGCACTCTCCACATCTGTTCTCTTATTTGATCATCATAACAACATGATGAGAAGTATTAGCCCTATAACTGAGGGCCTGAGAGTAACTTGCCTGTTGTCATGTAGCAAGTGCCAGACACTGGATCTGGGACTCGGGTCTGCTGACTCTGGGTCCAGAATTCTAGAGCTAACCCATGGTTGGGGTTCACCTGATGAACCAAGCGTTGGAAGGGAAGGAGCTTTGGGGGCAGATGATGGTTTCATCCTGGGAACGTGCCCCAGACATCATGGAATGGGAGACTGGAGCTGGGTGAAGAGTCCAAGGCTGCCTGATGGCGGTGGGGGCCGCCACGGGAGCTACCTCGGTGGGTAAACGCTCGCCTTCGCCGCCTTCCCTGCGGGCTCCTCCTGCCCCGCCCGGGACCCTGGCTGAGCAGACCCCCACCCCAGCCCCACCTCTGGGAGAGTGGTGAGGCCCCCTGCCGCCACATCCTAGAGAAAAAGACTCCTCACGGGGTGCCGTTTGCACTTGTATAGACTTTGTGATTTATTTGGTGATTAGCAAGTAGTATCTCCGCTACTGAGTGGGAAGAAAGCTATAGAACGTAATCAAAATAGTGGTTTAATTGACAGATTTTACTTTTTCCTTGCACCCGTTGCCTTCTTCTGCTCCCACCTGCCTACTTAGCTACTTGTACGGAAGCTATGTGCCAGAGACTACCCTGGGGAGAGGGGCGAGACGGCCGCCTCTAGCTGTGAGCTTTCCCCACCTCAGATCCCGACAGATGGTCTTTGGTCTTGGACGTCTCAGCCAGCCGTTCTTCAGGCTTGGTCTCCTCGTTCTCGGGGACCACCAGCAGCCTGTGCTGAGTCTTGGCTCCTAGTTTGTGATCGGGCCTGTGTTCTTGCTTGGTGGCCGGCCTGGCATCCAGCTGCTTGTATTCTGCCCGGTACTTCCCCTCCCCCTCCCGCTTGAAGGAGGCCGAGGGCATGACTCTGGGCTTGGGCGGCTGCATCCAGGTGTGGCTGAGGATCTCGTCGATGTGCAGTCGCCGGGTGACGTCCGGCTGCAGGATGCGGTAGATGAGGTCCTTGCACTCGCCCGTCAGGTTCTTGGAGCGCGGGAAGTCCACGCGGTGCTCCTTCTGGATGCGCAGCATCTTCTTGATGTCAGAGTCGTCGTAGGGCATGGCGCCGCACACCATGATGTAGAGGATCACGCCCAGGCTCCAGATGTCGTACACCTTGGGCTGGTAGGGGATGCCCTGGAGCACCTCGGGCGCCGCATACGCCGCCGATCCGCAGAAGGTCTTGCTGAGGATGATGCGTCCGTTGCCGTCCCGTACGCAGCGTTTGGAGAACCCGAAGTCGGACAGCTTGATGTTGAAGTCTTTGTCGAGGAGGAGGTTCTCGCACTTGAGATCTCGGTGGACGACGTCCAGGTCGTGGCAGTACTTGACGGCCGAGGACAGCTGGCGGAACATCTTGCGCGCCACGTCTTCGTGCAGGGCGCCCCGGCATTTGATGAACTCCAGGAGGTCTCCCTGGACCCCGAGCTCCATGACGATGTAGATCCTCCCATCGGATGTCTCAAAGATCTCGTAGGTCTTGATGATGGAGCGGTGGTTGACGGTAGCTAAGATGTCCATCTCCCGGGGCAGGAACCGTTCCACAAAATCAGTGGGTGTTTTTTTGCGGTCGATGATCTTGACCGCCACATTGAATTTCAGGCGCTCGGAGTAAGCGGATTTCACTTTAGCATAAGAGCCTTTCCCCAAATTGATCCCAACGATGTAACCCTTCTTCCTTAGGACTGTGGCATCGTCCATGGTGCCAGAAGCAACCGATGCCTCTGACGCTGTTATCTACATCCCCTCCCCACATGGGCCAACAGTGTCCTCATTTACACTGCGGGAGAGTCCTCTGAGCAGGCTGGGCCTAGAGTTTGTTGGAGGTAGAACGCTCGGCATTGTCTCCGGAGTGACTTCAGCGTATGAAGTCACAAAGCGAAGCTGTCCAGAGTGGGGAACTGTGCCGGGGGGAATGGGGCTTTCGCCCCGAGGCTGTGGGGCGTCTGGAACCCTGGAAGGCTAGCAGCAAGGAGCAGCTCCCCTCCCCCCACCCCAGGACGCTGGCACACTTGAGTCTGGTAACTTCCCCCTCTTTTTTCTCTTAACCAAGGTGTGCCTGGGCAGCTCACCCGTCAGAATGGATTCTTTCTCAGAGTTCTGCCGGTCAGGAAAGGTGGCCTGTAGCTAAGACAGAACAGCAGGCAGGATAGCCAATGTCCGCCTTGCTCATTCAGTGCGGGCTTTGACTTTGGGGCTAGGCATATGGCCTTGTCCTACTCGAGGTGAATTCATTTGATTTCTTTGGAATGTGAAAACATATTCCTCCAGGGTATGACCATGCAAAATTTCAGCTCTCTCCCTTCATGCAGACACACATAACCCTGGCTTTGAGTTATCGGATGTGGTTACAAGTGTTGTTCCAATCTCCGTGGAAGCTACCCTGGCCAGATGTTTGGGGGGAGAAATGGAGTTGGCGACCCAGAGTGGATGAAGGGACATCAGATGCAAGTAGAGAAGATTGAATTTGGGGACAAGAGAAAATTGGAGTTAGTGCAAGAACTTTGGCAGACTTAAGAGTTTGGCCTTCATCCTGTAAGCAATGGGGGTATGACTGAAGTGCTTGAGAAGCGCTTCATCTTTGATTAATCTTAGTGTGTGCGTGAGGAGTAGAGACCAGTTTGAGGGTTCTTGGAATAGCCTGGGTAGGTTATTGGAGGAGGGAGAGCTTGGACCAGGATTCTCCTAACAGCTCACATTTGTAGAAGGCTGCAGTATGTACAAAATGTCTTCCCAACAAACTTGGAAGGAAGGTGGCACGAGATGACTTGGGCTTATTCCAAAAACCTATAGTTACCCTTCACATAGGAGCTCACTGCAGTGACTCAGCGGGGGACCCCTTCCCCACCTTTGCAGAGGACTGAATGAGTACTTCGGGTCTTGCCTCGGCCAGTAATACCCTCCGCACTGCCCCGTTTGGGACCCCCATTCAGAGCCTTGCTAGATTGGTCATCCTTTCCTGACATAGCCTTTGAGAGCTGGAGGTTACCCTTATGGAGTAGGAAGACTGGCTACTCCAAGTCGGCTTCATCGTGCCAGCCAGAATCTGAAGGAGCATCATTCCTGGTTGTTTTTAGGTCTGCTCCTGTAATTTCATAAGTGTAGGGAAATGCTTATGTGGAAACGTCTTTCAGCAATGCTGACTGGCAGCTCATTTATAACTTAAGACCTTAGAGGGTGGCTTAGGGATGCTGAGCTTTTAAGTGACTTGCTTAGATTAAGTCAGCCAGTAGGTGTCAGGCAAGATTGAGTCGAAGTCCTGTAGACTCCAAATCCAATGCTTTTACTCCCATGGTAGGCTGATGTCTCTAAAGCAGGGGTCGGCAACCTTTTTGGCCGTGAGAGCCATAAACCACATTTTTTAAAATGTAATTTCGTGAGAGTCGTGCAGTGCTCACAGTGAGGCTCCTGTAACAGTGCCTGAAAAAAATGGACTTTATGGCTCCTGCAGAAAGAGCCATACGTTGCCGACCCCTGCTCTATCTGGTACTTGGGGAGTCACAGAGAGCTAAAACTAAATGGGGAGAGACAACTAAATTCGACTTTTTGTAACTCTCTCCATCTCTCATGCCCCCCAAATTGCCCCCTCCAGAGCAGGATGGCATGTGTCAGAAGAAGGTTCAGAGCCTCTGGACAGCTGTGATTTCCAAATCCTGCCTTGATTTCCCAATGACCTCTTCCTTCCTGCATCTGCCCCCACCCATTTCTCATCACAGCTCCTTCTCCAGCCTCCTCTTAGGCCTGTTCTCTTATTTATCCACACAATATGCCTCTGGGAGGAAGGTTTGACTTGTCGTGTCTATTTTATAAATGAGGTGGATGAGGCTCAAAGATAGACAAGCTATTTGAAAAGGCAAGGGGTCAGGGAGGAGTCCAGGATTTTGAGCCCACTGGGTCTGTGCTTCTCCCCATACAGGTGCAGGGATAAAGGTCCAGGGAGTTGTTGGAGTGAGCCTCCCAAGGGCGCACAGATCGCTTCACACTGCCCGTCTGCCCTCTTCCCTCCCTTTCTGTTTCAGGTTCCCTTCTCAGTATGATAATAGTGTCCTGGTCAAAGCCGTTACAGCCTGGGGCCTTCCCGTGTGCTGAGGACACCCAGGTGAGAGGAACCCAGAGGAGAAGTGACTTATCCAAAGTCATCTAGCTACTAAGTTATAGAGCCAGCCAGATTTTTTTTTCTTTTGGAACCCTTACCTTTTGTCTTAGTATCAATTCCAAGACAGAAAAGTGCAAGGACCGGGCCATTGCCCGGGGAGGGTCACACATCTAGGATTTGATTGGAACCCAAGGCCTAGCACTCTATCGACTGTGCCAGCCAGCTACCCCGAGAGCCAAGATTTGAAGCAGACCCCGTGCTCTTTCCCCCTCTGCTGCCCGTCTTGACGTCTCCTCCCTTAGATTGCATTCCCTCCCTCTTCTAAGTCCAGACCACCGAGGGCCTGGGCTCTTCCCAGGACAATAATACTCAGGCCAGGTTTGGGTTCTAATATAGTCTGTGATTTATTGGTTTATTCTTTAGCCATGTGGTTACTATGTTTGAAGGAAGGGAGGAGGAATTAATGAAAATAGCAGCTCATAATGGACCGTGTTTACTTTCTCCCGCACGCTCCTGACCTCTCCCATCCGAGCTCCGAACCGCACCGAACCTCAGGCTCCATGTCTCTCCCCGGGGCGCGTCGAGCCTCCTTAGCTGTGCACAGATTCCGGAGGTGGCGAGGGGGCGTTCCCTTGCTCGCTCTGAGGGGATTGGTGCTGCATTTCCGCCGTGAAGCCCAGGGTCTCCGACTGCCTGGTCACCTGCACCGCCTCTTCCTTCTCCAAGACCGTGTCCAACTTGGGATCCTCCTTTGGTTCCAGCCTGGCCGTGGACTTCTTGTCCGTGATGGCCTCCGGGACCCTGAGCAGGTCCTGGCCCGTGGTCCGGGAGCTCTCCCCCTCCTTGGTGGGCGCGGCGCTGGCCAGGGCCTGCGCCTTGGGCTTGATCTGCTGCACCCAGCAGTGGCTGAGGATCTCGTCGATGTGCAGCCGCCGGTTGACATCCGGCTGCAGCATGCGGTAGATGAGGTCCTTGCACTCGCCCGTCAGGTGCTTGGAGCGCGGGAAGTTGACGCGGTGCTCCTTCTGGATGCGCAGCATCTTCTTGATGTTGGAGTCGTCGTAGGGCATGGAGCCGCACACCATGATGTAGAGGATCACGCCCAGGCTCCAGATGTCGTACACCTTGGGCTGGTAGGGGATGCCCTGGAGCACCTCGGGCGCCGCGTACGCCGCCGACCCGCAGAAGGTCTTGCTGAGCATGATGCGCCCGTTGTCGTCCCGGAGGCAGCGCTTGGAGAACCCGAAGTCGGACAGCTTGATGTTGAAGTCTTTGTCGAGGAGGAGGTTCTCGCACTTGAGGTCTCGGTGGACGACGTCCAGGTCGTGGCAGTACTTGACGGCCGAGGACAGCTGCTGGAACTTCTTCCGGGCGTCGTCTTCGTGCAGGGCGCCCCGGGTCTTGATGAACTCCAGGAGGTCCCCCTGGACCCCGAGCTCCATGACGATGTAGACCTTGCCGTCGGATGTCTCGAAGATCTCATAGGTCTTGACGATGGAGCGGTGGTTCAGCATGGCCAGGATCTCGATCTCCCGGGGCAGGAACTTCTCTAAGAAATCCGTGGGGGCTTTCCTGCGGTCTATGATCTTGACCGCCACGTTGAACTTGAGGCGCTCGGAGTAAGCGGATTTCACTTTTGCATAGGAGCCCTCTCCCAAATTGATCCCCATGATGTAGCCTCTTCTCTTGAGGACAGCAGCATCATCCATAGTCCTAGAAGTGGCGAGGGCCTCTGAAGCTGCTCTCTACATGTCCCTTCCCCACATAGGCCAGCAGCGCCCTTAGTGACGCTGCCTGCGGGAGAGTCCTCTGAGCAGGCTGGGCCTAGAGTTGTTGGAGGTAGAACGCTCGGCATTGTCTCCGGAGTGACTTCAGCGTGTGAAGTCACAAAGGAGCGGGGACTGCGAGGGGGAATAGAGCTCTCTCCCCGAGCCTGTTGGGTGCCTGGAACCCTGGGAAGACCCGAGGGGAAGAGGAGCTCCCAGCAGATGTCAGGCAGAGAGGGGCTTTGGCCGACCCCCGTCCCGGCCCAGCCTCGTGCTTCTCGGGCCCCGAGCTGACGAGGTAAGAGGGGAGATGAAGTCCTCTCTCGTGGCTCTCCGTAAAAATGGCTCTTTCTTCCCCTCTCGGACCTTAGAGCTTTTTCTCCTAAACTCTAGTCTTGCCCCTGCATAGAGTATAAGAGCCACGTACTGTGTAGAGGGTGGGAGGGGGAGACCCCATTTATTTCTACCTGCCCTTCCTCAGAGGGATTTCAGATCTAAAACTTGCTCTTCCCCGAGGTAAGGAATTAATCTTCTTGTGGCCTGTCCCCTGAAAGCTTTTCTAGGGATGGGTCTGTTACCACTACTAAAAGAAGTCTAAATGGCTAAAAATGGCTTCTCAGAACATTTGCACTTTGGCAGAAGACTCTGGGGGCCGTAATCCCTTAGTCCAAAGGAAAGGCGCTCTTACGTGGAGAAATGTTGCTAAATAGTAGTTTTGTGGGGGGAAAAAACAGCAACCCAGCGATAATAACTCGTTCCAAATGCCATCCGGGGGAGCTGAATGAATAACGGTGAGGCAACCAGCCATAGACAGCGTGGTCTTCACTGACAAATGTCTAGTGAGGAAGATTTGAGTGTAACAAGCCTGGAAGACAAGAAAGGACCAATTTATGAAAAACTTGAAAGCAAAAATAAGTGGATCCTCGAGGTAACAGGGAAGCAGAAGAGGTTATTGAGGAGGAGGAGGAGTCACTTCTTCAGATTTAGGCTTTAGAAAAATCACTTTGGCAGCCAAATGGAAGGATGGACTGGAAGACGGAGAAACTGGAGCCAGGGACACCAGTTAGAAAGCTACTGAAGGGTACAGCTGGGTAGCTCGGTGGATGGAGAGCCAGCCCTAGGGATGGGTGGTCATGGGTTCAAATTTGGTCTCAGACACTTCCTAGCTGTGTCACCCTGGGCAAGTCACTTAACCCCCATTGCCTAGCCTTTAACACTCTTCTGCCTTGGAACCAACGCACAGTATTGATTCTAAGGCAGAAGGTGAGAGTTATTAAAAAAAGAAGAAAAAGCTATTGCAAAGGTCCAGGACAGAGGTGCCAAGGGCATGAGCTAAGGTGGTGGCCATGTGGGAGAGGGAACAGAGATATTGTGAAAGCAGAAATGAGAAGATTTGGAACAGATGGGCTATATGGGGAGAGTACAAGTAAGGAATTGAGGATGAAACCAACGTTGTAAGCTTAGGTGACCAGAACAATGTGGTGTCCCTAGTTTTGAAGAAGAGAGGATTTGAAGACAATGATAATATCTATAGTTTTGGATGTTGAGTTTAAGATGTCTATGGGACACCCAGTTCAAGAGCTCCAATTAGGTAATTGGTGATGGATGACTAGAGATCAAGAGAGAGGTTAGGGCTAGATAACTAGATCTGGGGATCATTTGTATAGAGATGATGATTAAACCATGGACTCGGAGGAGGTCACCAAGTGACACAATATAGGGCAAAAAGAGAAGGGGGCCCAGGACAGAACTCTGGGAGGAATCCCCATAGGCACGACCTAAAAGAAGAACCAATAAATGGAACTGAGAAACAGCAGAGGAGAATAGGGCCATGAAAACCTAGAGAGGAGAGAGTGTCCAGGAGATTCTGCTGCAGAGACGTCAAGGGGAATGAGAATTGAGAAAGGGGCGTTGGAGTTGGCCGTGGAGACCATTTGTAGTTTTGGAGACAGTAGTTTCAGTTGAATGATGAAGTCTGCAGAGCTAAGAAATGAGTGAGAAAGGAAGCGTGACATCATGAAAAGGAGGGATACGGGATAGCATCTAGCCGGGATATGCCTGCCTTCTCATCACGTGCCATTATTCTTGTCCATGCCTAACTGTAATTCCTCCGTAGAGAATCCACCAAGACCCTAGAAGCGCTTCTTTGCTTTTTCCTGTTTCATGGGCCTGCCCATTCGTTCTCCTTTACTTTTCCTCTAAGCCAAGGCTCACACCTTGGAGGATATCACACATCCTTGCTCTTAACAGCACATGGAACAGGAGGCCAGTTTTTCCTGACACCATGCGATGGCACGCCATCACCGGGAGAATCACAATATCCACAAGACCAGCTTTGGCAGCAAGTAGTGTCTTGAGATCCTTTAAGACGCTTGAATTCTGGGTCCACTTCATTGTCCAGCTGCGCTAGCAAAAGTGTCCATCAACATCTAGGCCAGGGGTCGGCAACGTATGGCTCTCGAGCCATATCTGGCTCCACCTCCCGACCGGCCAGTCGGGGCAGAGCCCCAGGATGTGCCCCAGGAGGCCCTTCAGCCCCTGCCTCATATTCCAGCACCTCCTGCCTCCATCCTCCTTCTGCAGGTGTTTATGGCTCTCACGGCCAAAAAGGTTGCTGACCGTTGATCTAGGCAATGACAACTGCTCGTTTTTCTAAAACACAGTTCTAGAAAGCACTTTAAACAAACTGCTTAATTTTATTGTTGCAAAAAGCCTCCGAGGTAGGTAATGAGGCAGGTGTTTGACCCATTTGACTGGAAGAAACGGGAGCCAAGCAAGGTAATGACTTGCTCCATGTTAGCTCTAGTCAACAGCGGAGCTGGAATTTGAGTAAAAGCCCTGGACTGTAAACCCACCGTTCTTTTTCAGACATCACAGTTGTGGGATCAGGGATTCCATTTGTTTTGCCTGACACTAGAGGGCAGGACTGGGAGAAGTTGGTGGAAATCACAGGGGTTGATTTTTATTCTATTATGGAAATTTTCTTAACTGTGAGAACTGTCCAAATCCTGTTGAGTGGCCTTGGTTTTTTTATATATCCTTCTTTGTTTGTTTGTTCCTTTTATCTGTCAGCTTTATCTGTTTTATCCGCCTCTGTCAGTCTGTCTGTCTCTATCAATCTGTCTGTATCTCTGTCTGTATATCAGTCAGTCTGTCTCTCTATCTAACTACCTGCCTTCCTAACTATAATTGGTCATTAGAGCTCTTCAGTGGAAGCTGGATAACTCTTTGTTGGGGGAAGTTGCCCTCTGGAGCTCCTGTTCTTTCATTAATAAATTCCCCTTTACCTTAGGTCTCTCCTTCACTCAAGTCAAATCATTAAACCTTTTTTAAGTTTCTACTATCTGCTGGGTACTGTGCTAAGCTCTGGCATACAGAGAAAGGGCAAAATATGGTCCCCATCATCAAAAGGCTCATGACATACACCTATAAGTAAATAAGCTACGTACAGGTTAGTTTGGGGAAAAAACAAACTCAGAAGGCCCTAAGCTTGAGGGGAACTGGAAGAGGTTTCCTGTAAAAGACAGGATTTTAGCTGAGACATAAAGGAAGCCAGGAGGCAAAAAAGGAGAGTTTTGGAGGCATGGAGGGGAGCCAGTTAAAAACTGTCTGTCTGCATTTCTGAGCAGCCTATTCTCCTTTAAAGCTCACTCTTAACGGTTTGCCTCATCCAAACCCCGATCTCGGTGACCCCCTAATCTCCAGGTCATTCCCCCTTTCTCAGGCTGTTCAGGACCTGGATCATGGTCTTACTCCCCAATCCTTATCCTCATACTTTAGAAATTCACTCAGACATCTTGGCCTCCCTGCTCATTCGCCACTTCAATTCCTTTGATTCTCAGTTACATGCAGGGATGGTTGGACCCTTGATCTTGCCATCATTATCCAGAAGTCTGAAGTTCCACTAACCCCAACCATTTCCTTTGCCGCAACTAATTCTGGGTTCTGAAATGACTTCTAGCTCCTCTTCCTCCTCTTCTAGTTCTCGTTCTGACTTTAGTTAAAATATAGACTGTCCTTGTGCTCAGATCCCTTACTTTTCTCTTTTGTTACATTCCTTATCAATACCTGGCCCTGTGTTGGACCTACCATCTGTCTTCTGTCCTCCAGGACTGGAGGGAGCCACCCAACTGGACCCTCACTCCACTAATTAGATTTTTTTTTAATCCCTCACCTTCTTAGGATGAATAGTATGTATTGTTTCTAAGACAGAAGAGTGGTAAAGATTGGGCAAGTGGCGGTTACGTGACTTGCCCAGGGTTACACAGCTAGGATGTGTCTGAAGGCCAGATCTGAGACTCATCTCCACTCGTGATGCTCTATCCACTGAACCTCCTAATTGCCCCTTCATCAATTAAATTTCTAATATATTTACTATAACACTGTTCCAAATTCTCCTGTTTCTCAAGCTTTCTATTATTATTCTTCCCCTTCCCTTCTATCTCAGTAGAGGACCTCACCTCCTTTTTATTTTTTGAAATTTTTATTTAATTAATTTAGAACATTTTTCCGTGGTTATGGGATTCATGTTCTTTCCCTCCCCTCCTCCTATCCCCCTCCCATAGCTGATGCACAATTCCACTGGGTTTTACATGTGCCATTGATTAAGACCTATTTCCATATTATTGATATTTGCACTAGGGTGATCGTTTAGAGTCTGCATCCCCAATCATATCCCCATCAACCCACTCATCTCCTCCTTTACTGGACAGCGGTCATGAGTTCTTTGTTCTTTGCCTCAAAAGCCCTTGCTCTCATTTCCCTCCCATTTTCTCCATCATTTTCATCTCTAAGGAAGAGGCAGCTCTTCTCCCCAAGACCAATCCTCTACTTATGCCCTTGACCCTTTCTTTCTCTCATTTCCTCCTGGAGTTGGAAACTTTTAATCTTCAATCTCTCCCTATCCACCAGCCACTTTTCTGATGCTTATATTTTCCAGTCTCAGACACCCTTTGTCCTAACCATTCTCCCTTCCCAGATTCTCCCTTCTCCAGTCTGCGACTTGGCCAAACTGATTTTCCTAAAGTCCAGAACTGACCTTGTTGCCCTGCCCAAGAAGCTCCAGTGGCTTACTCCTGCCTCTAGGAACCTAAGCTCCCTTGGTTAGCATTTCAGGCTCTGGCCCACTTTTCCTGGCTAATTATGTGTTGCTTCCCTTTATGCACTTAATCATCTGGCCAGAAAGACCTGTGTGTGTGTGTGTGTGTGTGTGTGTGTGTGTGTGTGTGTGTGTGTGTGTGTGTGT
>NC_058130.1:780316878-780324613 GCF_016433145.1 Gracilinanus agilis | reverse complement strand
TGTGTGTGTGTGTGTGTGTGTGTGTGTGTGTGTGTGTGTGTGTGTGTTTTGGTTTTGTTTGTTTGTTGTTCCCAATATAGGATTACCTGGGATCCCTGTTTCTTTGTATTTGCACTGGCCCCTCTCCATGCTTGGAAGACACTCCCCATCCACCTCTACCTCTTAGAGCCTTTAGAACCGTGTTGGTGAACCTATGGCACGTGTGCCGGAGGGGGCCTTTCCCTTTCCCATCTCCACGTGCACCTGAGGAGGACATTT
Organism: Gracilinanus agilis; assembly: GCF_016433145.1. Taxonomy (NCBI): domain Eukaryota; kingdom Metazoa; phylum Chordata; class Mammalia; order Didelphimorphia; family Didelphidae; genus Gracilinanus; species Gracilinanus agilis. The sequence continues at coordinate 780,324,355 of NC_058130.1, read as the reverse complement.
CTTATCACCCATCCCTCTGCCCAGTAGCCCAATGGAGTGCTTCCTTCCTCCCCTGACTGGAGAGAGAGAGAGAGAGAGAGAGAGAGAGAGAATGAATATGTGTGTGTGTGTGTGTGTCATCACTGCTTTAGAGCCTTTAGAGATCAGCTCTGGGTCCCATTCAGGAGAGTGGAATTCTTCAGCAGGAGAATCTTGTGATTTTTCCAGTTGACAATAGCCCCCTCCCCAATTACTTTTTAAAAATATATTTATTGTTACATTTTGAGTTCTGAATTGCCTTCCTCCCAGCCCCACATTAGAGAAAGCCAGTATTTGATAGAGATATACGTGCAGAACCATATAATACAGGCTTCCATGTATCAATTTTTTTCCTCTGGAGGCGGATAGCGTTTTCCTTCATAAGTCCTTCATACTGGATATGAATATTCATACAGCTCAGAATAGCTTTAGTCATTCTTAGTTGCTCTTCAAACAATATTGCCCTTACTCAATCCAGTATTCTCTTGGTTCTGCTCATTTCACTCTGGATTATTCCATGTAGGTCTTTCCCTGTTTTTTCAAAAACCAGCCTGCTCATCATTTCTTACAGCACAGTAGTATTCCATCACAATCATATGCCATAACTTGTTCAGCCTCTCCCCAATAGATGAGCATCCCCTCCATTTGCAGTTCTTGGCCACCACAAAGAGAGCTGCTATAAATATTTTAGAACATGTAGGCTATTTTCCTTTTCTCCTGATCACTTTGGGAGGCCACCTAAGAGTGGTATTGCTGAGTCAAAGGCTATGCACAGTTTTAGAACTCCTTGGGCATAATTCCAGAATGCTCTCCAAAATAGTTGGATCAGTTCACAGTTCCACCCACAGTGTATTAGTCTCACTTTTCCCACATCCCCTCCAACATTTGCCAATTTCTCCTTTTATCATTTTAGCCAATCTGATTGAGGTGAGACGGTTGCTCGGAGGTGTTTTAATTTACTTTTCTCTAATCAATAATGATTTAGAGAGCATTTTTTCATATGAATATATATATATAGCTTTGGTTTCTTCTTCCAAAAACTGCCATTTGTATCCTTTGACCATTTATCAGCAGGGAAATGACTCATATTCTCATAAATTTGACTCGGTTCCTTATGTATTTTGAGATATGAGACCTTTAATCAAGAAATTGGCTATAACCGTGCCCCCACCTCACCATTTTCTGCTTTTGTATAATTTTCTCTGCATTGTTTTTACTTGTACAAAATTAGATTTAAAATCTAATATAATCAAAAGTATCCATTTTACATCCCACAATGCTTTCTCTCTCTTGTTTATCCATAATTTCTCCTATCTATAAATCTGATAGGTTCCATGTTCTATGCTATTCTGACTTACTTATGATATCTTCTTTTGGGTCTAAGTCATGTATCCATTTTGACCTTATCTTGGTAAATGATAATGGTCTTTATCTAGTTTCTGCCCAGCTGCCGTCCAGTTTTCCCAGCAGTTCTTGACAAATGGTGCGTTCTTAGCCCCAAAGCTTGAGTCTTGATGTTTATCAAGCAGGAGGTTATGCTAGTCACATTCTATTTCTTAGCCAGTACCAGGTTGTTTTGATAATGACTGCCTTATGTTCCAGTTTAAGAACTGCTCTTGCTGGGCCTCCTTCCTTTAAACTTTTTCTTCCCCATTAATTCCTTTGATATTCTTGACCTTTTGCTCTTCCAAATGAATTTTTTGGGTAGCTCAATAAATGCAATGATTTTCCATTTATTTTGTATTTCTTTCTCTTAACTATGGTATTTTTCTTCCCTAATAAACTAGAAGCTCCTGGAGGGCCAGGTCTGTGTTGTTTTAGTCTTTGTCTTTGTCTCTCCATTGCCTCGTATACAGTAAGCACATAATAAGTTCTGATTGGAGAGCTGAGAGCCAGCACGGCATAATGAATGGAGAGTTAGCTTCAGAATGGGAAAGACCTGTTTAGACCTTGCTCTTGATGCTGAATGGCTTTGTGAAACTATTTAATTTCTCTGGACCTCAGTTTTCTTATCTGATAAAAGAGGGGATTTGATTTGATGGTCCCCTACCAGAGTAAAGCTATGATTCCGTGATTGTTGATGGATGAATTGACTTTTGGAACTCTCACTAGGCCTCCCCATCTCCTTAGCCTAGTATTCTCCAATTTGCTTTTTTTCCAGAGCCATCTTGGTTCCTCCCTTTCCACTCCTTGCCACTTCTCATTCTGACCTACAGCCTTATTCCTCATCTGAAGCCACTCTCTCCAGGGTTACTAATCTCTCTTAACCACCAAATCCAATGGATTTTTTTTTCTAATCCTCTTCCTTGACCTCTCTGCAGGATCTGACACATATTCTCTTCTCTCTGGGCTATTTGGACCCTGCTATCTCCTGGTTCTCCCCCATCCTTCCTGACTGGGCGTCCCTCAAAGCTCTGTTTCTCCCTCTCTTACTCCCTTCTTTCCATCTTTTCTCTTTTTCTCTCTGTCTCATCAGCTCCATGGATTTAACTGTCATCTATGCAGATGAATCTACATCTCTGGAACTCCAGACAGTCCTGCATCACTCTTCCCGTCTCCAGCAGAATATTCTAAAGGAATCTTGCACCAGAGCGCATTATCTTTCTCCCCAAATTTTCCATCTCTCCTCCCAATAACTGAATGTTCCCTGTTTCTGTGGAGGGTACGCTGACCTTCTAGGTTTGCAGCCTCAGAATTCTCCTCCAGTTCTCTCGTTCTCTCTCCCCTCTTCAATCCAGACAGCTTCTGAGCTTGCGAATTCTTCTGTCACAAGATCCTGTGTTTAGCCAATGCCCCATTCATCTCAGGTCTTAAGTAAATTATTTATTAGATTGGCCTGGCCTGGATGTCCTAGAGAAGATTGTTCTGGTGGTCCCTGTCTCTGAGATGGAGTGAGCTTGCTTCCAATTTCTCTTTCCCCTTGTCTTTGAGTTTAGAGCCCTGAGGACCAGTGCTAGCTTTCCTTGAGTCCAGGGGTCGGCAATATTGGCTCTCGAGCCATATCTGGCTCCACCTCCCGACCAGCCAGTCTGGGCAGAGCCTCTGGATGTGCCCCAGGGGGGCCTTCAGCCCCTGCCCCATATTCCAGCGCCTTCTGCCTCCATCCTCCTTCCACAGGCATTTTATGGCTCTCACGGCCAAAAAGGTTGCCGACCGTTGCTTGAGTCACTCAGTAAGAAATGACTGCTTATGTTGGGGATGGAGACGTCACTGGCCTTGCATGTCCCTGTAGAGGCGTACAGAGGGCTTGGATGGTGCAGGCCTGTCTTGGACTATTTCCTTTCCAAAGGAGGAGACTTGAGAGGAGCCCTGGAGAATGAATCTCTAAGCAGGAATGCTAAGTGCCATTTCTGCTCATGAGCATGATGCCACCTCTCCTTGCAAGCGTAGAGCTGAGCCCAGGCGGAGTAGGGGTGCAGAATGGTATTTGCTATTCCCCCCCCCCAAGGAATTGGGAATATTAATATTTTCCAATTTCCTAGGACTTTTAAGGTCTAAAAAACCCAATCACTTCGATAGGAGGAGTAACCAACTCTTGGGTCCAGGTTGGGAAGGGAAGAAGGTGAAGAAAAAGAGAATGCGTATTTGTAACTTGTTTAACGTTTCCTCCTTCTCTCCTCTGGAACCAAGTAGAACAAGGTGCTTCCCCATGACTGCCTGTTAGATGCTTCGGGAAGCCCGTTTTCCTAAACTTGCACAGAACTCCAAGAGCAGAGGAGAGAGACACAGGCCCAAGGAACTCCCCTCAAAAATAGGGTCATGCCAGAACGGCGGCATGAGTCACTCCTTGAGGGGGATTTGGACCAGAGGACTGAGGAAGTGGCATTCAGGCTCCTCCTGGAAGGATGGATTTGTGCCCCATTCCTCTAGTCTGTCTGTCTGTCCCTCTTCCTCAGAGGATCGGCTGATGCAGGACCAGCCTTTGTTGGGACTGAACAGGGGCAGATACAATTCTTTCAGAAATACTGAACAAAACCATTAGCACTCCTGCCCCCCCCCCAAAAAAAACAAAACGCAAACCCACCAGCTCCTAGGAGTTTGCCACCTTATCTCTGTGGGTAAACGACTTTTTACCAGCACTTTCTCCACACCTGCAGAAAAAAGCCAGAGTGCTGTCCCAGGGCTGTAGAAAAAGCTGTTAAAAGGCAAGGGGGTGCACCTGGCCCCCAGGCTGGCATTTGAGTCCATTTGGGGTGGAGGAAAGAACCCTAAATTCTGAGTCAGGGGCCCAGGGGCTAGGCTTGGCTCTGGGCTTCTGTGAACTTCCCTTTTCCAAGCTCACGTGAGGAGCTGGCACTGAGGGGATCATCTGCCTACTGTGGACTCTTCTGCCACCACAGGGGTGTGGAAAGAGCCCTGAACTGTGCATCAGGAGCCCGGGTTCAAATCTGCCATTGATGGCCTCTGGGTCCCAGTGGGTGAACCTCTTCCCTTATCTAATCCTCTTTTCGCTCATCTATAAAATGGGACCCGTAAGTCTTAGGGTATCTTCTTGGTTATTCATGGGTTTATTTGCTGGAAGGGGCCTTAGGACTCTTCTAGTCCAAGCCCTTCATTTTCTAGATAATAGAGTCTTATACAGCTAGGACAGGGCAGAGCAGGGCTCAGGTCCACCAAGGAAAGAGCTTTGTAGCATAATACAACTGGGAGAAACCTAAAAACAAACCAAACAAAACCAATTCCACCTCATTACTGAATTCATTCACTCTCGGCCTCTCCCCGCTCCCCTCTCTGGTTCCTCCAATCTTCAGGGAAATAAAGATCCCCTTTGGTGGCGAGTGGGGAAGAGACACAGACCCAGGCAAGACGTGAAGGAGAAGGTGAGGGATCAGTCAGGGAGTCATTAAGCATTTATTAAGTGCCAGGCACAGCATTAAGTGCTGGATGGGATTGGCCTTGCCTCGGGCTCTCTTATGATTAACCCTATGAGGAGGGATGTGTTGGAGACAATGGAAGGAATTGACTTATTTGACACCCTCTTGGAACTTGGTGTTTGGGGAAAGGAGTAAAAGGCCCCCCAGTAAACCAAGGGAGAGAACGCTTGGCCTTGACACTAAGACCCTGCTCTGCCTTGGATCAAATGTGTGATCTCCGTTTCCCCATCTATAAAATACATCAAATTCCTTCTAATTTTACAAACGATTGTCCCTTGTGCCCCTGTACTCTCTGCAGCTCTTGTCCATGGCCTCCCCTAAATTCACCTCCGTCGTTAAGGCAAAGGATGATACCTGAAATTTGTGTCTCAATTCTGCTCTAACTAGTGTAGGTTCTCAGAATCACCTAATTGCCAAGGAGGTTAGGTTAGGTCCCTTCCAGCTTGAAATCCTGTATTTCTTTCCCCAGGGAGCCTGATTAGATGGGCCGAGGGCCTTCTCCCAGGTCTTGAGCTCATCCTACTGGGCGCAAGAGTTGTCCATATGATGGACGCGACCTCATCTTTTTAGTTCTGACATCCTTTACATAACTTCTCTTTCACCATTAGTCTGTCTCAGCCTTCCTTGCACCTACCCCACCCCAAGGACCTCCTCATTGCTCTCTGGGGAGCCTTAGCCACCATTATGCTTCCCAGGACTGTGCAGCCTCACTCAAGAAGGTTGATCAAAAGATGGGTCTTTGTTTCAGGGAGAAGCTTAGGGTTGTGAAGAGAGTCTTGCTACTTCCCAAAGCCAGTCCAACGTGATCTCCTCCATTCGACTCTTGGCCCAACTCATGATCCATCATCTGGGCTTGGCCAAGATGTAGATGCTGTAGAACTTGTCCATCCAGCTGCCAGTCACATTCTAGGCAACCGATCTTGGTTTTTCTTGGGTGGATGGTTGTGCATCTCACGTAGGAGGCTCTTCAGTTTTCTGGGCTTGATACGGTCTGCGGATGTTATTCACAACCAGAAGTATGTGAAAGACATCACTGTGTCAAGGGAAGAAATCTCTCTTCTACTTGGGTGCCAAGTTGGATATCCTCCACGACGGGCATGAACGTTGTTGGTGCCCTTAGATTTTCTCTATACTGTCGATTAAAAAAATTAATATCCAAGTATTATATTTAATAAGATTTATTAAATTTAAGTTGAAGCAAAAGGAAAACTTAAAGGCTAAAGTCAAGAGGGAGCTCACCCAAGCCACACACATGCAAGAGAGAGCGAGGGAGGAGTTTTCAGAACTATATAAACAATAATGTAAAGACGCACATAAACGAAAAGGGAAAAAGAATTTTGGGACGAGGAAAGAATTCTGGGAGATGGAGTCAAAGGGTTCAAGATTTTTTTAAAACTACACAATACACCACTTGTATTACTCAAATGGCTTGGCCATCTTCTTGGCTTGGGGAGTTTCAGGGCTTGTCCTGCCCATCTCCCCATGCATTCTTCACCAAGGGGTCCACCTGATGGGGAGGAGGCATTTCTAACTTCTTCTCAACACTGGAAGGTTGCCCCTGGAGCAAAGACTAGCCTGCCATAACAGGACAGAATCACCCTTTGACCACTACCCCTCCTTCCTTCCCTGACCTTCACTGAGTGCTCTATAGAGTTCTGGAGTGACATAGTAGAGTGGAGAAAGCATTCCTGACTCTGTAATACTACCCATGTGACCTTAGGTAAGTCACTTAACTTCTCTCATTCTCATTATCTTTGTAACAGGAGTACTCTCTTCGGTAGCCCTGACCAGTAGCCAGCCAGCCTCTGGTGACAGGGATTTCCCCATTTTCAGAGGTCATCTGTCTCCCTTGGGGACAGCCCTGATTCTTAGAGTTCTTCCCTCACTGCCTTTCAGGGGCTTCATTATTCCTAGATCTGATCTCGTAACAAGTTCAATTCCCTTTCTCCCTGGCAGCTCTTTTCCAGCTAGTGAGTGCCATACATCTCACAGGGCACGTTCAGGCCTGTATCTCTTGGGGCCCTTCAGTGGTCCTGTGATGCAACTGGGGAAAGGGCTCTTTTCTCTCTGTTAGCACAGGATGACACTAAACTTCAGAAGAGTCCAGGAACGTGAGCAGCTTTACACCGTGAGTTATCAGCTTTCTGGGGGCCCATGCTCCAGGTTTCTCTTTACTGGCTTGTTTGTGCTTTTTCTAGAGCTTTCTGTGGTGCCCTGGGGACCCTTTCCAAGGGCAGGAAACTCTGGCTCCTTGCCAAGGAGCAAACTGGACCCTGAGGAGCCTTCGTTTTTCAGGGTACCTCTTGAATCCCAAACAGCTAACCCCCAATTTGAACTGGAGTCTTTGCTCCTTTCTTAGCCTCATTTTCATCTACATGGGTCAAGGTGTGCCTTGAGTCATGCTATGGAAGAACAGACTCCTAAGCCGTGTTATTCACTGAGCAATGATCTTGCCAAAGGATTCCCCTATTTGGTGAGCTCCCATCGGACATCGAAAATACAGAGTACTCAAAGTTGGTACCATTTCTCTCTCTCTCTCTCTCTCTCTCTCTCTCTCTCTCTCTCTCTCTCTCTCTCTCTCCCTC
>NC_058130.1:780304910-780316513 GCF_016433145.1 Gracilinanus agilis | reverse complement strand
CTTCTCTTCTCTTCTCTTCTCTTCTCTTCTCTTCTCTTCTCTTCTCTTCTCTTCTCTTCTCTTCTCTTCTCTTTCTCTTTCTCTTTCTCTTTCTCTTTCTCTTCTCTTCTCTTCTCTTCTCTTTCTCTTTCTTTCTCTTCTCTTCTCTTCTCTTCTCTTCTCTTCTCTTCTCTTCTCTTCTCTTCTCTTCTCTCTATCTCTCTCTCAACCCTTACCTTCAATTTTACATTTAATGCTGTGTATTGGTCCCATGGCAGAAGAGTTGTTGACAAGGGCTAGGCAGTGGGGCTGAAGTGATAATGACTTGCCCAGGGTCACACAACTAGGGAGTGTCTGAGACTATATTTGAACCAGGACCTCCCAATCCTGTGAGCCATTTAGATGCTTTGGTCCCATATCTTGTCAGACATCTTACAAGGCATGGATTCAGGGATCCACAATGTCATTTCCACTTATACCAGTCACAGCCCCTCCTTTACAGTGTGCTGATCTCCCAACTCCTGCCAAGTTCAGCACCTCTCTATGCTTAGCCAAACTGGCCCTCAGAAAGAGTGACCTGGTTGGTTGTTGGACTCATCCTTGAAGCCTTTCCAGCTTGGAAACAGCTGCTGCATTAGATAAAATGGGGCACCCCATCCAAAAGATCTCTACAGGCTAGAAAGATGGCCCACAGAGGAAAAGGTAATTCAGCCGGTATAAATGCAAAATCTCTTGGGGTTCAAAAAAATCAACTTGGAAAGCACAGGATGGGGAGAGGGATATGTCAATAGCAGTGTAGGTGAATCTGGAAGCTTGACTACAAGCTCAGGAAGAGTCAAAAGGGAGATGATGAAGCAAAGGGAACCAAAAATCCCAATTCCTAATTGGAATTTGTTTCTTTTAGAAAAAATTTAAGCCCTTCTCTGCCATCTTAGAATCAATACTGAATATCATTTCCAAGGCAGAAGAACAGTAAGGGCTAGGCAATGGATGTTAAGTGACTTGCCCAGGGTCATACATCTAGGGAGTGTCTGAGGCCAGAGTGGAACTCGGAACCTCCCATATCAGGCCACCCAGCTGCCTCAGAATTTATATTTGATTGAGAGACAGTGTCTAGAACTGGGAAGGTGATAATTTTTTAAAAGTTTATTTAATAAACTAATTGAGAATATTTTTCCACAGTTACATGATTCATGTTCTTTCCTTCCCCTCTTCCCACCTCCCTTCCATAGCCAACGAGCAATTCCACTGGGTTTTACATGTGTCATTGATCAAGACCTATTTCCATATTACTAATATTTGCACTAGGGTGATTGTTTAGAGTATATCCCCAATCATATCTCCATTGACCCATGTGATGAAGCAGTTGTTTTTCTTCTGCGTTTCCGCTCCCACAGTTCTTTCTCATAAGTGGGAAGGTGATCATTCTTCTGCTCTGGTCTGATCAGCTATGGTCAGAGTACATCTAGCAGAAGCAATTAAATAAGCATTGATTACACAACCTACTTTGTGCCAGACACTGTGCTAAATGCTGGGGGAGGCGAAGACAAGTGATGAGATCCCTGCTCTCTGGACAGGAAGGGCATTGACAGACTGGAGAGTATCTGGGAGAAGGCAGAGAGGATGAGCAGAGGATTTTGAGACCTCTGTTTTGGGTGAAGCACCTGGGAGAAGAGATGATTTAGAGGTGGCTGGATGGTACGGGGCTTTGATAGCTAGATTTGGACTCAGGATGATGAACTGGAATACAGTCTGATTCACAAGCTGTGTCACTCTGAGGAACCTGTCTCAATCCCCTCATCTGCAGAATGGGGATAAAGGAGCACCCCCTCCTGGATTTGTTGTGAGGCTCAAATGAGATACCATGAATCAATTTGCAAACCTTCAAGCAGTACCTAGCTATTGCTGTTAATGACTGTCTTCAAGTATTTTAAGGACTGCCACAAAGAGAGATGAGACTGGTTCTTTCTGGGTGGAAGGTGTAGATGCAGATGTGGGCTGGATGTCAGGACACACTTTCTCAGAATTAAAACTCTCTCCAAGTATGGAAGGCTATTTGTCCTCCATTTCAAAGAGGACCAGTGACAACATTTCATTTGGATTTAAATGAGGTAGAATTGAACAAAGTCATGGGCCTCCCAGTCATTGAAGTCCAGTGGTGAGTCAAAAGGCAGGATGACCAGCTTTGGTTGACATGCATGACCTTGGCATTTTTGATGTCTGCCCAAGCTACGTACTTTATAGCTCCTGCTTCAGCTGCCTTCATGGCCATCGGAACGAAGTGACCTCATTGGCCCCTTCTGCCTGGGAGAGCCTTCAAATGTCTGGGGTAGACATTCCCTAACTCGCCTATGGCTTTGAGGTCTCTTGGTTACCCTCAACTAGGTTTCAGAGAAGAATAGCACTAATGCTGGGAGGGTTTGCTGAGCCCTTTTCAGGGCTGCTCATCCACATTTGGGGTCCCCTTTGCACCCAGTTCTCATCTGTGGCTCCGAGAAGCTGTAGCATGGGCAGTGGTCACACCTTGGGAAAACCTTCTTGGCAAACAGGTTAAACCCAGTTGAGGGTAATGTGGGATTTTAGTTGGGACGCAAAGGGAGCCAGGGAGGTCAGCCAGAGCAGAGGAGAGTGGTCCAAGTTTGGGGGATATGTGCCGGGGAGAATGCCCAGTCTGGAGTGTCTCGTTGGTGGAATTGCAGAGTAGCACTTAATGAGTACTTGCTGATTGATCTACAGGTTGATTAAAGGTTGGGTAACCATTTGGGCCAAGTTGCAGGTAATATTTGGTCTGTCACTTTGGGAGTACCTGTAGGAACCTGCACAAAGCCTTCAAGAACCCAGGGTTGCTTCAAGGTACAGTGCATCTGGGAAGATTCTAGTGGGGTTGGTTCATCTGTCTGTCCATCCATCGGTCTATCCATCAGTCTATCCCTCCATCTATCCATCCATCCGTCTATCCATCAGTCTATCCCTCCATCTATCCATCCATCCATCCATGCATGTTTCATTAGGTTGTGTAAGGTGGGACCGCCTGAGTTCAGATCTCACCCCAGAGGCTTAATAGCCCAGTGGCCCCGGGTGAATGGGTTTCTGGGCCTTTCTAGAATTTCTTTAGCTCCCCAAAGAAATGGGGGGGTGGTACCTAAGGCCCCTAGGGTCCTATAATGATTGCCTCCATTTTACAGATGAGGAAAAAGAGGCTCCTGGGGGATGGGGATGTAATGGAGCCGAGGCCCCTAGGTCACAACGCCTGGCCCATTCCTCTCCGATGCTTCTCATGGGAGATGGTGGGCAGGGCTGGCCCTTTAAGGCTCCAGGCGCACTGGGGAACTGCATCCGCCTAACATCTGTTCCCACTAGCTGACAGCTTCAATCTCAGCTCGCGAAGCCCCGCCTACCCATCTTGGTCCCGCCTACCCCCAGGCTCCGCTCCCCCGCCCTGCCCATCTCTGTTCCAGGCTGGGTTGTACCACTGATTGGAGGGGGGAACCTCCCGTGTCTCTCTCTTCTCTTCCTCCGACACCACGCTTGAGAGGCCGTTGCCACCCTTGCCCGCCAGTCTGTTTCTGACACACCCCAGCAGCTGCTGCTCTATTTCGCAGGCTGGCCGTAATGCCTACGGTCCGACTAGGCATCCGTTGGCCTCCCCTGCCTGGCCAGCTCAGCCTTATCCCGTATGCAGACGAGCAGCTGGGGATCCGCCCCGGCCACCGCCGCGCGCGCTGATTGGCCTGGGGAGGGGGCGGGGCCGGGAGGCGGCTTGTTGTGAGAGGATCAGGATGGCCGCCATCTTGTGCGGCGCCCGAGCCCAATCTTGAGCTCGAGCCCGATCGTGAGGCGTCCGGCCTCCGATCTAAGAAGCGAGGGTCCCGGCCCCGGGAGGCGCGGGAACGGGAGCCGCTGGCCACCCCTCCCCTCAAGGCACTGTCCCCCACCCGAGTCCAGCCCGCGGCCCAGCCCGAGCGGAGCGGAGCGCCTCAGGGTCCTGCGTGGGCCCGCGCCGCCCGCCCGCGGAGGATGAACGGAGGATAAATGGTTCCCCAGGCGGACAGCGGCGCCTTCGTGCTCCTCTTCCTGCTGGTGCTCACCGGCACTGAGCCGCTGCGCCCAGGTGAGCACTGAGGACAAGCCCGAGGGCCCCAGGGGCCCCAGTCCAGCCCAGCCCAGGCCTGGGGCCTGTGGACTGTGGACGAGGGGCGGGGCCTAAGCACCTAAGGAAGGGACCCTAGGTCTTAAGGGGCGGGGCTTGAGGCTTAAGGGGAGGAATCTGAGTGGGAAGGATGGGGACCTGAGCCTGAGGGGGCGGGGCCAAGGCTGCAGGGGAGGGACTTAAAGACTCAAGGAAAGGAACGTGAGTCTGAGGGGGCGGGGTTTGGACTGAGGCTGGTCTGGTGATTGTGCTCTGTGGGCGGGGCCTTGCCCCAAGACCCCCTCACCCCCATCATCTGGCCGACTGAGTGTGACCCCAAATAAATACGGTGGCGGTGATATCCTGAATGTTTCGAAGACTACAGGCACTCTGCAAACAATGGCAGCCCGTGCCCCCCAAGTCCCCCCCCCACCGTGGGGGGTGGTGACCTCAGGCAGCCCCTTGTTCCCCACACATTTCCTTTGCCCCCTCCACCAGGCCTGTGCTTAGCGCCATGCCCAGCACACAGGTGACATTTAATAAATGCCCAGTGACCCGCCTTCCTGCCCTCGTGGGTTCTTTCCTTGCCCCATAGTTGGACATGGCACCAGGAACTGGCCAGTGTTGGTGCCAGTTTTGTGATTACCAAAGGCCCCTGGATCAGTGCCCTTGATCTTCTCTCTGAGACCGGGCCTGACCTGGTTTCCCAGCATGGGGCTGGGTTCTCTGTGTATGCCTCCTCCTCTTCCTCTTTGGGTTGCCAGGCGGACTTCCTGTTTCCTCAGAAGTGACAGCCCCCCTCCACTAGGGTTCTCCCCAGCCCCCTTTCCCCACAGCATGCCCACAGGCCAAGGCAGCTGTTTGAGGGTTCACCTAGTCTGGTCTGTGAAGGAGTGCTTAATTGGTGATTGGGCCAGGCAGATTTCAGGCGCCTGAGAGCTGTCCAGCAAGAGAAGGGGCTGCCTCCTTTCACTGTGAGCAGTCCTTGTTCCTCTTCCTTCAGCAGGGGCTTCTTCATGTCCCTTCCTGGACACAGGTCTGTGCTCCAATCCCTGCTCAGACTGAGGGGCCCTGATTCTTGGCCAAGGACCAAGGGGGAGGGACCCCTGTTGAAGATGTGTCAGGCCTTGCTGTTGGGCACTTGTACTCTTCCCTCCAGCTAAGCATAGTTCCTTGTTCTTGTCCTCTAAGACATTTACACTGTACAAGGATCTGCTTAGCATCTACTGGATACAGAAGTCTCTGCCTAGTAGCCAGGGCATAGAGAGGTGCAAGACCACCCCAGCTCTGTAGAGTTTCCAGCCTAGGACTGCCTTCTGTTCCCAGGGACCTGCTATTTTGTCACTGGTGGCAGGTAGCCTCTCTCTGACTCAGTAGAGGACCTTGAGGAGTTGTTGCTGTGGCCAGCATTGGGGTGAACCCTTCCAAAGTGAGGCTGTGCCCTTGGACTACAGATATACATGTAGGTCCTCTCTAGGCCCCACCTGAAGCCTTTTGGGCTCTGAACCTTCTGGAGTGTGCCCTCTGTCAGTACAGCTGAGAAGCCAGAGTTGGCCACCTCTGTGCCACAGGGAAGGAGGCTGGTACACAACAGATGAGTAACCCCAAACAAGTAGGGCAAGTGTCTAAGAAGAGGATGGGGTTGTGAGCTCAGCTGATGACTAAGTTAGGAAAGGCTCTTCCAGATCCCAACTCCTCTGAGGGATCCCTTCCACTGGGAGAGAGCAGGGACTGATGACCAGGGAGTGGGGACTGAGATCCAGACTGGGAGACCAGGGACCAGGAGTAAAGAGACTAGAGATTGGGGACTGGGGATAGATGGGGGGGATTCTGGGCCAGGGAGTTAGGGGCAGGGGACCAGAGGCCAGGAATAAAGCAGCATTTGCCCAGGGTCTTGGAAGCTGGGTTTAGGGAGGTAAACAGAGAGCGTTGTGTAGGAGAACATGGAGTGGGAATCAAAAAATGAGCAAGCCCGAATCCCTGCCCCATGAATGAGCATTCTGGTGTGTCTCTTTGAGTGGGTTTGCCCTTTGGCTTCATGGCATTCTCAGGTGGTCAGGGGCCGAACATCCTAAGGGGAAGGGATATACTTCATGGATGCTCAGCAGATGCTGTGGACTATGAAGCTATTGATAAAAGGCGGAAGGAAGACTCCTCCCTTTCTCCTTGGGAAAATATTGAATCATTCAGCAAACATTTTTTAAGCCTTACCATTTGCCTTGGAACCTTGGCTCTCTCTTCTGGTCCTGAATCGACCTTTTTGCCTTGTATTAGACTTACCTGGCCATTTTTCCTTTCATTCACAGTTGACTAGAAGCTCCTTGAGGGCAGGGCCTGGGGCATAACCCCTGTAGTATAGCCTTTGCTGTGTCTTTCCCAGTTGCTTGATGTGAAATGGGTTTCTGACTAGGAAATATCGGTTTGGTTTCTGGGGTAGACTACACTTTTGTAAATGCCATTTGTAAATGAGCAGAGATATCTATATATCTATATCTATATCCATATTTATATCACCTGTATCTATATCTATATCTATATATGCTGTTTTATGGAATATTTTTATGTGCTTTGCTCTGGTTTTCCCTGCCAACTCTTCTCATTCATTTCTGCTCTGTGTTCCCATTCTTAGTTATGCTCCTGAGGCTCCTGGCTCACAAGGTAGGGCCTTGGGTGCTGCTTCATAGTATGGATGCCTCCTATAAGACAGTAGTTATACATTTGCTTTTGTTCTTGAATTAATAATTGATATTTAATATTAATTATAGCCCAGATTTCACCATGTCTCCTTAATGTATATGGTTTCCCCGTTGGGGAGAGGAATGCCAAACACATGGGGACTTTTGGGTCTCTGTAAAGGTGTGGGCCATAGACTAATCAAATTTGAGAACCTTGGTTTGTGGGGTCATTAACCCATATAAATCAATGTGGTTTTTGCCTTGCTCCAAATGACCAAAACTTGAAAATTCAAGAGAAAGGTTATGTCCAAATTTGGTGGTCATTGTACAAGTGTCAAATGCTGTCTGACTCAGTGTAATGTTCTCTATCATTTCCCCATCTTTCTAGAAAACAGTGGGGTTTCAACAAAGATGGGGGAAGTTTGTATTTTTCCGGGATGAGGTTTTTGAGGTGTTAGTGTCCTCTACAGGTCATAAATTGCCATTTAAAGGCCTCTTCAAAGGCTCTTAGTGAAAGCCATTTCAATCAAGAGATGAGTAGGTGGACCCGCGAGCTGACTCTCTGATTTTTCTCATCCCACTGCTCTGATCTTAGTAAAGGTTCTTGTTAACCTGTGTGGGCTCTAGCAGTAATTAGCCTTCCTCTCTCCCTGCTCTGATCTGTCCTTCATCCCACCTGTGTGACACCATTCCTTTCTCTGTAAGAGCTACACATACTTCTCAACTCTGTTCCCAATATTTCAATGACTTCACTGGGCCTTCCCAAGGAAGTTCTTTAAATTAATTTAAAAAAATTAATAACAGGGGTTGCTAGGTAGGTCATTGGAGAGAGCACCAGACCTGGAGATGAGAGGTCCTGGGTTCAAACTAGCCTCACCACACTTCCTACCTGTATGACCCTGGGCAAGTCACTTAAACCCCATTGCCTAGCTCTTCCTGTTCATCTGCCTTGGAACTGATACTCAGTATAGAATTTAAGACAGAAAGTAAGGACTTCAAAACATTTTTTAAAAACAGTAAATAAATGCTCTTTAGATGCTCTTTTAAAAACAAAGCAAAACATGCTGTCACTTCCCAGTGCACTGTCCCTCATCCATCACCTCACCTGGTGACTCACTTTCCCACCAAGAGGTGGGACTTGTGCCTCCCTGTCAATCCATTGAATTCATCATTGGTCACTACATCGATCTGAATGTTGGTGCCTTTCCGTGTTGTTTTCCTTCATGTTATTGTGGCTCTTCTGTAAATTGTTGTCCTCCCTGAGTTTCCCCGGATTTGTCACATTTGTTATTTCTAACAATGCAGTATCTCTGAACCACAGAGTGTGCAACTGTTTCCTAATCAGTGGGTTTGCTCTTTCTGGTTTCTCAGAGAAGACTGCTCTTATCTAACTGTGGATGAAGCTTTCTCCTCTGACTCTGATTTCCTTGCAGCCGTATGCCTGGCAGCAGTTCAGACAGTTTAGAGACTTTCTCCTAGCATTGCTCCCAGCTGGCTTTACATTCACAGCTCCACCAGGCAGTTCATCATGAAGCCCGTCTTTCTGCACTCTAGAGCCCCTCAAATATTTACTGTGTGCAGCTTAGCCACATTGATAGGTGAAATGAAGCCTGAATTTCAAATTTTAAGGCTTGCTATTTTGAGGGCTACTACAGTCTGGTCCCCAGCAATAATCCTGTGATGTCCCTTGGTATAACTGTGTATACAGTAGTATACTGTGTCAGACTGATGTACTGGCTCTTTGCTTCTCAAATTCACCTTAGTCTGGCATGCCCACCTTCACTAGAATGTCAGCTCCTTGAGGATGAGAACTAGATTCCATTTTATTTAATTTTATTTTTTTAATCTAGATTCCATTTTAAATGGAATTTAAAATTAAATATTAAATTAAATTAAAATTAAAAATAAAATTATTGCTCTGTTTTGTTTTTACTACATATTTATATTCTACTCTGACCCTTCCCCCTCTTTTATCTCCCCTCTCCAACTAGTTCATCATTCTAGGTAACCTAGAAGAAAAATCAGAGCAGCAGTATGTCAACCGAGTCTGATGGTAGAAGCGATGTTTCATCCTCATACAAACCCAGGACCTTGGACACAGGGCTGAAAAAAGCTTTGAGTTGAATTGAATGATAGAATCAGGGTGGGTTAGAGTTTTTTAGGGAGACTAAGAAGTGATGGAACATGAACCAGGCCTTGAAGAGTGAGTAGTAGGATTTGAGTAGTGACTGAAGAAATTTTTCTGTCCTCCGGAATTTGTTCTAAGATCAGAATTACTTTCCGGATGACTGTATGCCACAGTGTAGTTGGTAGAAGAGCTGGAACCTTTTCTAATTGGCTCAAGCCCACCTGGGAGTCTTGCTTTGGACGTTCATTAGTTATCCTATCCTGGGCAAGACACCACTCCTTGCCCCTTCAACAGCCTCATCTGTCAAATAATAATTGCTAATAATGACCGGCATTTATCTCATGCTTCCTGCGTGCCAGGCCTGGTGAAAAGGGCTTGACAATTATCATCTCATTTGAGGTGAATCATTAAACTCACAGGGGTGGTAGGATCAGACGAAATGTCACCAAATTGGTTTGCACACCTTAAGAAGTTAGTTATTGTGGATTATAAGACTTGACAGTGTCTTCAGTGACCATAGAGGTTTTCTCTCTCAGTACATTGTGTTTGATGCTAAGATGTCACAATGTGACATTTCCCCTGGGCTTGCTCATGTTGGCTGATGTGGGCCATTAAGCCTCCTTTATCAGGCATTCTTTCACTGCCCATTTCACCGTTGCCATCATCGGATATTAAATGTGCCTTCATGCCCCTTTAGCCAGGAAATAGGTTTCTCTTGAAATGAGGTCAATGAGCCAGATGAAAAAGATTTCATTTTTTTCTGAGCTTTTTGGTTTTTTAAGACAATTCGATGTGATCATTTTAGCCCCATCAGGAAAGTGGAAGCTATTCTTTCCATGCTCAGTGTGGTCATTTAAGAGGTAGAAGGGACTTTAGACTTCTAAGAATGAGGAAACCCAGGCCCAGACAGTTTAAATGATTTGTCCAGAGTCCCCTGAGACCTGCTCTGCTCTGCTTTTACCTGGACTCTCTACCCTGAACCTTAGAGGCTGAAGAGTGAGTGCTCTGACCTTGACCCCTAGCTCCAGTGCCGTTGTCCATGGTGCTGACCTGGGACTATTCTGCCCCATCCTGGGGTGGTTGAGATCCTCTAGTGCCAGCATCACTGACCCAAAGGTCATTGATTAAAACTGTAAAATCAGTGGGCAGAGAGGAAGAGCAGCAACTCTAAGTAGGAGGCTTTCTAGGGAGAGGAAGACAGTTTCATTTCTTTTTCCTTTTTTTTTTTTTTTTTTTTTTTTAATTTTGAAACCCTTAACTTCTGTATATTGACTTATAGGTGGAAGAGTGGTAAGGGTAGGCAATGGGGTCAAGTGACTTGCCCAGGGTCACACAGCTGGGAAGTGTCTGAGGCCGGATTTGAACCTAGGACCTCCCGTCTCTAGGCCTGGCTCTCAATCCACTGAGCTACCCAGCTGCCCTGTTTCATTTCTTTTTATTAATTTTTTTCAGTCTTAACATTTTTATTTAATTAATTAATTTAGTGTATTTTTCCATGGTCACATGATTCACATTCTTTCTCTCTCCTCCCCTCACACACCCTCCCATAGCTGACACACAATTCCATTTTTACATGTGTCATTGATTAAGACCTATTTCCAGATTATTGATAGTTGCACTAGGGTTATCAATTAGAGTCAATATCCCCAATCATATCCCCATCAACCCATGTGATCAAGCAGTTGTTTTTCTTTTGTGTTTCCACTCCCACAGTTCTTTCTCTGGATGTGGATAGCATTCTTTCTTATAAGCCCCTCCAAGTTGTCCTGGATCCTTGCATTGCTGTTAGTACAGAAGTCCATTACATTCTATTTTACCACAGTGTATCAGTCTCTGTGTACAATGTTCTTCTGGCTCTGTTCCTTTCACTCTGTGTCAATTCCTGGAGGGCTTTCCAGTTCACATGGAATTCCTCCAGTTCATTATTCCTTTGAGCACAATAGTATTCCATCACCAACAGATACCACAATTTGTTCAGCCATTCCCCAATTGAAGGGCATCTCCTTATTTTCCAGTTTTTTGCCACCACAAAGAGAGCAGCTATAAATACTTTTGTACAAGTCTTTTTCCTTATTATCTTTTTGGGGTATAAACCAAGCAGTGCTATGGATAGATCAAAAGGTAGAAAGTCTTTAAAGCCCTTTGGGCATAGTTCCAAATTGCCACCCAGAATGGTTGGATCAGTTCACAACTCCACCAGCAAGGCATTAATGTCCCAATTTTGCCACATCACCACTTTCCTTTGCTGTGATATTAGCTAATCTGCTAGGTGTGAGGTGGTACCTCAGAGTTTTTTTGATTTGCATTTCTCTAATTATAAAAGATTTAGAACACTTTTTCATGTGTTTGTTGATAATTTTGATTTCTTTATCTGAAAATTGCCTATTCGTGTCCCTTGCCCATTTATCAATTGGGGAATGGCTTGATTTTTTGTACAATTGATGTAACTCCTTATAAATTTGAGTAATTAGACCTTTGTCTGAGTTTTTTGTTATAAAGATTTTTTTCCCAATTTGTTGCTTCCCTTCTAATTTTGGGCTTACCAAGAGCTAAACATTGAAAAGTTTAGTATTAGAAAAATTAGAAAATCAGTTTATTATTAGAAAAATACTGCATTCACAGTAAGGCAAAAATATGTGCCCTGACTTCAAAGAACTCAATTTTTAATGGAGAAGACAACAAGCAAAAAAAA